>NC_090938.1:501159742-501462772 GCF_040938575.1 Ambystoma mexicanum
TACCGGCCGCATACACTTCAGGCCCAGCCGACGGAACCACCGGGCTGAGGCTGCCAACAGCACATCACTGCAATCTTGCACTTTTCCAGCCTCCACCCACTAACCCACCATCCCCCCCCTCTTTCAGAGCGCCAGGGGACCACTCCGGTGGTGATAGTGCGCGGTACAAATGACCTTTAACATTAACATTAACAAAGATGGCGAAAAAAAGACTGGGCCATTTTGACAAAAATGGCACCTTTGGGTGCTTTACTGCATCTGCAAATGCAGCCCACAATAAATGCATACCACAGTAGTTAAAAGTAAACCACTGCCACCATCCATTCATTGAGGAATGTGTCACATAAAATTGTTACATGAGAAGCTAGACAAAGGGGATACTAAGTAACCCCTCCAGCACCCTATTGTAAGTAAAGTCAATTTCACTTCTGTTTTTGGAAACAGTATTTTATCCAAAAGAAGATATTTAAACCTTGGGAAATCTAAAAGACTTCCTTGTGCCACTGCACTGAAGGTGCTGTATGACAGAATGTGAAAGACGATGCCTATGGAGTTTGTCAGACTCCATAACCAAAAGAAACAGAGGTTAAAATACATGAGAGAGTGGGGGGGGGGGTCTCACTCTCTCCAGGTTAAAAATGCAAGTCCTCAAAATCAAGCGAAGTTGCTGGTGGTCTCTATGGTAGAGAGGAATTACCACATTTTTGAGAATTCTCCCTAGCACCTCCATCTTTTATTGTAGCATGCATGCTCTCATTTCAATTATAGGCACGGGACTTTTCTCATGCAGGTTTGTTTATTGAATTTATATATCGCTTTAAGCCAAAGCGCTTTACAATATAACAGTAATCAACCACTACTGCAAAGCAAAGTGTCATTTTCATTATGTGGCATGGTCGCCATAGCAAAGGATTATGGGCATCCCATTTTATTACATGTTCACACTTGCGCTCTCCTCTCTACTGGAAGCTATCCTAGTATGGGGAGGGGAGTTTATTGGCGGTTTTGTCCTTTTTAGTTACTCCAACTTTCATTCAGCACCCAGCCAAGTCTTGGCTCATACACCTGTCAGTGGGCTCAGCATTACTGGGTTGCATGGCTACTCCACACAAGGGAACTCCGCTAACTGATAAGATAAGTTTAATGTCCAGTATGCACAGTTGGTGTTTTTATGATCATTTGGTCTTAATCCATTCTTTTGTACATACGTCCAAGCAATCAGTATAATTCAACCTGACTTTATTTTTTCCCTTTCTGTTGTGACCTAGATCTGAATGTTTTTGTTCTCAGAATTTTTCCATTTTAGCCATATTATGCTTAATCGTGTGCCCCGCCTCCCTCGTTTCCTTTCCACAGACCTTAGTGAGATCACTGTTTGCCCAAATAGCCAACGTTTTGGTCCTTTAAGGCCACTAAGGTGGTCCTTTAAGGCCACTAAGGTGGTCATGTGCACCAGTATAAAAGCCAGTTAACATAACACACCTTACATAAGAGATTTTGGAGTACTATGAATAATTTGTTTCTTTTGTACCATTTGATCAATGCTGGTGGGGTTGTTAACATTGTAGTATTTTATTGTCTTGGTTTTACTTGCAGGCACTTTTATGCTCAACACACAATGCCATTTTGAATACCATATATTCAAAATGGCTGTGTTTTCGCTCTGTCCTTTGGCCATCTTGTCACTTGGACTTCCTCAGGTCAGGGGACTCTATATGCCATGCCCTTTTGCAGGCTCCAGCTTGAAGGTATGCATACTGGCCAGATATGTGGGCTGGTCAGTATGCACTGTCTTGTCCCAATCCACATTCCCACTAGGGAAGGTTGGTTGCGGAGTAGATGTGGGGGTTGTGGCTGCCCCTGATTGGATAGCCCTTACCTTTTAGAATGGTGTAACTCCTTGTCATTGGTTGACTGGGGCAGACCCTAACCCAAATTTGGGATAAGTGGAGACCTTGAGCTGTTCCTTAGATGGACCACTGGTCCCAAGTGCCCAGAGAAGGGGAGCATGTGGGAAGACCCAGAAGACTGCAGAGGATGACAAGCATTCGTTAAGCAAAGTCCTGGTGTAGTCTTGGCACTTGATGCGATTCCTGTGGGTTCTTTTGACACTTGGACTGGCTTGATCCAGCATTCCCGAACCCCACTGCATCCAAAGCCGGCCATCAGGCATGCCCAGGACGATCATGTGGGTTGTCTAGCCTCTGTGAAGGCCTCTATGGTGCAACAGTAACAGTACAGTACAGAGCTGGAGCTTGGGAGACTGCAGATTGAGTTGTCTGAAGAGAGTCTATCTTGCTGCTGCTCTCCAGAACAAACAACCTTCCTGGAACGAAGTCTTCCTTGCCTCCACGAAACTCACCTGCCGCCCCTGATCGGGGTGATGTTTTCTGCCACTCTTCTCTACAGTGTAAAGAGTCTACTCCAATTGTGGGACCTATAGTGGCTGCTGTTCTGAAGTGCATCAGCCAATCTGCTAAAAGATTTTTGGAACTACAGTATAACCCAAACTAATCTTGCTTCTGATTCCAGCCCACTGCACCTGCTATCCCTGGATCTCCATCAGCTGGAACATTGGCGGATGTAAGTGGCCCAGCAATTCTGATTAATCTGCAAGCCTTTTTTTCCCTCGTTCCATAAGGATTGTATGGGCATACAGCCATAAAGTCCCCTCCCAAACGCTTGCCTGGTTGAGAGGTACAGGTCTAACCAAGTGTCCTCACCACCCACCCCCCAACCCCTCTGGTTTTGCATTATTTTTGGTTTGCACATTTGCATCTACCGCATGTGGCTAGTGCCATATTTTTGCTTGTTTTTTGGTAGCGTTTTAGTTAGGCCTTCTTTCTCCCTTCTTAGGAAGTTCCCTAATAAGGCCGTGCACTTGCACCGGAAAACTGACTTTCACAGGCTAATTAACCTGTGTGTGTGGCCCAGGAAGGGGTCTGGGACTGTCTAGTCACAGTCCACATCCTTGGTGCCAGAAAGTCTGCTTCTGTGGAGGGTTAAAACCAGTTGTTTTCCCTGATTGGACAACTGCTGGCTGTTTGAATGGTGCAGATCCTTAACATTGATGGGCTTGGACTGACTTCCAGCTCGAATCTTGGGTCAAAGCAGGACCTCTGCAGCTATTCTCATCTACGTTGAGCCAAGAATACCTTGAAGATCAGCCTGCTGAAGATCCCCAGACGACTCCTGAAGTGGTTCAGCTACCCTTTCTGTGCCCAGCCCAGTGAAGTCCTGGTACTCTGCCTGAGCAGCGCTTCTTCCCTTGGACTAGTGGGACCAGCTAGTCTTTGGAAGTCTCCTTGTACTGCCCGGTGGACTGACAAGTTCTCTAGTGGGCTACTGTGCCAGAACCATCGCTGTTCTGAGTTGGTCTGGAATTTTGATAATTGCCAGCTTGTGCACCAGCTCCTTCTGCCTGAATTCCAGCTTCCTACCTTGAATGGACCCTGTCCTAGAGCAGTTGCTGTGAAAGCGACTGGAAGGATGCATGTTGTTGCCTGCAACCAGTGATCATCGCTGGAACTCTCCTTCCAGCCTGTGAAGTGTCCCAAGAAGTCCTGCGTTGTTGGATTCTGCATTCCTTCACTGACAGGGGGTTGCATCTTGCATTAACAGCTGGCTGGAAGAATCCTCAAACCTACAACTCCTGGGCACATCTCACTGGCACCAAAGACAGAAGAATGACCCCCCCCCCTTTCCCGATAATCCAAAAACACATTGAGGAAAGTCAGGGGGTATGTAAGCATCAGTGTGCCTGTACCCCTGTGCTCCTTAAGACAACATTGAGAATTTGTTCCGGGGTCTGGTTTCCTGCACCTGGGTTAGCGTTTAGTCTGGGAAAGAGAACACTTACCTTTTGGTTAATGGTTTTATAACTTTAACATGGTTTGAAACTAATCACCACCACAATCCCATTGCATCCTTTAAAAAAAACTCATACTGGTGAGAAACCCAGTGACTGTTGGGCACAAGGCCCCATTCATCTTGGGCCTTGGACTTCTGAAGTTAGGATATTGTGATTGGTTCCCATCATTTACTGCATCTAACATACCTGCTTTGCTTGATTAAGATATCTGTTAAGTGATTGTATATATTTGTTTTACAGTGTGTTGTAAGATACTACCTGCCAGATTCTTTTTTTGTGTTCACAAAGCCTAAATAACTTTCAATAACTGTAAAATGAGTCAACGTGTGCTATTCTATGTGGACTCATTGCAGGCCTCTGCCCCCACTCCGACTCCTGTGCCTAAACCTTGACTGCTCATCCACGTACTTTGATTGGGTTTTGGCTAACCTCTCAAGATCCCTGTTCATCGGAACTAATGTGGCCTCTTAAAATCTGTCCACCAGGCCAGATTCTCGAAATCCATCTTAACACCTTCTATTTAACCTGCTTAAAAGTTAAAGGTCTAATACATTATTATATTTGTGTATATTGTCTATTTTGAGTGTTTTATGAGTTGTTAACTGTACTTTTACACCATGCCCATGTCTCCTAAAGTCTGCCTTACTGCTCAGTTTCTTTTACCTTTTATTGTTTTGCTAGACCTAAGTGTCAATTGCTCTGTACTCTAGCTAGGATGTTCTCTCAAAGCCCTCCCACAGGGCTTGTTCTAAAAATCCATCCTAACATATGGCATATATCTGTCACATGTGAAGAATGGTCTTGAACTCTTACTTTCTTTCTCTTCTTGAATCCTGGTGTACCATAGGCACTGACAGATTACAAAGGAGAGCTCAGGGATGATCCTATCATCAACACACACTTGGCCAAACTGTACGATAATTTATTGGAACAAAATCTAATCCGAGTGATTGAACCCTTCTCCAGAGTACAGGTGAGGACTTTGCAAAATAAACATTTGTTATGAATAATCGCAAACCTTTTCTGGCTGTCCTGGGATCTATGGACAAAATCTTTTCACTTTGTTTTTTAAAATCCTTGTTCTGATGTGCCCACTTCCTTATTACAAGGCTAAATGTTGCTGTTAGGAGAGTTTTGCTAATGTCCAAATAAGGGCTTCTTAAAATCAGATCTGAGACAATACACCAATTCCACTCTTAGTATAAGGCTGTACCAATTGAGAATATTTGGAATCGTAGACCGAGCAGCCATACCTATGCTAGGAGGTAGAGAGGGATGTAGGAATGTACAAATAAATTGTAGCATTCATTTTGGCCAAAGAAACACTGAGCTGTAAAAATTATGATGTATTCCAATGAACTCTAGCCAACACCTTTACCAGCAATAAGTCTAAACACAAGCTAACACATCTGAGGGATAGAAAATATCAGTCAATGGACTAGACCAGTCTGCAGGGAGCCAGGACAGCCAAAGTCAATTGGAGCACAGTCTATGGAGCTGAGGCACTTCGTAGTTGATTAAAAGTCTTGCACAAAGTTAGTATTTTGTAGAAATGGCTTGTAGGGTCACAAGCTGTTAAACTTTTGGAAAGCAGAGCTAAAACCAACTCTAACAAAAGTAGCCACTGCAAGTCTCAACGGAGAATAGCAAAGCTAAAGACACTGAGGTAAGTACCTGTTAGGCAAGATTGTATGCAGTACCCTTTGGGTGCACTACAATAATCTTGACCTGGCAATAGGGACCCAACCTTTTGGTAGAAGTCTGAACTACACAAGTTGGTAGTGTGGCTGAGCAGCCAGGATTATCTCAAGAGGGGTCAAGAGTAGTAGTTCACCCAAGATAATAAGAGAAATTAAAAAGGAAGACCAAAGGCAAACCAGCAGCACTGCATATAAGATTGTGTGTGCTGCCATAGTAAATTACATGGGGCCAAAAACGTTAAACCACTATAAATCCTTAAACACTATGGAGGGACATAAAAAGTTCACCCATAAAAGAGTAAATAAGCGAGGGACGAAAGATTCCCACTCACCTAGGTACAAGGGAAAAATTATCACCAAGTACAGCAAAAGTTTCTTGGGTTGACACGGGTAAAGAAAATTATTAATGTTTATGGAAATCTTACCTAACACTTGCCATGCTATGATGCTTCTTATTCCATCAATTGTTCAAGATTTCACTTGTTTTGTTGCTTTGTACCTTGTAGACTATGAATAGCCATGGCGAAGTATACTGCTGATCCTAACAAAAGCAATGCTAAAACTAGGATTACTACAAAAAAGTATATGGTGGTGCTTACATTTGTATGATTATTTTATTGATCAGGCCGCAAATTTGTTTTGTTTCCATTTTCTGTTCAACTGCTCAATCAGTCTAGCTGGTAAGATGGATCCGTAAATTTAGCGAGTGTGTCCACGTGCTTGTAAACTGCTTTCAGTTTTACTTACTAACTGGACTGACTGTGATAATTGAGCTCTGTTGAGGTGGATAATAAAACCTATTGCATAATTTAGCAATGGGATTCATCTGCGTGGATCACTCTAAAATACATTTCATATTTAATTCCCATCATATTTTTAAATCACTATAAATTATACTCAAAACATCACCCAAGTTGCAGCAAGCACTGTAAAGTATTTTGCACTTGTTAAACATCCTTGAAAGATATCCCAAACTGATGTTTGTTAAAAATGACAATTTAGATTTGCGTTATTCAGAGCCTGTCCCTTTTCAAGATGCTTGCCTAGCTGTATTTTGTAATTCTGCAAACCACCTGATTTTTCTCAATGGTATTATTAAATCTCCAATTAACAAGGCATGTTTACATACTCAAATAAAAAAGAAATGGCAGAATAGTAAATGTAAAAATGTGGAATTTCACATGACCCACAGCTAGACTAATATCAAAAGGTTTCTAAATACATTCTGAACCTGACCGATTTTTACCTGGCAGGAATTAAACCTGCTTTACTCAGGACTGTGCCGCAATGCAGACAGGAAACTAATCAATATGTATAATCTGGGTAGGACCTTTAGACTGTGTTTCAATGGTGTGGCGACTAGATGTCTGCGGGACAGCATGACACATGTTCTGTGACTGTCCACCATTGCAACACCTTTTCTTTGGCAATTGCAGTGGGGGAGAATGGTGTTCCATTTCTACATGCCCCATTATATCTGAACATGGGATGTCCAGTTTTGTTTTTGCATTCTGGGAGTTATGGTCCTGGACGTTCCGATTAATCCTGCCCTAAAAATCCCAGGATTTAAACTTAAAACTAGGCTACCATTTCCCACGTTTGCACATGTCATTTCTAATCCATGCTATTTTATGCCCTTGGAACCATAAGCATTAGCTAGTCACAATCTGGTGTGTATTTGCTGAAGAGCAGTGACATTTGAAGTGGGTATGCGACTTTGGAACTAGATGTGGAACACATCGCCCAGGTGATAAGGTAGAAAACTGTTCTGCTGTGTGTGCAGCTATATCAGTCATCTATTGCATTGGAACGGAAGTGCTGAACTGCCTGATTTTCTTCCATTACCACCATCATGATACAGTAATATTTATTTCTGAGGCTTGTGGAATCTGCTTAGATCACATGCTGTGCATAGGCCGACATCTAGTGGAAGCTGCGGAGTATTAGTTTGTTTTTCGAAACTCGAAAATGGGCGTCGACACAGGGCGTGCCAGTAATACTATCCCTAGTGTGACGTCCCCTGTACCCATGATCCCTCACGCGTCTAGGACCCTCAGATTGTTTTCTTCCGCCATACTGGTCGGAAGCATTTCGCGGAGTTCCTGGCACTAAGCCATAATTTTGCAAAATATTGATAATTTTACCCCTTCTCCACCCCAACGTCGAGATACCGAATTTCTACACTCGACGCTGGATCGGAGAGGATTTCGATCGTCGACTGCACAATGATTTTGGGCCTCGAGGCTTCTGTCTCGGCCAGGGCCTGGGCCGCTGGCCAAGGCCCTGCAAGTAGGGAGAGTGGGGGGTGGTCATACTCTACATTCTTGTAATATATACACACACTTATATATTCCTACATTTACCAGCCCGCTGCCACAAGGTGCGTATGGAGGGTACCTTTTTCCAATTCTGCCCCAAGTGCAATCGCAAATACCCTTGGGTCGACAGGCATGCCACGTGCAACCTCTGCTTGCCGAGAGACCACCCCGAGGCAAATTGCAGAGCCTGTAGTAGGTTTAAGCCTAAAACACTTAAGGACCGTTCAATCAAGCGTTGGGCCCTCCACGCCAGGCGTCAAGAGGCCATGGCAGCGGAGGGCGCCTGCAGCGACGCCGTACTTTCGGATGGCGAGGGCTTTATGGCGTCGAAAGACAGCCGAGCGCAAGTCCCCGACCTCGGAAGGTCGACCGGCAGGCCGGCTATGGGGAACACGAGCGCTTCCCATGACACTTTCACAAAACACACAGTCCAACCGAGACTCGACGCGCACGTTGAGTTCTCGGAAGGAGGCGTGTAGAGAACGGTCCGAATCGGCGTCCTCTGGGCGCTCTCGATCTAGATCGCCACACGACGCCAGGCAAGCATCCACTATTGCCAAGAGTGCCTCGCTCCCTAAGGTCACGGAAGCTCGATCGTTGGGAGACGAAGCAGACTTCCACCCTCAGGCCGCACTCCAAGAGTCGGCGCCCGCAGACCGAATTACTACAGATCCTGAACCCCTACCTCCACGCTCGAAGGATAGGGTCAAGACCCTCGACGCCAGGTGTCGAAAAGCTCAGAGGTCCCTAAAACACACAGGAAACACTCCTCCAGTCACGGGGAGGGAGGGAAACAGCAAAGGAAGCAGTCTCACCCACTTCCAAGCCCGTAGTAAACTCCTCTCCTCTAAAACAGAAAGACAAGTCCACGTCTTCTAATAACGCCAAAACCCCTGCACAGGCTACCAAGTCTAGTCAGGATAAATTTGAAAAACTCCCAGAAAGGGTCATTCCCAGTTCCAGAGAACGGACCAGTGTTGACATAGATAGGGTAATGTCAAGAATGTCATCTTTGGCAGACTTTTATGCAAAAAACCCAGAGCACTTTCTTGCTTATACTCCCGACAGGTCAGCACCCTCTGGCTCTAAGGATCCTATACCTCCAAGTACAAGGTCCCACTTTGAGACACCAACAGGGTCTTCAGACCCCTTCTACGTCCAGCCCTACTCTCATTACCAGAGAGATACATCCTTTGTTGAGGATCCAGATTTGGGCATGGTGGAGGAACAAACTGGGACAGGCTACTATGGGGATGATGAAGATCAAGATGAGGAGGAGGAAGACCCCGACAGGGTAGACTCCCCAGTAGAAAGAGAGGCCCCCATTACCGACTCCCCTGTCGACAACCAGCCGCTCCTGAATGAAGTGCTGTCTCGAGCAGCCGAACATTTCCACATCGACACCCAGGGTGTCCAGGAGGAAAGACTTCGCAGAAGAGTTAGTGGGGGAGAGGAGGCCTGTTGCTCAGGCCATCCCTATCCTAAAATCTATTCAAAGAAGAATAGACCAGTCACTCCTCAATCCTAACCTCACCAGAGCAGTGAACCCTAGGATTGAAAAACTTTTCAAGGCGGCCCAATCAGACCCACTATATATAAGAGGGCATCTGAAGCCGCACTCACTGGTTGTTACTAACACCTGTAAGAGGGCTGGAACACCCTTATCGTCCGAGGCTCCTCCCGACAAGGAGAGCAAAAGACTGTACGGGTTAAGCAGGAAAGTGGCCTCCACTTCCGCCTACCAGGCAAGGATTGCCAACTCCACCACCCTGTTGGCCAGCTACAACTGCCATCAGTGGGGAAGAGGTTGCGGCATTCAGACTCCGCACCAGAACCCTTAAAGAGCCAATTAGCACGAGTTTCAGCGGAGGGAAGAGCCGTGTCTGGTTGCATTTTAAAGGCAACCTTTGATGCCGTGGATAACGCAGGCAGATTAATAGCAGAAGGAACTGTTATTAAGAGACACGCCTGGCTACGCCAGTCTGGTTTCAAGGCTGAAACACAAGCGTCACTATTGGACAAACCGGTGGAGCCGGATCTGTTTGGTAAGGCGGTCGAGGACGCACTAAAGAATGCTAAGGACGAGTATGAAACACTCAAATCCCTAGGCCAGCTAACCACTAAACCCCCTAATCAGAGAGGGAATGGCAATTTTCGTCGCCCACGTGGCCAAAATTCCAAAAGAGGTTCTAACTATTCCCAGGAGCAGGGTACACAGTGGAACAATAATAACCAGCAGTCTACCCAGGGTTACGGCAGGGGTAATAAGAGAGGACGTGGTAGAGGTAGAGGCAGCCCCAATAAAGGATGCGGCACGCCTCCACCGAAACAGTGACGCTCCGTTCAGGGTCCCTTCTCACGCAACCCCAGTAGGGGGACGCATTTTCAACTTCACCCAAGCTTGGGAAGGGATCACATCAGACAGATGGGTGCTGTAAACAGTATCCGAGGGGTACTGTATAGAACTACTAGAGCGTCCCCGAGACCATCCTTCACGACAAAAAATACATTCTTTGGAACACCAAAAGATCCTCCTAGAAGAGATTGTCAATCTGCTAGCAAAGGACGCGATAGAACTCGTCCCGGGACACCAGGTAAACAAGGGTATTTATTCAACTTACTTCCTTGTGCCAAAAAAAGATTTGACAATGCGCCCAGTATTGGACTTACGGCCTGCCAACAAGTATGTCAAGCCCCAAAAGTTTTGCATGACAACTCTCCAAGAGGTAATCCCCCTCCTAAAAAAGGGGGATTACATGGCAACATTGGACATGAAAGATGCCTATTTTCATATTTCCATGTTCCCAGCGCACAGAAAATACTTGTGCTTCAAGGTGGACAGTCGGCACTACCAGTTCAAGGTACTGCCCTCCGGGATAGCTTCGGCCCCAAGGGTATTCACCAAGGCACTGGCGGCGGCGGCAGCACACCTACGCAGGGAGGCAATCCCGGTGTACCCTTACCTGGACGACTGGCTCATCACGGGGGAAACCCCAGTAATTTGCAGAACAAACATTCAAAGGACTATCGACCTCCTTTTCGAATTGGGCTTCTCAATAAACGAGAAAGTCAAGTCTGCAAATTCCGCAATACCAGTCCGGTCGCGAGATAACGGTACGCAAAGCAATGCGTTTGCTGGGCATGGTGGCGTCATGCATTTACCTGGTCTCCCACGCGTGTCAGTGCATGCGTCCCATGCAGGAATGGTTGGCGAAACAGTGGTCTCAGGCAAGTGGTCAGTGGGACGACCTAGTGGTCGTTTCGCCAACACTGGTACAAAGCCTTCACTGGTGGACAAGAGAGAATCTGTCCAAGGGGAAACCCTTTTACGATCCTGAGATACAGGCGGTAGTCACAACCGATGCATGCCTGACGGGGTGGGGAGCTCACCATCTCCACCACACAGCTCAGGGTCTCTGGTCTCGCGCAGTGGCCAAGAATCACATCAACCTTCTAGAGCTTCTGGCAGTATTCAGAACGCTTCAAGCTTTCAAACCCTACCTTTTAAACCTGTCAGTGCAAATCCGGACGGACAGCACTACAGCCATGTTCTACCTGAACAAACAAGGAGGGACTCGCTCGCTAAATCTGTCCAAGCTTGCCCAGAAAAATCTGGATATGGGCACTCAGACGGAACATCTTCCTGTCATCGCAACATGTTCCAGGGGATCTCAATTCCCTAGCGGATGCTCTGAGCAGAGACCCTCTCCCAGAGGAACACAAGTGGTGTCTACACAGAGAAGTCGTAGAAGATCTCTTCTCTCAGTGGGGTTTCCCCCACTATAGACCTATTCGCCACAAGCGAAAACAGACCATGCCCAGGATTCGCATCCAGGTTCCCCCAACCAGACTCCCATGGGAACACCCTGTGGATGAACTGGTCAGGGATGTTTGCGTACGCTTTTCCACCAACTCCTCTAATCAGGAAGGTGGTCAACAAGATGAACATAGAATCGATGACGCTCGTCCTGGTTGCTCCCATGTGGGCGAGACAACCATGGTTCCCACACCTACGCAGACTGGCGGTGTGCGAACCCATCAGACTTCCGAGCTGGTACAACCTATTGTCCCAGCACCAAGGTCAAACAGTGCACCCTCAACCCGACTCAATGAACCTGGCAGCATGGCTCCTGAGGTCATAGAGTTTGGACATCTCAAATTACCAGAGAGGTGTATGGACATCCTAAAAGAGGCTAGGAAGCCCAACACGAGGCACTGCTACTTTGACAAATGGAAAAGATTAGTAATCTGGTGCCAGAGTAAGCAAGTCAACCCAGTTGATTGCACTCCTTCCACTATTGTTACTTACATGCTCCACCTGCTGGATGCGGGGCTGGTTTTTAACTCGCTGAAGGTACACCTGGCAGCCCTGTCAGCATACACCACTTCCCATAATAAGGTGTCGTGGTGGAAAGTACCAGTAGTTGAGGCCTTCATGGAAGGAGTAAAGAGACTTCACCCTCCTATTTCTAACCCACCACCAGGATGGTACCTGAACGTGGTGCTATCTAAACTCATGGGCCCCCCATTCGAGCCCATGCATAAAACGAGTCTCAAACACCTGACCTATAAGACTGCCTTCTTAGTAGCCATTACATCCATAAGAAGGGTCAGTGAAATTCAGGCTCTGTCAGTGCAAGATCCTTTCTTTACTATTCATAAGGATAAGCTGGTTTTACGGACACACCCTAGGTTCTCACCTAAGTTTATTTCCAAATTCCATGTAAACCAGTCCATCGAGCTTCTGGCTTTCTTCCAAAACCCACAAAGCTCGGCTGAGGTTAAACTACACACCCTAGATGTGCGTAGGGCGGTCCTTTACTACATAAACAAGACCAGACCGCTTAGGAAAACAGATCAACTGTTTGTCTCCGTAGCCACAGGCAAGGAGGGAGATCGCGTCTCTAAGGGTGCCATCTCCAGGTGGATTGTCAACTGTATCCAGTTGTTACTCTTTCTGACAAAACTTCGCCTTTTACGCCCAGAGCCCACTCGACAAGAGGCATTGGGGCCACTCTTGCTTTCATTGCAAATGTTCCCCTTGACACCATTTGCAAAGCAGCTACTTGGAGCTCTATTTGCACTTTTACTCAGCACTACTGCATTGACACCCATTCCAAGACAGATACTCAAGTGGGACAAGCGGTTCTAAGACATTTATTTGCTCATGACCCTTCTCACATCCCACCTCCTTCTTCTAACACTGCACGCTAATCTATGCACAGCATGTGATCTAAGCAGATTCCACAAGCCTCAGAAGGGATATATTACTCACCGTAATCGTATTTCTGATGCTTGGATCTGCTTAGATTCACATGCGACCCACCCTTCCTCCCCTCCGAGAGAAGGCGCATGGATGCTTGTAGTCTTATCTTATCTATCTTCTATCTGCTTGGATCATCTGTACTCGCGCTACTCCTCATGTCAGAAAAAATAAAATCCGAGGGTCCTAGACGCGTGAGGGATCATGGGTACAGGGGACGTCACACTAGGGATAGTATTACTGGCACGCCCTGTGTTGACGCCCATTTTCGAGTTTTAAAAAACAAACTAATACTCCGCAGCTTCCACTAGATGGCGGCCTATGCACAGCATGTGAATCTAAGCAGATACAAGCATCAGAAATCTGATTACGGTGAGTAATGTATCCCATATCAGGCTTGTGGATCTGCTTAGAACCACATGCTTTGCTTAGGCTGGCATGTACTGGTTGGTGCGTATTAGGGAGATTTATCATTTTTATTTTTTATCCCCTCTTTCCACTCATTCATTCTTATGGGCATTGTCTTTTGGAACTCTACTCTTTGTATTCTACCTGTACTATGGAGTCTGTCTGCTCCATACATTTTAAAGGCATCTGTGTTTTTACTACTGAAGCACACAACTGGTTATGGGCTGTTAGGGAGAATTCTAATTTCTGTGCTTCGTTCCTTCAACCTTAGAGACCCCCCCCCCCCCAGCTCTTTTTCTGGACTTTAGGACTTTTTCTTTTATTATCCTGGAGAGAGCGACATTTTTCCCACCCTCTTGTATTTTTCTTCGATTTGAACCCTATTTCTCCTTTGGTTTTTTAGTCGGACAAACTCCATAGGCATCTTTTTGTATTGTGACACACTGCACCTTCAGTGCAGTGTCACACAGAAATCCTTTGGATTTCTGCTAAGGTTTAAATACCTTCTCTTGGATAAACTACTGTTTCAAAGATTAGTAATGTGAAATTGACTTTACTTTTTTCTCTTTGTAGACCCAGCACACACCATCTTATGTGGAGTGCTGGGGGTTACTTACTATCCCCTTTGTCTACCTTCTCATGTAACATCTTTTATGTTACCCTGGCAATGGTTTAATTTTCCTACCATTGTGCGTTTTTACCTCAGGCTGAATCCTTAGCTGCAGTATTGCACCCATGGGTGCCCATTTTGTCAAAATGGCCCTGGTCTTCCTTTTTTGCCATTTCTTGTTTCTAAGGCCCTTCTTGAGATTTACTCTGCACGCCAAACCAGGTTTGGTCCGTTTCTTGTCTTTGGTGGGATTCACGGGTGAAGCCTTCCCCCAGTGTTTCCGGCAGGCCAGGAAGCGAGGGGGGTTCCCGAAAATCACTGTACTTAGTCTCCTCTTTGGTTAAAGGAATGCACCCAAAGGTCACTGTGCTTAGTCTCCTCTTTGGTTAAAGGAATGCACCCAAAGGTTATTGGTTGCCTGGCTGTCCTTGGAGGACAGCCACCCTGCTGTGTGAGTGACGGCTAGGCGGCAAATGAATGGGGGTAAGTTGCATAAAAATCGAGGTCTTTTGCAAGAAAGGCAGAGTTGACAACTGGACTAAGGAACCAAAGAAGAAACTGGAAGAGAAGCTTGCTGCACCCTCCTGGAACATTGGTTTGCCAGCTGAAGCCATGCTGAAGTGCTGAATAGAATGGAGAAGCCCGGAATGCACAACTGCTTCCCTTGGGTTGGTGGGACCAACTGACCCCAAAACTAACTTGCCTGGAACCCCTCTCCCTGCTGGCTGTACTACATCGCTGTGGCTGGAAACCTGTGCCAGGGGACAGGAACACCAGAATCGAGTGCATTGTTTTTAAGCCGGGCCCGAGCTCCAGGATGATTCTCCGGACTCCCTCGAAGCAGGACTTTCCAAGCCACCTCAACAGATTGCTTGTCGCCAGAAGCACGGAGAGCCCATAAATTGTCCAAGAACCGCAGTGGTGCGATTTGCAAGTAGCTGAAACTGCGAAGTGCCACTGATCTGGAGTAACTCCTTTGCTGCCACAGACATTCAAACCGTAGTGCAGGAGTCCCCAGACGTCCTCCCTCTTGTCCCCACGACTGAGGCCAAATAACAGATTCTGCAGGACTTGCCACAAGAACAGAAGCCAGTTGGAACCTTTTCTTCAGACTCCAGGTA
Source organism: Ambystoma mexicanum (assembly GCF_040938575.1). Classification (NCBI taxonomy): domain Eukaryota; kingdom Metazoa; phylum Chordata; class Amphibia; order Caudata; family Ambystomatidae; genus Ambystoma; species Ambystoma mexicanum. The sequence continues at coordinate 501,175,034 of NC_090938.1, forward strand.
CTGTGTAACTAGGGTACTTGCCTCTTGTGTGTAGCTTGCTTTCTCTCACTGGAGACTTGCATTGGCTGCCCTTTGCAGAGTTGCTTGCAGCTTTGCTTTTCACAAGCCTCCCAGCTTGTGGCCCAACAATGATTATTTTTGCAACACTCATTAACATTGTGCAAGACCAGTGTGCTATCTTCAAAAAATTGCCTCAGCTCCCCTAGACTTTGCTCAATTGACATTGGCTATCCTGGCTCCATGAAGACTTTTCTTACGCTCTGACCTTGTGTTTATCTCTCCCTCAAAAAGTCATACATAAGTTACTTGTATAGCTGGGTAAGGGTGAACATATATTTCATTGGGGAATTGTAAAGTACTTACCTGTTTGGAGAAACCTGTTAATCTTAGTTTCCTCCCCTAACCTATTCCTTTTTCCACAAACCTCAGTATTGCATTAAGTGTAAGTGGTTTATCAATGTCCAGTGTCATAGCAATTGAAGTCACCTCTGGGTGTAGGAAGTGTGTGTGTGTGAGACACATCCCAAATGGGAATCTACTTAACTGAAACTGAAGGAGTGTATTTTTGAAGTGTTTTATTGTTGCATATTGCCCTTTCTAAAGAAGGCTTATTTTAAAAGTGACAAATTAATAAACAATTTAACAAACCTTGGGTATAAGTGTTATTTGAATACTTGTCACTGTAAATCTCTGTTGCAAACCTACAGCCCACATTGACCCCTCTTGAGATGAGCCGGGCTGCTCAGTCACTCTACACCAACATGTGTAGTACAGGCCTATAACAAAGGTTGGGTTACCTATTGACAGGAGGACAAGGCTGGTGTAGTCTCCCACAGGGTTACCGCGTACAATCTTGCCCAACACAGGCATTGTTGCTGGGTACACTTGGGGTTCTCCTTTTGAGTTTCTTTTTATATACCCTCCAGTAACTACCGTTCTTAAGGATAGGGAGATACTTGGTACCTCCCCCAAAACTCTATAGTCTGAGAGATTGGCACACACCACCTTCCGTGGAGAGCCAAAGGGATACCAGACAATCACCTAGTTGTGTCTGTGGCAGTGTATGTGTTCTGCCACCTTTTGTGTAGTTGCTATGCCGATAGCCTTGGTAGTGCACAATAGGGGCACCAAAGTACTAACTTTGGGGCCTCCCTTCTTTTTCCACCATTACTAGCGTGGATGTTCTTGGTTAGCCCTTGTTAGGGAGAATTTTCAGTTTAGTGCAAAATTCCTCCCACCTTAGAGACCCCCAACTCTTTTGCTGAACTTTGGGACTTTGTACTTTTACTTCTGTGTTTTCTGCATTTCTTTTGAATTTGGAGTCTGACAAACTCCATAGGTATCATCTTTACATTGTGACACACTGCACCTTCAGTGCAGTGGCAAAGGGAAGTCTTAGATTTCCCAAAGGTTTAAATGCCTTCTCTTGGTGAAACTGCTGTTTACAAGAGCAGTGAAGTGAAATTGACTTTACTTACATAATGTAAATTTCTAGACCCAGCACTCAATTTCTTACCATAGGGTGCTGGAGGGGTTACTTAGTTTTCCTTTTGTCTAGTTTCTCATGTAACATTTGTATGTTACCCTTTCTACAATTAATGGCTGGTGGCATTGTGTTTTTACCGCCTGCTGCGTTCACAGCTGCAGTAAGGCACCCATGGGTGCCCATTTTGTCAAAATGGCCCCGGTCAGAAAGTGAGGGAGGTGCTCGAAACCCCCTGTGCTTAATCCCCTTGGTTACAGGAATGCACCCAAAGGTGATTGGCCGGCTGGCTGTCCGGCAAGGACTGCCACCCTGCTGTGTGATTGATATATAGGCTGGAATGAATGGGAGAAACCTGCATAAAAGGCGAGGCTGTTTGGCTTGGAAGACCACTGGACAAAGGAATCCAAAGAACTTGGAAGAGACGCCTGCTGCAACTCCTGGACCATTGGTTTGCTCCATGAGCCATACTGCTGTGTTGAAGCTCCGATTTCACCTCGACTAGAGAAGCCGGCAAGGACAACTTCTCCCCTTGAGTTGGTGGGACCAATCGACTCCAAAGTAAGCATGTCTGGACATCTTCTCGGAGCTGGCTGTACTTCTGCTGCTGCTGTTGGAACCGAAGTGCCAGGGAGGGGGGGATCACCAGATTGTGTGTTGCTTTTAAGTCGGACCCGAGCACAAGGAAGATCCTACGGACTTCCCTGATGCAGCACTGACTAAGCCTGAGCCACCTCAACAGAGTGCTGGTCCCCAGAAGCAACGAAAGGCTGAAGTGGTATCCGAGAACCATGGTGTTATTTGCTGTCAGACGTGAGGAGCTGAAACACAGAAGAACCGCTGGATTGAAGTTTGCCCATTGCTGTCGCTGACCGTCCCATTGCAGAGCAGGAGTCCCCAGGCGTCGCCTCTCTTGTCCCCACGACTGAGGCTCAGGAACAACAGGATCTGCAGAGTTGGACAGGAACAGAAGCCAGCTGGAACCATTTCTTCTAACCAGAGGTACTGTAAAGTCTAAGAACTTCTCTTGTTGTGTACCCTTACCTGTCTTGGTTACCTTGCAGAGTTGCTAAAGTTTTACCCCTCACAAGCCTCCCAGCTTGTGTGGCCCTTCAAGTGTTCCATTTTCTACAAACATTTTTAAAAACATTGTGCAGAACTTTTTACCTACCTGCGAAGAAGCTCTTCAGCTCCCCTAGGTATTGTTCAATTGCCATTGGCTGTCCTGGCTCCCTGATCGACTCTGCTTACCTCTGACTCAGTGCTTTATCTTTTTCCCTGGAAAGGGCTTAACTTATTGGACATTGGAAAGTTTCAAAAAGTACATACCTTTATGAATTATTTGTTAACCTTTGTTTTGTTCCCCTATATAACCTTTGCACCAAACTCAGTGTTGCTCGAAATGTACCAGTGATCAATGTCCAGTGTCCTAGCCATTTAAGTCACCTGAGGTTGTAGGAACTGTCTGTGTGCCATCCCCAATAGGTACCATCTGTTTTAGAGGAACTAAGAGTGTGTTTTGAAGTGCATTTTAATTGTTGCATATATTTCTCCCTTCTGAAGAAGGCTTATACAACTGACTGTGAAATAAATTAATCATTGTTTTATCAAGTAACCTTGAGTGTAAGTGTTATTCGAATAACTGTACTGTGAAACTGTCACAACATTACTACTCGCATTGACCCCTCTTGAGATGAGCCTGGCTGCTCAGCCACACTACCCACTTGTGCAGTTCACTTATACCAAAGGTTGGGTCCCTATTGCCAGTAGGTCGGGGTTATTGTAGTGTACCCAAAGGGTGCAGCATACAATCTTGCCTAACAGCCCTTCTACCAATCTGGGAGGGGGAGGTCAGTCTGTGTTTTGCCTTTTGGCGGCAACCCTTGGGTGTCCCCAACTATGCTCCAGAGTGTCTGGGCAGGCAGGAATTGGGGAGGAGTCTTCCATCTCCCTGTACTTTGTCTGCCAGATTAGGATCAGCTCCCACGGGGGGTCTGGCTGTCCTAACTGGAGAGCCACACTCCCCTTTCTGTAAAATGCTGATTGAGATTGCAGAGGTATGTGTGCTGGGACTATATTAAAGTGGAGGCTTCTGGAGTGAAAAGCAAGTTGACCACTGGAAGCTGAAGTAACTGAAGAAAACCAGAGACGCCATGCAGACCCTTTGCAACACTGTGAAGCGACCACTGCTGTCCAGGGCCCTGTTTTCTGTGCGACAGAGGAGCTCCAAAGAGGACTCCTTCCCTTTGGCTGGTGGGAACAACCAGTCCCAAGACTAACTTTGAATTGAGCCATCTTCCGAGGTCCTAGGAGTTTCCAGCGCTGCAGAACCCCAATATCAGAAGACCTGCCCATTTCGAGTGCATCATCGAGCAAAGGCCAAATCTGTCAAAATCTTTGCTGAACCCGTAAGGGCACCCCAGAGATCTGATCCCTCCTCACCTAGAACCCCTCATCAGAGTGGGACTGCAGGAAGTGAAGATTGACCCGGCGATCAGTGTCATTTGTTGGTGCTGCAGAAAAGGTGCCAAAACCAAAGAGTGAACAAAGAGGTTGCAGAAACTTGTGCCCCTGGTCCTCTCTCAAGACTGATGCTGAGAGAACCCATCCATTGTCCTGTCTTCAATCATCAGACCAAGGAATCTGGAGGTCGGGCCCAGAGCTGCAACATTGCGGAGCATCCAGCACAAACCTTTTCTTCTAAACTAAGGTATTGAGGGGGAAAAGGTATTGTTTACCTGATTCCCAGAAGTCGCTGCAGATCGTTGGTCACCCCTCTTGCGTCTGACTCAAGCCACTGCTTGTGTTCATTCATTGAGTCCTTTAACAGGTCTCCCTTGTTAGTTTTTAACTTGCTGCTTCTATAACACTAGAGACTGGAAGAAATCCTCTGGAACTCTTTTTGTATTCTGCTTCTTGTCAAGACTTTGAACCCTCTCCGAACTGCCTTTAGCTGGGGTTGGGTTTTGAGACTTAAGACTTACTGGGCGAAGAAACCCTTGCTAGAACCTTGAACCAGACTAAAGTTCCACTAAACATTTTCCTCCCTTTATGTGACTTTACTGTACGTGTATGCAGAGTAAATCTATTCCTGTATGAACTATTATAAATCGCAGGCGCGCGTAATAACCGATAATGTGATAACTTTGTCTTTTCCCTTTCTAACATTGCTACAAATGTGCGAAGAAACACAAGATAAAGTGCCCTTTGAAATGTATTATCAAGTATTCAGAAGTGTTATAATGTAAATGCTGAAGGTATTTAAAGTGATTCCAGTGTATATATAACTTCTGATGCTTGTGAATCTACTTAGAATCACATGCTGTGCATATAGTCCGACATCTAGTGGTAATCGCAAGTATTGCATCTTTCTTCCGAGGATTAAAAGGGGACATTGACATGGGCGTGACTGTAACACTATCTCTAACTTGATGTGTAGTGTACCCAAAATCCCTCGCGCGTTGAGGTCCCTCAAATTGTTTTTTTCCGCCCAACTAGTTGGTCGCCTTATGTGCCTTGACTTCTCTTCGAATACTTCGTGGACCTCTAGGCCAACGACATCGAAACTGCTGTTCCAGCGACTATGCATCAATCGACATCTGTCGACCGCATGGCCTTAGCCCTCTGGCCAGGCTCTTACAGTAGGGAGAGTGGGGCCCTGGGTTGATTCTTTTCTGAGAATGCATTTCCTCTTCCCCTCTTTACTTTGTCTGGTCTGGCTGCCGCTTTTCGCCTCTGCTATGGAGGGAGACTCCATTTAAGTTTTGTCTGTCTTGCAACGGAAAATACCCCTGGAAGTACACCCATCGCAGATGCAATAGGTGCTTACCTCGTGACCACGACAAGCAATCCTGTAAGTCCTGCAAATGCTTGCGTCCTAAGACGTTAAAATGTTAAGATAGGCGGACTGACCGGTGGGCGGCCTACGCGATGCAGGCCGACAGTGGTTTCCCTCATGGTGCCGCCGCCTCGGATGATGAGGACTTTAGCAGCAGCCATGGCTCTGACCTGGAGGCCATAGACCTTTCAGCAGAACCCTCTGGTTCCCTAGTGCCCGGCCCCGACCGGTACGGTTATGGGGAGTTCACACCCCAGCGACTGGGGCACACACACAAACCACCCATGGATAAGCATACAAACCCCCCACCCGCCCCTCAGACTCCCCATCCCGCCTCCCCCTGAGATTCCGCAATGGATACGGCTCTACATATTCAGGATTGAAAGTAAAAGGTTCAGAAGTCCAGCAAAAAGTGCCTGGGGGTCTCACTATGACGGGGGATGAAGCATACAAATGATAAATCTCCCTAACCATCTGCAGCCTGATACCCAGCCGCTGAATTCCTCATCATGAAGACAGAACCCTGGGTGGGCTTTTTCAGCAAGGATCGATGCAGAAGGCTCCAGGCAAGTGTTTCTTCGCGGCTGTATGCAGCTCTGTAGTTTTGGCACCCTTTTCAGGAGCCAGAAAACTGAATATCACTGGTCGGATTCTCGTCATTCCAGCAATTTGGTGGACTAGATTCATGTCTCTGGCGGTCCAGCAGGATGCCCACAAAGTTTCTGCAAGATACAAAATGCAGAAGAGACTGCACAATGGCTCGAGGTCCTAGGGTATTTGAGTATTGCAGCCCCGCAAATTCGCATCACGAACTAGGATGGCTCAAAATGCAGGTCTTCTCGAGTCTAGTGGGTCTCATCAGGCTCTAGGTTGGGGTCGTAGTTTTCTGAGTCCCTATGTCGATTGGAAGGAAGGGTAACAGCAGGCTCCGGTTACACAGCAGGTTCTTTGGTTGCTGGAAATTCTCGGCCACGTTTTCTTAATCATCCTCTTCAGTTTTGGTTCCAGCGGTAGACTAGCTCTTCAGCTTCCAGGATCAGACTTTTATGCAGAAACCTAGTCAATCATACAGTCATGTAACATTCAAACTTGGAGTTGACAGTCCATTTAGGACAGCCAGCCTCCCAGATTGAACTGGATTTTCGCAGTGAGGCTGGAAGAAAAAAGGCTGCAGAGTTTTGGAATCCTACCTTGCTTCCTGCCTTCAGACACTCTGAAACCTGGGCGGGGAATCCACAGGATCCCCACCAAAGACAAAGTTAACACACAGGATTTTTCTGCCCTGGAGCTTGGGGGTGTTGTGTAAGAATTAGTGTAGTAACACTGTGTGAGACTACACAACACTTATCTGCTTCGTATTAGGTAACCCACCTTTTGGTATAGGTCTGCACTAATCAAGTTGGTAGTGTGACTGAGCAGCCAGGCCTATCTCAAGAGGGGTAAATGTGAGCTCTATTTAACATCAATTTTTAAATTATTGTTCTTAAAGAGCAAGACATGCAACAATCAAATACTTTTTTTAAATAAACTTTATTAAACAGTGAAAGACATCCATTGTAGCAATTGATAAAAAGAATAACATGCATGTGCGACATTCTGCCATTTTGACATCGTTGGAGGGATTTTCAGTTTAGTGTGATGTACACTCATATGGATTTAAATAAAGTTAATCAGTGATGGACACTTGGCTTTGTAAGTATCCTTGGAACGGGCCCAAAATGTTTTTAGGTCTGCAGGTTGATGTAACCAGAGATATGTATGTTTCTTCACAGACACTGACATGAGTCATTTCTCTCAACCACATACCAATCGTTCATACATTCTTGGACTTCCACTTGAGCAAGATTCATTTTTTCACTACCAGGCAACCAAGGTTGAATAGGCGCCTTTTCTTAATGGAGCTCTTCCCAATTTCTCCGAACCAATATTTGGGGAATGACCGCAGCGGAGGGACATTGGTGCATACATTGAGAATTACAGCAACTTCCTCCCACAACCGGGGGCAGGACCAGAACATGTGATGCATGTCCGCAACATCAGCACCACATCTGTTACACTTGGGGCTCACCAAGGAGGCAAATCTAGAGATCCTCTCAGGGGTATAATGTGAACTGTTAAACAATTTGAATTGAATGAGTCGGTGTCTAGCATTCAGCGAGACGTCCCACGTGAGTCTACACCAATGAGCCCACCTGGTATCATCAAGAGGGGTGCCTAAATGTTTCACCCAGACCATTCTTGCAGGACCAGGCAGCATCTGTATATCGACATTTTTTGGTTTATAGTCATAATCTCGAATACAAATATGTCGAAAGTCCTAATGTCGAAAAAATAAAGTCAAAAACAAAAATGTCGAATTTCTTTTTTCTGTTGATTTTTATTCGAAATGGGGGGGTTCCCCCAACCCCCCTTTATTTTTTTTTGTTTTACCCCTTTTTACCACCCGAACCACAAAAAAACATGTAAATTAAAAAAAAAAATGGACATTTTTGTTTTCGACATTGTAATTCGACATTTTGTTTTCGAGATTATGACTGGACACCACATTTTTTATAGAGTGTGGAGATTAGCCCTCGAGTATAACCCATAAACACCACTGATTCCAGAGGCTAGCACATGTCGGGCTCTGTGGGGAATGGCGACTGTTTCAAGCTGACTGCCGCTCTTAGTCTATAATATTGTAGCATTAGGCAGCCAACAATCAAATATACTTTAATGGAAAAATATATTTACTTTAAAATATTTTCCAGAATCAGCACAAGTTAGAGGTTACTCTTTGGATATGCTTTTTACACACTTGCTACACCCAGAGGTGACTACATTCACAAGGACAATAATGGCATTTATAGATCACTAGTTGTACTTTGCAGATTCAGAGGTTGCAGAAAGGAAAGGTTAAAGGAAGGAAACAGGATGAAAAGTTTCTCGGGATGTGTGAGAACACTTAAATCTTCCAGTGAGATCTAGACAAGTCTTTCCCAGCAATAACAGTCTAAAACAATGGACTAGGAGAGTTTGCAGGGTTCCAGGATAGCCAAAGTCAATTGGTGCACAATCTATGGAGCTGAAGCACTTTTTAGATAATCAGTCTTGCACAAAGTTAGTTTTGTAGAAATCACTTGTAGGGTCACAAGCTATTAGGCCTGGGAAAAGCAGAGTTGAGGTCAACTCTAAAGGCAAGCCACTGAAAGTCTCAATTGTGCAAAGCACAGCTCAAAAAGACAGAGGTAAGTTTCCCAAGTCTAAACAGTACCTCTGGTTTGAAGAAAAGTGGTCCATCTGGATTCTGTCCTGTTGCAGCGATGCAGACCCTGGGTTCCTGAGCCTCAGTCATGGGGACAAGAGGGAGGACGTCTGGAGGGCTCCTGCAGCAGCAATTTGGAGGTCATCGGCAGCTACAGGCTCTTTTTGGATCATTGGCACTTTGCAGTTTCAGCGCTCGGTAAACAGCACCACCGCTGATCTGATACTGGTTGGGCTGCCTTCAATCTTTGGGTCCTGCACTCTGGTGATGGGACTTTAGATCTGGTTGTCCTGCTTCTCGAGGCTCCTTGGACGTTGCATTAGACTTTGGATTTCTCGATCCCTGGCACTCGGTTCTTGCAGCAGTGAAGATGTACAGCCAATCAGGGAAGATTGTTGTATTTGTGTGTTTATTTGGTAATGCATGCCAAACCCTTACGTAGCTGGGCGCAACAGTAACAAGAATACTTGAAGCTTGGTTACATAATGGCATAAGTGCAGTAATGGCATCAAGAGAATACAATTAGGTACAGGATGCAGTCAGGTACAGTGATAGGGTACAGTAGGTAGCATACATAGGTAGGTACATAGGTGGTGTTAGGCAGAATCCTGTGCAGGTCCCTTGGGGACCACTGCAAGAAGATTAAGACTACAGGAGTAAGCAGTAAACCCAATTGGTAGCTGTCTGCACCACCCAGATTTACGTGATAGCTGTGACTGAGCAGTCGGACTTCTCTCAAGAAGATTTAGGCAGTATACATAGGATATACAATAGGGCTAAAAACAGTGTAGAGCAAGCAAACACTGACCAGAGCTTGGTATCAAAAGTATATAATTATTTAACACACACTTTGGGAAATACACCAGCACTATTAATCAAAAGCAAGTTCCAACACAATCAGAAAAGTATTTACACCTCCCTTAGCAATTCCTAGACAAGTCCAAGTTAAAACGCCACTTTTTGTCAAAACAATTAGGTTAAAGGGAGAGAAAAAGGCAGGTCATAAAAATAAATCAGTTCCCAACACTTTTAAGAGACAAAATCAAGCAATGAAGGCAGGGTATACTGTAGAGCCAAAGTTCATAAGCCAGGCCCACTTTGAATGGAGCAAGGCGAAATGTGCCCAAGATCACACGGTTCAGCAATGCATTCAAGTCTTTGTAGAAATGTTCAAAAGAGGTTGGGGTGGTTCAAAAGATAAAGTTAGAAGGTCTGGGTGCCAACCCAGTTGGAAAGGCAAGGATTTAAGGGTCACCTTGGGCAAACCGAAGAAAGGGAGGCCAGGTGTAGAACACAGTACCTTAAATGGTGAGTAAGCTCCAGCGGTGGCAGTTGTTCCTGGCAGCGGGTGCAATTCGTGGTTTCGACCAGGGGAAGAGAGGATCTCGTCGAGGAGGAAACTTGGAGTCGTTGCACTGCCCAGGGAAGAAACCAGCCGCGGAGTTCGTCGGTGAAAAGGTGTTTCTGCTATTCGTGGTCACAGTGATGCAGCTTGGCTATCCGGCCGCCGGGGTGCTTGGCACGGGCGATTCGACCAAGAGACGTCCTCGAAGGCGAAATGGCGAACTGGTTGATCCCACCAGCTCAGAGGTAGAAGACTCTCCAGAAGATCTTCTCTTGTCGTCGGGGAAAGTGGTGAGGTTGTTGCAGATGGCTCAGCTTCTCCCCTCTTCGAATTTCTTAGGTCCTGTGGCGACTTCTGAAGTTCCAGTCCCAAAAGCCCTGCTTTTATGCAGAAAACCCCCCATTCAACAGCCTAGCTATGACTCAAACATGCTAAGTGGTGAGCCAGGCGGCTCACCACTGGCCCAATCAGAAAAGAGTGCGACTTGGGTTGCTAAGGCAATGCTGTCCAGGGTGCAAATTCCCCCACCCACACATCCTGTGGAACCCAGACGGAGTGGCACCAGTTGGAGGGCTTCTGTGGAGAAGCCCGCCAAAAAGTGGAACAAAGGGCCCGACCTTGGTTGGAGTTACGTAGACAGACACGAACGCCATTTTAGAATAGAGTTCTGGTAAAAAGACACAACCGGTGATTTAATATTAAATAAATAAACCAGCGGTATCTTTAGCATTGCACCAAAAAGTGGTGTGTTTAAAATCAATGGGAAAATCCCTTAGAAAATATTCTGGTGGAATATTTTGCGTGGTAACCACTGCCACCAGCTAGAAACTCGACAAGGGGGACTGGACAGTGCCCCCTTGGAAACACACAGGGGCCATCGAATTAACCCCTTCCAGTACTTCCACAAAATTCTTTTTTGTACTGGTTCTGTTCACAATTTTGGACTAGTAAAGTCAATGGTGGCTTTACATGCCCTAGGAGACAGCAGTCAGTCCCAGGGTATGGAGTCTATGTTTGGGGGTCACTGACACCCCTGTTACTGCACTGAGGGTGCTGTGTAACACATACACAAAAACAGATGATACCCTATGGAGTAAAAGACCCCATAGCCCATAAGCACACAAAGTCAGACATACCTCAAATCATGCCTAAGAGTGGGAGGAAAAGAGTCTCACTCTTAGCAGGCGAAAAAAACAAACCCCAAAAATCCAGCAAAGCTGCTGGGGGACTCACTAGGTTTGGGAAATTAACCTTATAAGATAATTCTCCCTAACAGGTGTGTAGGCAGAGTTTCCAAGGGATCAAATGTCATTGGCTCGCAGCCAATTTAGAGTCTTGCGCCTAAAGCTGAAGTAGGACTGGTTCATTCTGAGGGCTAGGGGTAGTGTGTTCCAGGATTGCGCGGCTTTCACTGGGAAACTGCTGCCTCCAGCTTTGGAAAGCTTGAATCTAGGTATCTCTAGGCAGTGGGAGTTAGCCGTTATGGAGGGACGAGTTGGTGTTCTTCTGACTATTCTCTCAGTAAGGTATGGTGCTGCTGCGTTGGTGAGGCATTTAAATGAGACTGTTTTAAGTAGGATCCTGTTGCTTATCTTTAACCAGTGGTGCTCTCTTCTGATATTGGAAATGTTCTGTTTGGTATGTTAAGGGCAGTTCTGAGGGCATTGTTTTGTAACATTTGTATTTTGTCAAGGATATAATTGTTCGCTCCTAGGTGTAGGGTATTAAAATAGTAAAGTTTTGATAATATTAGGGCATTAGCAATGGTTATGCAGCTGGCTTTAGTTAGAAATAGTCTGCAGGCCCTGATGATCCTGCAAGTGAAGGCGGTAGAGGATCCCATGGAGTTTACCTGGTTCTTTAGGGTTCAGGTGGAATCAAGGTAGAAACCTAGCGTCTTTACCTCTTTAACTACTTTGATTGTGTTACCGTCTATATTGAATGCAGAGTAGCAGGAATTCGGTTTTTTTAAGGTTGGTATCAGAGTCAAGGGTCAGGATCTCTGTTTTTATCGTCATTCAGGCAGAGGCCATGGGATGCCATCCTTGCTTGAATGAGGCATGGATGGGTAAGTCCATGATCTGACAGTATAGTCGCTAGTGACTGAGCGCGTTTATCCTCTGGGTCGTTTAATCCCAGTTTGAAGTTGCACAGTATTAATATCTGTGAGGAATCTTTAGTGTTGGCTAGCTGGCTGGATAGGTCCTCCTCAAAGATGCCGAAAGGCCTTGGCAGTCTATATAGCAGGTGGATGGTTAGAGTGCGGCAACTGGATATGGGTAATTTGGCCGTGAGCATTTCACAGGATTCTAGTGGTGGAGGCGTCGGGCGTCTTATGGCAAGATTGGTTTTCACTATAATGGCTAAACCGCCCCCTCTAGCATTAGGTCTGTCCACTCTGAGTATCTTATAATTGTCTGGTATGGCTAGCATGAGGGCAGGGCCTGCTGCGTCATGTAGCCATGATTCAGTAACTGCTAGGATGTCCAAATAATTTGAGGAAAGGTGGTCTGCTATTTCAGTGGCATGTGCCACTAGAGATCTTGCGTTGATGAGAGCTCCCCAGATATTAGTCGTATTATTGGGATCTTGAAGTCTGGTGGGGCTCTATTTGGTTTGATTAATTCTGGCGTGGGATTTCAAAGGCAGGTGGTGGCCAGGGTGCAGTATATTGGGCAGGGGATCAGATCCAAGTGTTGCTTCAGGGCGAGCGGCAGTGGTATTGTAGTTAGTTGGGGGTGGAGGGGGGGTATTTAAGATCGTGTTACTGTTCATTATAGGCTCGTAGAGACTAGGTAATCTGGCTCAGTCTATTTCTGTCGGAGGACAGGGTAGGTGTCTGACTTGGGGCATCGTTATGTAGATGGTGGATAAGATCAGCAGTAGAATGTACAGCAGACTCTTTCTAGTGTACATAAACACTGGTATCTATAGTAGCGTATTGGCTAGTCCGTCTATTGGACTAGGCCGCCCGGCTAATCCAACAGTCAGCAGGGGCAGGCACAATCCATATTGGCCTGGACTAATATAGGCAACAGAATAGGCTAGTACAACAATTAGCAGGCACAATCCGTTGCATGGGCATAGACTAATATAGGCTAGTCCAACAATTGGCAGGCACAATCAATGGCATGGGCAAAGACTAATATAGGCAACAGAATAGGCTAGTCCAACAATTAGCAGGCACAATCAATGGCATGGGCAAAGACTAATATAGGCAACAGAATAGGCTAGTCCAACAATTAGCAGAAGCAGGCACAATCAGTGGGGTGGGCCTAGTGGACTAGGCTAGTCCAGCATGGGCAAATGCATATCCAAGCAACGAATTATAAAGGTAGTAAGAGGCCTAGTTACTGTGGTGGACAGTGCAGTTTTAAGCTTCCTAGCGAAGTATAAGTACCTTTCAGTTTCAGAGACTCAGGGTGCTCTTGGTGGTTGCAGGCACAGAGGGGAGTCATAGGATGTAGTTGGAGCTGTATATGCCAGGTTTCAGTATACTTGGACATACTGAAACCTGGTTTGATCCATGTATATTATTGTTGCTTGTGTTTCATGTTTGATGTATTCTTGTTGTTAAACTGTAAATCGCTTTGGATTAAAGCGCTATATAAAAACTAACTACAAATACATATGGTGCTGAGAATCAGGTGGCAGTGTTAGCCCTAGAGTAATGCACAACTGCACCAGTACAGGGTTGTCAGAATGTAGTGGGGAGACAGTGTGGCAGGCGCTGAGGAGTACTTGCAGGATAGGCTAATGGGTGTGGGCAACATCCGGCCACGGACAGCCACGGACAGGCACAGACAGGTTGGTGCCTTGTAGTGTGTGTCTACGAGGGATGTGCTGGCTCACGCCTTCCGGTGCTGTCGGGCCGGATATGGAAGAGCCCAGCCAATGGATGGCAAGGAGCTTGTGTGGGGTTGCTTGGCAACCAGGTAAACACAACACCATATGCGGCCGCCATTTCCCAGCTCATGTTGGGGGTTTAGTTGGTTTGAATCTGGTGACAAAATGGAGCTGGGAGGGGGCGAGAGAGTGGCTGGATGCCAATTCAGTTTTGCAGAGTCAGATGCAGAGGATCTGCTTACCCTAATCACAGGGTTTGCAGCATCCTGTTGGACATTGTCACCGAGTTGCCAAGTTGCAGCAGCAGGGAGGCTGGAGGGGGAAGGGCTCGAGCCCTTCCTGTCGGTGAGCAGCTCAGCATTGTATTTATTCATTTATAAAGCGCACCGGGCCTTTAGGCATCTGGGCGTATAAGCATGTTACATAGTTACTCATGGTATGGAGATAAAATACAGATACATTGCAGTTACATAGTTGCATGAGACATGAATGTGAAATACAGATACATACAGATAAAAAAACGGTGGCAGCATTGTACAGATATTTACAGTGGGTGAAAAATCCTGGGTTACAGTTTCTTAGATGAGGTTGGCAGGAACAAGTGCAAGGAATCTCGCGCAAGAGGTTACAGGTTTCGGGAGTGCAACCACCTCTTAACGCTGCTCTTAAAGGAGTTGAAGGGAGAGATGGCTCTTAACAAATCAGGAATGGCGTTCCATAATTATGCAGCCAGAACTGGGAAACTCGAGTGTTAGGCAGAATCCTGTGCAGTCCCCTTGGGGAACACTGCAAAAAGATTAAGACTACAGGAGTAAGCAGTAAACCCAATTGGTAGCAGTCTGTACCACCCAGATTTACCTGGTAGCTGTGGCGGAGCAGTCAGACTTCTCTCAAGATGAGTAGGGCAGTATACAGAGCATACACATTGGGGCCAAAAACACAGTGGAGCAAACAAACGCTGACCAGAGCTTGGTATCAAAAGTATATGATTTATTTAAAACACACTTTAGGAAATACACTAAGCACTAGAGATCAAAGCAAGTTCAAACACAATCAGAAAAAGTATACACACCTCCCTTAATAATTATTTAGACAAGTCTAGGTCAAAACACCACTATTTGTAAAAACAGATGCAAGCGCTTAACTTAGATGGCACTCCAATAATTAAGTTGGAGGGAGAGAAAAATACATGTCATGAAAATAACAGTTCCCAACACTTTTCTAAAACCAGAGCAAGCTAGTGAAGGCAGAGTCTACTGTAGAGCCAAAGTTCATAGGCCAGGGCCACTTTAAATGAGGCAAGGCGAAATGTGCCCAAGATCACAGTTTAAAAATGCACTCAAGTCTTTGCAAAAATGTTCAAAGGAGGTTGGTTTGATGCGAAAGATAAAGTTAGGTCCTGGGGCCAACCCAGTTGGAAAGCCAAGGATTTAAGGGTCACCTTTAGCAATCCGTGGAAAGGGAGGCCAGGCGGAACACAGTACCTTTTAAAAGTGAGGAAGCTCCAGCGGTGGCAGTTGTTCCTGGCAGCGGTGGCAGTTCGTGGTTTTGACCAGGGAAGGAGAAGATCTCGTCGAGGAGGAAACTTAGTCGTTGCACTGCCCAGGGATGAAACCAGCCGCGGAGTTCGTTCGGTTAAAAGGTGCGTTCCTTTTATTCGCGGTTCCCTGAAGCTTGGCTATCTGGCCGCCGGCTGCTTGGCACTGGCGATCCGACCAAGGGGCGTCCTGGAAGGCGAATGTCGAACTGGTTGATCCCACCAGCTCAGGGGGAGAAGACTCTTACAGCAGAAGATCTTCTCTTGTCGTTCGGGAAGTGGTGAGGTCGTTGCAGCAGGGCTCCACCGGTGGTGTCATCGTTGCAGATGGCTCAGCTTCTCCCCTTTTCGGATTTCTTAGCTCCAGTGGCGACTTCTGAAGTTCCAGTCCCAAAAGCCTTCCTTTTATGCACAAAAACCCCCATTCAACAGCCTAGCTGTCACTCATACATGCTAAGTGGTGAGCCGGGCGGCTCACCACTGGGCCAATCGGAACGTGTAACTTGGGTTGCTAAGTCAACGCAGTCCAGGGTGCCAATTCCCCCACACATCCTGTGAATCCCAGACAGAGTGGCACCAGTTGGAGGGCTTCTGTGGAGAAGCCCGCCAAAAAGTGGAACCAAGGGCCCAACCTTGGTTGGCGTCAGAGACAGACACACACGCCATTTTGCAAAAGAGTTCTGGCGAAAAGACCCAACCGGTGATTTTAGATTAATTAAATAATCCGGCGGTATCTTTACAATGCACCAAAAAAGTGGTGCGTTTAAAATGAATGGGAAAATCCCATAGGAAATATTCCGATGGAAAATTTTGCGTGGTAACCACTGCCACCAGCCAGAAACTCGACAAGGGGGGGACTGGACAGTACCCCCTTGGAAACAGACCCAGGTGTAATCTAATTAACCCCTTCCGGTACTTCCACAATATGATGGTTTGTACTGGTTCTGTTCACAATTCTGGACTAATAAAGCCAATGGTGACTTTACATGCCCTGGGAGACAGTAGTCAGTCCCAGGGTATGGAGTCTGTTTGGGGGTCACTATGACACCCCTGAGTTACTGCACTGAGGGTGCTGTGTAATACATATACCAAAACAGATGATACCCTATGGAGTAAGACCCCATAGCCCATAAGCACATACCAAGTCAAAGACATACCTCAAATCATGCTTAAGAGTGGGAAGGAAAGCGTCTCACTCTTAGCAGGAGAAAAAACAAACCCCAAAAATCCAGCAAAGTTTCTGGGGGACTCACTAGGTTTGGGAAATTAGCCTTATAAGAGAATTCTCCCTATTGGATTGCACTTTTCTAATGGGCCGTACTGAGGAGTGTTTGGTGAATCTATCAGTAAGGTATAGAGGAGTCTTGTTGGAGAGACATTTGTGCGTGATGTTGAAGTATTTGAGCTTGATTGTGTAGTTTATGGAGAGCCAATTGGTGGAGCGTCTCACATGAGAGAGATGTTTTGGGGATGTCTAGAGCTGCTCTGAGGGCATTATTTTGGATTGTTTGGAGTTTATTGGTTTGAGTTTGCTGGTGCCCAAATATAGGACATTGCAATAGTCCACCTTAGAGAGGATCGAGGCCCTTGCAATCGTAATACAGCTTTCGGTGGACAGGAAAGGTTTGCAAGCGTGAATCAGCTTGCACGTGTAGTTGGTGGGGTGGGCTGTGGCGTTGATTTGTTTGAGGTTGAGAGCATAGTCCAGATAGAAGCCTAAGGTCTTGACTTCCTTGGAGACTTTAATCTTAATACCATCAATGACAACGGAGTTGTATTGGGTAGAGAGTTTAGACAGCTTGTTGGTGGACCCAGCGATTAAAAGCTCTGTCTTTTCATCGTTGAGGCATAGGCCATGGGTGGCAATCCATGTTTATATGATTTGGGTACATTTTGTTAATCATGGTTACATCTGTGTCGTAATATCCTTGGATGGGGATGAGAATATGGGTGTTGTCAGCAGAGTTGGTGTATGAGACACCCAGATTGTCCAGTATGTCAAAATGAGGCTTTGTAAATATATTGTACAGGGTTGGGGAGACGCAGGAGCCCTGTGGTACTCTGCAAGTGATAGGGGCTGAGTCTGCTGCAGCGGAAGGAGAAGACTCTCATGGATCTGTTATCCAAAAAGGAGCTTATCCAAGTGGTGGCTTCCTTGGAGAAATGGGCGGCTGTTTTAAGGTGGTTGCACGGGACATTATGGTCGACCAAGTCGAACGCCGCGGAGCAGTCCTGAAGGAAAAGAATGGAGGCTTCTCCTTTGTCTTTTCGATCTTCTAGTTGATTCTTCAGGTCAATGAGGGCCGTCTGTCCCGTTTCTTGGCCTGAATCCTGATTGGCGAGTGCCCAATAGGTTGTGGTCTCAAGATAAGCTTGGATCTGGAGATAGGCAGCCTTATCAAGGATTTTAAGAAGAAAAGGTATGGTTGTGATTGGCCTGTAATTAGTGGGAATGCTGGGATCTAGTTTTTTTTTTTGTATCGGTTGTACCCAGGCGTCTTTGAGATTGGTGGGAACTGAACATGATTTGAAGGAGGAGTTGATGAATCTGGAGATGAAAGGAACTAGGTCTTTAGCGACTTTAACAGGTGCTGGACAAGTGTCCCCTAGACATTTAGATGGTTTGAGGGAGGTGGTGATCTTTTCAGCTTCGGCTGTTGAGAGTTCAATTTGAATTAGTGATTGGGTTTGGTTTGTTTAGTGGAGGTTTCTTGCAAGATGGCTTCTTGTGTTTCTAAGGCAATCTTATGTAGTGTGGCTTTCTTGGTGCACATTTTTTTTTTTTTTGGAGCAGGGTTATTTTATTGCATAGGGCATTTTGGATATCTGTGCACCAAGATTTGTTTTTGATGCAGGAGTCTTTGGGCATGACTGGTGATTCCAGTTCCTTTAGGATAGAGCTGTATCTAGTGCTTGAGCTGGCTTTTTTTATTCTTTCGTTAAAGGTGTCTTTTTTGGTTTGAATGATTTCCTTTTTATACTCGTCAGCCAAGGAGGTGAGAAGGGGTTTGTTCTGGTCAGTCGGGTTGCTTTTCCATCTTGATTCAGCAAGTCTTTTCTCATTGCGCAAGGCTTTAAGGCTAGGGGTAAACCACGAGTTCAAGTGAGCTGTAGGTTTCTCTTTGCTGCGTTTAAGAGGTGCAATGGAATCTATAGCGGAATTGATGGTATTATTGTACAAGTCAACCAGGTCTGTTTGATTAGAGGGTAGGTTCACTGGGTTGGTGATACCTTGCATCAGAGGTAAGAGGTTGGGGACTTACGTTTTTTTTCTATTTCTTGTTAGAGCAGGTGGGATCATGGGTCTAGCCGATTTAGATTACTCTCTTGACTGGTGCATTAGATCAAGTGGTGATCTGTCCATGCACAAATTAGTTTTCAAAAATTGATTAGCAGTTTTCTAATTAAAATTTTTTGGATTGGCAAACAGACCCATTTGTTTAGCCAATCTGAACTAATATTGTTAATGTCGCTAGACTTTTTGTACTGAAGACATGAAATGAACAATACAGCAGTTTTGCGAACTACTGAACTAAGACATTTGTGAGAGGAGTCACACCTTAAACTCTAAACTTCAGCTAGACCCGTAGGTCTGGTAACCAACCTAGTTTACCTATTCAACCTAAGAGAAATGCACTCCATCCACAGTCATGGAGGACAACAAATTTTAAAATACTATTTCCGTAAAATGGTGCATGTTGCAACAAAACCACTGTTGGCGCACTGCTGCCATCCAGAAGCCAGCCATGGACAGTGAAACTTGAATTGATATATAGTGCAAACAAAGTAAATGTTAAACAAGTTTCAAACATCACTTGTAAATGCCACTCGCCCTTCATAAAATATACTAGACTATGCGAGTGGGCGAAAAGGCTTTTCGAGCCATACACTAGTGTCTGTAAAATGTAAAAGGTTAGCTGCATGAATGGACACACATACAATGAAAAAGGCTCTGAAAACAGTTTGGCCAGTTGTCTCCTGCAGGTGGTAATATTTACTACAATCATAATGCAAAGTGAGCTCTGTAGCCTAACTACAGTGTTTGGTATTGCAATGGATCTGTAGATGTACAGACCGGGTGGAACTGTCAATCAGTCCTTTGCATAAGCATCTAGTTTGCTTTGTGCATTCATTATATAAGAGGCAAGAAAGAGACTAAGCAGAGTGGAGTACATAGCTGGCAGAAAACTGGGCAAACTAGGTGGAAGATTGTGGTTCATGGTGACCAGAGAACACCGGAACGAAGGGTGAGCTGTGCTTTCATTGAAGAGGGCAACTTAAATATCGAACTTTGCTACACAAGTGTCCAGTTGATTAGCAAACCTACAGAATTGCATAGCAAATTGTTATGCGACATCGTTTATTTTTTGCCCTGATTTTGTTATACTGGATAAGCAGTTGCCTGCGATCCAATCTAGGGTACATCCTTTTGGATGAGTAGGTCCGTTATTCCTGAGAATGATGCCTGCTTCTGTGATGTTGTTAGCTAGGATGGTGGCATTGGCGTCGCTGGGATCATTCAGACCCAAGTTGAATTCTCCTAGTAGAATAGTTTGGGAGCTGGGTTTGGTGTTGGCATTAAGAAGGGTTGTAATGTCTTCTTCAAAGGTTCCTAGTGAGCCTGGAGGACAGTATACTAGGTGCATGGAGACAGTGCGAGAAGCAGATAATTGTAGTTTGACTGAAAGTAATTCAGCGGAAAGCAGGGGGGTAGATTTGGTTTCTCATGTCAAGGTTGGATTTGCATATAAATGCTACGCGGCCTCCTTTAGATGTTTCTCTCCTGTCTCAGGGACAGCTAGGGAGAGGGTGTGGAGCCATGTCTCTGTGACGGCTAGGAAGTCGAGCTGATTGGTTGTAATGTCAGCGATTTCTGTGGCATGGGCTACGAGAGATTGGCATTAATGAGTGCTCCGCTAAGTTTGTGGGTTTCCTTAGACCTTTTAGTGTTTGGGTTTTTGAGGGGGGGTGGTAAATGGTCAGGTTCCTGAGTTAATTTGGTGTTGTGGTTGATGGTATGAGGCAATGGCTGTAGTTGGGTGTTCTCTATTGAGTGCGAGGAGAGATTGGTTTCTCCAGTTTGTGGAGCATGGTTGGTTGACTTTAGGCTTCCTTGTGAAGCGATGGATCCATTGAGTTGGCGATAATGTCTCTAACATATGTTGGAGTCTTTGCTGGTAGTGTTTGTTGTGGTGTGGGATTGGTGGATGGAAGGAAGTATGTAGGCCTAATCTGGTTAGATGTTGGTAGAGGTATTTTTTTATAGTTAATGAGCCTGGAGGTCATGTTAGTGGAGGCCATTGTGGTGAGTCATCCGAGCTCTAAGGGAGGTAGCTTGGGAGTTGGGAGGCTAGGGGTGTTAGAGATGTGGCTGAGCACTAAGAAGGTAGTAATCTTAAGACCAGATTCATGACTAATGTGGCATTGGTCATACCATAGATGCTGATATTGGGGTAAGCACAAATGTAGTGGGCAGGTTCAGCTCTCGCTAAGATTTGGCTGAGGGCAAGATTGTGCAGTGGCTTCGTTCAGTATAGCTGCAGTAGTCAGTAGCAACACAGATGCAGCAGGCTAGTTAAATTGGCGGGGAGCAGGCTAGTTAAATTGGCGGGCAGTGGGCTATTTCAATTGAGGTGCAATAATAGGTGGGCATTACACAATATAGATGCAGTGGGCAGTAGCAACACAGATGCATCATGCTAGTTCAGTTGGGGTGCAATAGGTGGGCACTACAAAGTATAGATGCAGGCAGTATCAACAGGACACATACAATAGGTGGGCACTACGCAGTATAGATGCAGGCAGTATTAACAACATAGATGCAACAGGCTAGTTGAATTGGAGAGCAATGGGCTAGTTCAATAGAGGTGCAATAGGTGGGCACTGCACAGTATAGGTGTAGGCAGTATCAACAGAACACAGATGCAAAAGGTTAGATGAAATATGGGTGCAGTGGGTGGTGGCAACACAGAAGCATCAAGATGTGTGCTGGTTCTTTGCAGATATGAGGAGCGTGGGAGTAAAAGTTAGCAAAGGTAGGGCATGCACTAGCTCTTCGGTTAGGAAGTACAGTGAACATCTATGCCATAAAGAGGTTAGACTTGGTGGCACGTAAGGAAGTTCTTAAATGCGCTGCACCAATGGCATAGGCGTATGTGGTCCGGTGAGAGCCGTTATGCATTTGGGGTGACCCTAGACTGTTAGGGTTCAAGAGTTTGTGATTGTGGGAAAAAAAGTGGAGAACGACATAGGTGTTAATGTTTTTCATCGATCGTGGGGAGCTAGGGCGTAGTGAAGACTAGTCTGGACGCAGTGCACTGAATGCAACTGTGGAGGTTATTAATGATAGTTATGGGCAAGCATGGATGTGGCGTACAGTATATGAAAGATCATACTAGGATAGAGCAGAGGTGCTTACCCAGGCGGTGTAGCCGTGGTTTACCGCAGCAAACAGGCAAACGGAGTGCACGCAGCAGGGAGGCTGTCCAATCTGGACTGGTTGCATTTAGGCATTCCTAGAGACTAAGGGCAGGGGAGTTTGGGGAACCTCTCTCACATCCTGCCTTTCCCGACACACTGGAGCCAAAGGCGGGCTTCAGGGTTGAAGCCTGCCAAAGACAAAATGAATAAAGGACTCAACTTGGCCTCGAATGTAGGATAAGGGGCTACTAGGTACTCACTCCAGGGTTAAAATTAAAAAGTCCTAAAGTCCAGCAAAAGAGCTGGAGTCTCTAAGGTTAAAGGGTATTGGCACAGACATGAGTTCTCCCTAAACACGCTCTCTAGCCAGTCTAGCTTTAAGTGGTCCTGATATGTTAAAAAATGATTCCAAATGTTCATTGCAACTCTTCACTAAATGGTCTGGGCAGTTCTGATGAGTTTTAAAAAGATGTTCCTCCAAACAGTTAGCCAAGTCCCTCTTTTCAATTTCTTTTGAAAGTTCATACCATGGAGGTGACTAGGGATCTCATGTTTACGCACGTGGGTTGATGGGATCTCCATCTTGGCCGTGACAAAGTGGTATGACCATATACAAGGTGGCAACGTCATGTCACCTGTTTGTTTTGGCCTGATAACCAATCTAACGTATGGCCTTTTGTATTAGGAGCTGCATTGTGTACTTGGATATCCATATTTGGTGAATGCTTCAAGTCCAAAGCTGCTTTATCTGCACAATCTCCTTTCCAGCGATTCAAGTTGCCCAGGAAAATGGTGGAGCAATTTGAATTTTGTAAAGGAGAAAACTGAACAATGTCTGTGTGGGGGCCTGTAGATCAGAATTGGGTTTATGCTATGATTGTGATTTGGGGTGATCTCGGTCTGTAAAATATCCCACTTGTGGCAATCTATTTTGCTCTCATACATTCCAATATTCTTTTTACAAATAATGGATACGCTGCCCTCAGTCTGATTTTTCAAAGAAACACGAACTCTTGGGGGGGAGGGGGGGGCGGCATAGGGTCAAACACAGCCCTGAGAGTCCAGAAGCCATGTCACAGAAGCACATATCAACTTGGTTGCTGACCATGTAATCATGTATGTCGGTGATGTGTTTAGGTAACGACTTAGTGTTTAAGAGGGCAAGCTTTATTGAGAGTGGCTGTGATTCATCTCCTCCAATGTCCCAATTGATAACTGAGGGGGAAATGTGTGGTAAAGCCTTTTGCGGGGCTATTGAGTCTTCAATAATTGCACTGGTCTCATCTAATAAAATGTTAAAGGGATTCAAAGATCATTTCTACCCTTGGGAACTGTAGTTATCTCAAGGTTAGCCAGAGAAAGTTAAAAGGGGAGCCACTAGGGCAACCCAGCAGCAATAGGCCCTTATTGCCAAAACGTCGTCAGAAGATAACTTTTAAAAGACACTATGGAGAGTCTTAAAAATGACACCCATATCATTGCTATGAAAATCTTACCTAACACAGGCACCTCATAAAGATCCATGATCCACTTAAAATTCCCTTTGAACTCGGAGCACGCCCCCCTCCCCATGTGCTGCCATGTGGCTCCCCATTAAGCATACAATGAATTTTTTGCACTAGCCAATAGTTTCCAATATAATAAGATGGTCCTCTGATGTACGATTGCTTACAGGGAGTTCAACCACAAATCAAAACAGACCATCGACAAGGAGACCCAATTAGGTAGCCTTGGAGCCCTTCTCAGAAGGAAACCTGCCGTTTATCCAGCTCCAATGCGTCTGTCCTAGTGATTATTTCCAGACCGTAGGAGGGTACTGGAGCCACATTGGATCTATAATAATGTACAAGAGGCTTAATAGTAAATCAGCAATATTTTTTTTACAATGAGACATTTGTACCGCGAGTTGGTGACCTTTAGTCCAAAAGTCCTTTTTTTATAGTTTACTTCCTTTGGCCTCATTAACCCAAAGCCCAGATATGTTGTGGAGGGAACTTCCGGTACACGTGACCCACCCATTGACCACTCGAATTAATCAGTTTTATGTTTGTTTCATGTGAAGCACATAATCGTCTATTCTTTTCGGGTTAACAAGCCATTTAATGTTGCATATTCCTCAAGTTACAAAAGCAACCTCTGTAGACCCCACCTGTGTTCTAACAGCAAAATATCAGCGTAGGTCCCACAAAAGCATCTTTCGTCATTTAGCCTGACTTACCATAGAAGCGCAAGACTGAAAGAAGCACCGCTGGAGCTCTGAAAAGGACTGCTGCGCCACCAGCGAAGGCAGCAAGGCTGCTAGTGATGCAGTCTCCTGTAAAAGCAGCTGTTCTGCCGCAGGAGAACTCGAAGACTGAAAGAGAACTGGGCACGGGTCTGCCGAGCAAGGAAAGCCTTCTTGAAGCACCTAAGAGTCTGCCCATAGGAGTTGGGCAAGTCAATACAGGGAAAGTTGGAGTACATATTGGAGTAAATATCACAGCAAATTAACAGTAATGAGGAAATTGAAAAGCAATATATGTACAAGTCTCCATGTATGGAATACAATTTGGAGTAAATTGGAGCAAGCATTGCCACAAGCAAAAAACGAACAGTGAAGAAGTTAACAGCTCTCCATATACGAGATGTCACCATGGAGAAAGTTGCAACAAGTAGTATCTAAAGTCAAGGCAGTATAGACCGTGAACGAGTACAACTGTTATACTGAACGAAAACATTATGTAAAGTCCTTGTAAGAGAAGTACATGAGGCAGTGGGCCTTTGGGAGAAGGATACCTGGCAGGGTAGTATACCAGGAGATCTGTATCACAGGAAGCTATTGTGGAAAAGACACTGTGGTCCTCCTTTAAAAGCTATTGTGGAAAAGACTCTTAATATTCTTCCAAAAGACATCATTGCCATCCTGCAGAAAGTGTTGGTTGAAAAGAATACTTTACTATTATTCCGGGAATGATCCTGGGAATGGGAACTGCCTCCTAGTTTCACGGATTGTTTGTTGAATTTTGCATATTTTTAGTTTTTTACACACTTGTTGCTAAATAAAAGTAGAGGCATTTACCTTTCACCTTTTTAATTGTTTTAGTGTGAGCGTCAGACATTTTGGACACAAGGACAGTTTGCGTAATTTTGACCACAAGAGACAAACTGATATTTAGATTTTATTTTCTAGAAAGGGAAACGCTCTTTAGGATAGGGAATGAAAGAGCTTTATCCAACCCCTTTTCTTTAATAAAGATGTCTGTTGAAAATATTGCAACTTTCTGCCTGCCTCTGATTTCTGACCCCTCACAACATTTTCCATGCTTACCTTGATTGGGTTTGGCTAACCTCTGAGTTCCCCTTTTCACTAGAACGGCCTGCTAAAATCTGTCCACTGTGCCAGATTCTAGGAATCCATCTTAACAAGGAGTGCTTGCCCTTGGCAAAGAACCACATATAGACGTTTGGGTTTGGCGAGTCTTGGTATCTTTTTAATACTTTGTATTATTGAAGTGCTTTTTTGAATTTTTAGATGTTTGTGGTGTATTCTTTAGATTTGTGTGTGGACTATTTGTACCGCTGATTCGATCTGCTACTCTTAACCGCGAGTAGCGCCTTGTTGCTCTGTCCATGTTATCTACGTTTGGGAGCGGTTTGGCTTCCTTTTCTTGTCAGATGTTTTGGCCTCCCCCCAATGGTTAGCAGTTGTACCATTCTCAACAGAGGGTTGTACAAGAACTGGCTTAACGGCTACAGTTGCAGAAATCCTCCCCATGCTTGCATTTGTAGTTTGTTTTATTTCTAATTCCAAACTGCTATATTTTAGCGCTCTGAAGGACATATTGCTCTAACTGATCAATTCTAGTGGAACCTTCAGGTTTATTTTGTCGTTTGGACCCTTTCAAGGAAGGCATACCTAACATCTCTTGTACACAGAAGATCCCATGTGACACCTGCAGTACCACAAGTACTTTAGGGTCTCATTGTGTTCTTTCTTGCTTTTCAGATTGAACACATATCCAGTTTGATCAAGCTCTCAAAGGTAAGAACCTGCACTAGTTGCCTCTTGGAGAGGGTTGGTGGTGTCATCTAGCAGAGTGATGGATCCTGCACACTCTCCCCTAGTTGTCAAGTGGCCCCATGATATGCTTGACACCTTCAGCCAGTTCTGTTTTCTTTTTTTAGAAAGCATGCTGGGAGTTTTAGGCATACTTTATATTGGTAAAAACAGACTTCCAAGTCTCCGCATGCATTGTGAAATAGCAGAGGGGGCTAAATACATCACATATGGAGCCACTTGGCACACATGCAGTCATAATGGATGTTTACTTTGGCATATGAACTTTTAACCCAATTTTACTGCACCTGTTGGGTAAAGAAGTTATTTATATTTTGTATAATTCTGACCACAAATAAGGTTTCTGAAAGGGCAGGGGCGGTGTGGTGGGGTGTGACTGGAGGGGTTCCTTTCTTGCCTGGCTTCTGCATTTATTTTCATTACTGGGCTACTGTACTTGGTTTGAAAACTTAGCTTTCTACCCCATTTATTACAGCCTGATGTGGAGAGGAAATTATCACAGATGATCCTGGACAAAAAATTCCACGGTGAGTTTTTCTTTGGCTTCCCAATTTTGTGATCTGGTCAGTGTGTAAGACTAAAAAAAAAAAAAAAGAAATGAGTCCTCTTAATTACCAATGCTACGTACAGTGGAGTGGGACAAAGAAGCTGCATGTTTCAACACATTTTATTTTACAAATAAAAAAAGGACCTACCTCTCTTTCGCTAAAGTTACCCTTGCCTACACAAATAGGCTCGTCGTCAGGATGTTTGTCCAAATGAAGTGTCCGTACTCTTGATGCACTCTTGTTTTTCAGACCCTTGGATATCACTACTGTGACAAGGTATGTTAGGAAGAATTATCAGAAATGTGTTCATTCCCTTCTCCCTTAGAGATCCCGAGCTCTTTTTGCTGGACTTTAGGACTTTTTATCTCTCGTGTGATTTATTCTGTTTCTTTTACCTATGGAGTCTGACAAACTCATAGGCATCATCTTTACATTGTCACACAGCACCTTCAGTGTAGTGACACAGGGAAGTCTAGGTTTCCCCAAAGGTTTAAATACTGTCTCTTGGAGAAACTACTGTTTCCAAGAGCAGTGGAGTGAAATTGACTTTACTTGCATTTTGTAACTTTCTAGACCCAAAACATCTTACAATAGGGTGCTGGAGGCGTTACTTGGGATAGTTTCTTATGTAACATTTGTATGTTAACCTTTCTGCAATTAATGGCTGGTGGCAGTGGTTTACTTTTCACTAACATTGTGTGTTTTCTCTCAAAATGGCCCTGGTCGTCTTTTTTTGCCATTTCTTGTTGGAAAGGTCCTTCTTGAGATTGACTCTGCGCGCCAAACCAGGTTTGGTCCCTTTGTTTGTTTCGTGTTTGGAGGGATTCACAAGTGAAGCCCGCTTCTGGCTCCAGGGTGTCTGGCAGGGGCAGGAAGTGAGGGAGGTGCCTGAAACTCCCTCTTGTGCTTAATCCCCTTGGTTACAGGAATGCACCCAGAGGTGATTGGCCGGCCGCCTGGCTGTCCGGCAAGGACACCCACCCTGCTGTGTGATTGACAGCTAGGGTGGAATGAATGGGAGAAACCTGCATAAAAGGCGAGGCTGTTTGGCTTGGAAGGCAGAGTCGACCACTGGACGAAGGAATCCAAAAAAGAACTTGGAAGAGACGCCTGCTGCAACTCCTTGACTGTTGGTTTTCCCGGTGAAGCACTGCTGCTGTGCTGAAGCTCCGAATTCGCCTTGACTAGAGAAGTCCTGCAAGGACGACTTCTCCCTTTGAATCGGTGGAGCCAATCAACTCCAAATTAGGTTTGTCTGGACATCCTCTTGAAGCTGGCTGTATTTCCACTGCTGCTGTTGCTGGAACCACAGAGCCAGGCAGAGGAACACCAGATTGTGGGCGTTGCTTTTAAGTCTGACCAGAGCACTAGGAAGATCCTCTAGACCTCCCTGATGCAAGACGGACTAAGCCTGAGCCACCTCAACAGAGTGCTGGACCCCAGAAGCAAGGAAACTCTGAAGTGGTACCTGAGAACCGCAGTGTTGCTATTTGCTGTCAGACGCGAGGATCTGAAACGCTGAAGGACCGCTGAATTGAAATTTGCCCATTGCTGCCGCTGACTGTCCTTTGCAGAGCAGGAGTGCACAGTTGCCCTCCCTCTTGTCCCCAAGCCTGACTCTCAGGAACAGGATCTGCAGGGCTGCACAGAAACAGAAGCCAGCTGGAACCATTTCTTCTAACCAGAAGTACTGTAAAGTCTAAGAGAACTTACCTCTTGTTGTGTAGCCTAACTTGCTCTCAGTTGAGACCTGTCTTGGTTACCTTGCATAGTTGCTAAAGCTTTGCCCCTCCCAAGCCTCTTAGCTTGTGGCCCTTAAAGTGTTCTATTTTCAGCAAACATTTCTAAAAACATTGTGCAAGACTATTTACCTACCTGCAAAGAAGACCTCCAGCTACCCTTGACATTGTGCAATTAACATTGGCTGTCCTGGCTCCCTGAGAGACTCCTCGTTAGCGCTGACTTTGTGCTTTGGAAGGTGTTTAAACATAGTTGCCTGTTTGAGTTAATTGTTAACCTTTGTTTTATTCCTCTATTCTATCTTTTATACTGTTAGGCAAGATTGTATGCAGTACCCTTTGGGTGCACTAGAACAACCCTGACCTGGCAATAGGAACCCAACCTTTGGTTTAAGTCTGTACTACAGTTTGGTAGCGTGTTGAGCAGCCAGGCTCATCTCAAGAGGGGTCAATGTGAGCTATAGGGGACTTACACAGATTCACAGTGACTAGTATTCAAATAAACTTTTAAACACACGCGTTCTTGATTAAACAGTCATTAATTTAACAGTCAGAGTAAGCCTTCTGCAGTTGGGGGCAATATAAAGCAACACACAAATATACTTCAAAATGCATACTTAGTTTTCTAAATCAGTAAATACCCTTTTGAGATGGACCACAAACACTGTTAGGCAAAGTTGTATGCATTAACCTTCAGGACTACTACACACAACTATGACTACAGGTGTAAGCAAATGCAACCTTTGGTAGAAGTCTATACTACAGTTTTTGATAGCGCAGCTGAGCAGCCCGGCTTATCTCGAGAGGGAATGTGAGCTGTAATGTTACACAGAGGTCTACAATCACAGGTGTTCAAATAAACTTGCGCTCAAGGTTTCTTTGTTAAATACTTATTAATTTATTTAACTGTCAGTTATAAAACATTCATAAGGAGCCAATATAATCACACACGAATAAACTTCAGTACGGTACATTCTAAGTTTCTAAGGCATTCAGGATACTTTGAAGGAGGAGCAAAAAGGCATAGGTTATCAGAACATAGAAAGAATACAGTTATTTCTTACAGTGCAGATATTTTGAGTTCACCAGAAGAGTCCGTTCAATTCAATAGGCTAGGCCAAAGTCAAAGGGCTAAAGTCTTGGATAGGATAAAGCAGTTCTGATAGATAAACGGAAAAGTCTGCCAAAGTTCTCAGGAATAGTTTGTAAAAAAGAATCATCAGATGTTGGGTCACGAGCTGATTAGGCCTGCGAGTTGGGAATGTTTCAAGCACTACAAAAGAGGTGATGGCTGGAAGGTTTAGAATACATCTTAACCTCTGGCATTGCTCTGGGCAACCCTCCACACCATCATTCTTCGCCTGCCAAGCCATTACAAAAGGCAATGGCTTGGCTGGACTTCCCCTTTTGGGGTGGGACTAAGCATGATTTGCATATGGTCTTTCCCCTTCTAGTCGAGATGAATTCGGAGCTTCAGCACAGCACCAGGGCTTCACTTGGCCAAGTAACGGTCCAGGAGTTGCAGCAGGTGTCTCTTCCAAGTTCTTCTTCAGATTCCTTCATCCAGTGGTCGACTCTGCCTCCCAAACCAATAAGACTTGCCTTTTATGCAGGTTTCTCCCATTCATTCCAGTATAGCTGTCAGTCACCCAGCGGTGTGGCTGTCCTTCCTGGACAGCCAGCTGACCAATCACCTAGGAGTGCATTCCTGTCTCCTATGAGACTAAGCACAGGGAGTTCCGGACACCTCTCTCGCTTCATGCCCTGCCAGACACCCTGGAAGCAGAGGCGGGCTTCCCTCGTGAATCCTGCCAAAGACAAAACTAAGGGACCAAACCTGGTTTTGTGCGCAGAGTAAATCTCAAGAAGGTCCTTTCCACAAAGAAATGGTGAAAAAATAAGACCAGGCCTTTTTTAATCAAAATGGCACCCTTGGGTGCTTTACTGCAGCTGCGAACGCAGCCCACGCTAAATGTACACCACGCTAGTTCAAAGTAAACCGCTGCCACCAGCCATTCATCGAGGAAAGGGTAACATCATTTTTTTTTTAAAATGAGAAGCTAGACAAAGGGGATACTAAGTAACCCCTCCAGCACTCTGTGAAAGTTACAAGTGTAAGAAAAGACAATTTCACTTCACTGCTCTTGGAAACAGTAGTTTATCCAGTAGTTTATCCAAGAGAAGGTATTTAAACCTTTCGGAAATCTAAGACTTCTCTGTGCCACTGCACTGAAGGTGCTGTGTGAGACAATGTAAAAGATGCCTATCGCGTTTGTCAGACTCGGCAACCAAAAGAAACATAGTTCAAAATCGCATTAAAATACATGAGTGGGAAAAAGGGTCTCTCACTCTCTCTACAGGTTAAAAATTCAAGTCCTCAAAATCCAGCAAAGTTGCTGAGGGTCTCTAAGGTAGAGATGAATTAGCACATTTCTGAGAATTCTCCCCAACGTACACCTTACTCAGTATTGCTCTAAATGTACCAGTGATAAATCAATGCCCACTGTCCTAGCTATTTAAGTCACCTGAGGGTGTTTGAAGTGTCTGTGTGCCACCCCCAATGGGTGTCCTCTGATATAGAGAAACGAAGTGTGTTTTTGAAGTGTATTGTAAGAGTTACATGTTTTGCGTTCCTTTCTGAACGGCTTATATAACTGACTGTGAAATATATTGTTTTATCAAGAAACCTTGTGTTGTAAGTGTTTATTTGAATAACTGTATTGTGAAACTCTGTCACAACATTATTGTTCACTTTGACCCAATCGTGCGGTAAGACTGGCTGCTCAACCACACTACCAACCTGTGAAGTTCAGACTCCTACCAAAGGTTGGGTCCCTATTGCCAGGAGGTCAAGGTTATTGTAGTGCACCTAAAGAGTACTGCATACAATCTTGCCTAACAATGGAGATCACGCCCAAGGCAACTTCCACTGTTTGTGTCTGTTAATTACTGTGACAAGGGGGAATTACTTCCAATGCAACTTCCACTCTGTTCTCCCAGGACCTCCGCCCCGCACCACTTCCCCACTCCCGAAATTCCTATTACCATGTTTGTGTACAGAACATGTGTCCGCTTCTTCCCTGGGTAGCATGCAGTTTGCCTGTTTCCTTCTGGAGCGCCTGTGCACAGTTCTTAAGTTGTAAGAAAATAAGTGCCAGCATCGAAATATTTTCTAGCACGCCTGTTATGCATTTGAGTGGACAACTCCCCGGCCACTGTTGACACTACCCACAGCTGCTCTGTACTGGGTGAACATATTTGGGGTTAAAGCTGTAACTCCTACTGGTTAATTGTGGGTGATGGATCCACTGTGCGATATAAAGATATCAATCAACATAAAAATGTAGTTTATTTCAAGACAACTAATATGCTAAGTGTTGCTTTAAAACGGATAACATGTTAAACTTGCCACTGAGAATCAGAGCAAAATGTTAACACAAAAATAAGTTCCTAATAGTGGAACTCCCATCCCCTGCACACTTTCACAAGCTCAATAAATGAGACAAACAGTCTGGAATATATCTTTACACAATTTATGAACCTTCTATACTTTTTCAATTTTTCAATAAACATTTTTCTGTTATTTCAAATGATAGAACAAAAACACCATTCCTTATAATTTTTACAAGTGGTTTAATGTTCATGGGGCCCAACGCGTTTCAAGAATGGTCTCTTCTTTATGGGCACGTTTTATATTCATTTAATATCTAAAATTTTAAAACCTATCATTACTACTTTTATAATCGCCATGACTCCAATGTGTCATCACTACATATTAAGCTTAGATCATGTTCACATTAACCCTCTGCATTGTCCACAAGGCTTTGTGTAGCCTGGTCCAAAATACCTTCAGCTATCCCTCCGCAAATACCTCCCCTCTTGAGCTCTTCGCTCCTCTACCTCCAACTCCCTCAGGGTCAGTCATTTTTCAAAGAAAAGAGCTGGGGGTAGATCTGTCTTCGGCTGGGGCCTCTCTCTGGAATAGCCTCCCTGCCGCTCTAAAACTTGAGGAGAACCATCTCCGGTTCCGGAAGCACCTCAAGACCACCCTCTTTTCTTCTGCCTTCGCTCCCCCTCTCCCCTGCTGCTCTGTTCTCTCTTGGCACTGTGCACCTAGCCACCCTCGGTCCTTCGGGCCCAGGTACCTGCTCACCCTGCCACCCTCCCGCACTGCCTCCGGGCCACCCCTTGCACTGGGGTCTGTATCTGTACCCATGGAGCCCCCCTTTTTCTTCCTGCACTTATCAGACCTACCCTGCCTGCTGCCTTAAACCTAGCACTTGCATATTGCCGGCTGCATTACCACTGTTTGTTGCCTTTATTATTATTTATCTGTTTCTCCTCTGCTTCGCACTTTCCACTTCTCCCTCCTTCCATGCACTTTTAGCCTCCCCTCCCCCCCTCCCATGCACTTGCACGTTCTCAATCTTACTGGGCCTAGTAAGATCGCTGTTTTGTTCTCCTCTGTTCCCCTCCCTTGCCTTGTCGCGCTCTGAAACACTTGTGTTCGAGCGCGATAGAAATAAAATATCAATTAAGTACATTTCCCTTAAATACATCCTTTAACGTATTGTTGAAGTATAATTATATAGGAAAATAAACCTCTCAACATAAGTTTATTGTGGTTCTCCTAATTCAAGGATCTGTATGCGTTTCCCACTTCTACTCTATTTGGGAATATCCCCCATTTCTACCCTTGCAGTTGCTGAAGTATTACAGGCTTAGAAGGGTTATGTTTATACTGGCCTGGGTGGTCTACTTGGCTGATACATATCTAAGACTGGATACAGCTCAGCGTGCTTTTCCTGAATGTATATATATATTTTTCTCTTGTTCCCAGATCCTGCCTGAAAGGACAGTTACGGTACGTAAATGAAATATTAGGCATTATATTAGATGTGGTAACTGAATGTTTATTTTTGCCGAAGGTAAGCATCTGTTTGTTAGGCTGCTAGCAGTGGCTGTTAGTCTGTGTTCAGGGTCTTCCAGATAGGTAATTATATGACTGGTTTCAGAAAGGAATGTGATCCTCTAGGGTCAAAATGAAACCATTTAGTATTGAAAATGGAAAAAAGGTTCAGTAAGGTAACGGCGAATGTGAACAACAAACCATACCTAGTCTATAGCCGATCAGTTATGGCAGTAGTTGCATGAAGAGTTGGTCCATAAGGACCTTCCAATATTTGATTGTCTTCAGCGGCTACTTCAAATGGGTTCCTAGAGAGAAATACGGAGTAGAAACCTTAGTTCCTTCATCCAAGATAGAAGTAAGTATAAGGTAAAGGGGAGTGTAACTGGTGCCTTACCATTTGATTGAGGGCTAATCCAGTTAATGATGGAGTGATAAGGCGGAACAAAATTGCGTCTGAGTCCCGCAAAGTGGCCCACCTGGTATCAAGTTTTAAATACTGAAAGAGTAAGGTTCAGGGATTTAGTCTAAAAAGCTACTTCTAGGTAAATAAATTCTAAAGGACTTTTTTGCAAGCTTAAATTCACCATATGGGGCTTCAGTGGCTGTGATCCTTCCCTCAAGTTTTCCGTGTTTTCTGAAAACAAAATGGCCAGCTTAAACAGCTGTGTTTTTTAGTGACGTCATCGCGTCAAAACGGCGCGATGACATCATGATGTAAACAAAGTCTGTTTCATTTAATACGGGAGACGAAAACATGTGTTTAACTTCGTTACTATTTTAATTGTTAGATGTGCCTATTTATCCTTTTTCTTCCGATTTACAGTGATCTGGTGGCACACATTGGACTATATTTATAAAACCGAAAGGACTATTGTCGGCCAAACCCGATGGAGGTGGATGTATTATTCTCTAATCTGAATATTTTAGATGAGTGAAGATAAAAGTAAAATGCTCTTTTGTTGATATCATAAGTATAGCGGAACACAACAGAGTACCCATAAACAATGGGAACTCCCGTCCCCTGCACACCTATAAGTAATGGAAAGTATTTCCAATCCATTCTGTAAAGTCACTTAATGGTCTCTAGATCAACAATTATGTAGGATCGATTTATACATATACTTTTTGCACCTGGTTCAACACGACATCTTTCAATTTCATCATGTAAGTGATTTATTTTTTGTATTTTAGGTCTCATGGAGTTCAAAAATCAATCAATTTCGTGGAATTCCACAGTAAATCCAAGTCAACAAAATTAAATAATTAAATGCAAAGCTCTACGTGTTTTGAGAGTCCGTCTCTCTTCTTCAGGAGCAAAGTTAAATCAAAATATGTGTTATAACAATATTACACAGATTATTTCAACCACGTTTTGTGCATAACATTCTTAAAGTTGCTCAACTTCGTTGTGCGATAATGAAAACGTCATCTATCAGCGTCAATGTTCAGTGTTTCCAACAGTGTTGGTCACTTGTAAATTATATATAGTATGAATTAGTGATAAGTAATATGAAATCTATTGAGTTGATTCAAATCTATTGAGTTGATTCATAGAAGGACAGTGAGTGCTTTAGTTACCCGTCAATTGAATATATGAGCCTCTCTTTATTCTGAGTCGGATTCCTGTAGATGACTAGTGTTCACGGATTTGGTAAACTTAAATTGTAATTCTACATATAGATGAGTCCTTTTTTCAATTCACGCTGCACCTGTGGTGTCAATATATGCGTGCACTGTAAATACTATTGTCCTTCATTTTGGTGTCTGAATGTTTAAGGTTAAGAACAATCAATTAAATCATGGCGGAAATACTCACCATGCGGACCAATGTAGACAACCAGGCCGTGCTCAAAATCTTGGGCTCTGTCACAGCAAGCACTCTAGAAAAGTGATTAAAGAATGAGATTCGCGCATCTCTGTGCAGCTTCTCTCAGTATCGTACCTATGTTTGAACTAGTCTAATTCACACTTACCCAGTTAGATTTGTTGTACACCCACGGAGTTACTCTGTTGTCTGCCGACCCGATCCACTGCAAAGTGAACCTGTTGCTTAGGAACTGATGGAATATATGGTCACATGATGCACGTGAGTGTCACGTTATATTAGGAATTATGGGAGCTGTAGTTTCATCGGATTATGACCACCCGCTTATATAACTTATTACTGTTTCTCCTTTCAAAGGTAATATAATCACATGATATTCTTGTGAGTTAACGCACAATTTCATTTGTCTCAGTGGATGAACCGCTGATGATGTATCGATTCTAATAATAATCCTCCCATGGACCCTGTGACAGGAAGCTAGGAATTGTGGGAATGGTAGTTACTTCAAGTTAGACTAGACAAGCTCGCATGATAATTCTACTCTTACGTGACAGCTGTATCTTAGACCAATGTTGTCTTGGTCAGACAACGCCTAGATAGATAAGTCTATAATGATTTTCATCGTCACGTGATATACGTGATGTAATCCAATACTGAAAATTCCCCGTAAGGCTAAAACAACCTCACTAAAATGCCATTCTGTTACGTCATCATATAGTAAAGTGTAATTATCTCATAGGCCAGAAATCTGATCAAACACTTAAACCGCTAATATGTGTTGAATTAATATGTATACTACAAATTAGTAATGGTATTTTCTACCTAGATGGTTATTCCATTATTTCACAACGTTGTTATATGGTATACAGTTTAATTTTCATCCCAACAACACATTACGATTAGTTCAGTGTTACATCCATGCTTTCATCTATTGACAATAAATTTGTCTCCTTCAGATTGTATCTCATAGATTCAACTTAATAATTCCACTCATGTTGATAGTGTTCTTGCAGTTTAATGTACATGTTAGTTCAAATCATAACATTCAATAATTGATGCACTCCCAATAAAATGTTCATTCACATATCTCATTGAGTGCTTCACAAATATACACTCAGCGAAATGCCTTTGTTCATCCCTCTACGTTCCAGGGCTTCTAGCTTGTGAATCCAAAACATCTCTCTGCGTGCTAGTATTTGTTGTAGGTTACCTCCTCTGTGTGGTCGTACTACAGTTTCTAAAATCACAAATCTAAGTTGTGAAATTGTGTGATGTTGATCTGAAAAATTTCTAGATATCGGCGATTTGATGTTTTTGGTCCTTATGTTGGATTTATGTTTGCAAATTCTATCTTTGACTTTCCTTGTTGTTTGACCAACATAGTATTTAGCACATGGACCGATCAATCCATGTATTACAAATGTACTTTTACATGTGGTATAATCTTGCAGATTAATCTTTTGACCTCTGTATGGGTGTCTTATGTATGACCCCTTTTGTACATTATTGCAGTGGCAACAGTTCAAACAGGGGAATGTACCCTTTTTTGGCTTTGAAAGAAATAGTTGTTTAGATTTCTTGATTCTCTGCTTTCACCATACAATCTTATACATTTCTACTCCTATTATATGCCATTAGGGGTGGTTTTGGGAAGCGTGTACATAATTGCGGATCAAGCCATGAAATTTTCCAGTTTTTGTTCAATATTCTTTTGATCATGGAGCTTTGTGTTGAATGTTCCTCTTCTGCATGCTTATAAGATGTTTCAACTGAGACTATCTGTTTAATTCTTAGTAGTTGGCTGAATGGTAAATTCTTTTTTTAATGTTGAGGATGGTGACTTGTGTCGAATAAACTGTTCACATTGGTAGATTTCCTAACGTTTGTGGTTTATTTTCCGGGAAGATCTTTACATCAAGGAAATTCACTTCAGGATTTCCATTTTCTAGGGTGAATTTAATCTTTTGATTACATTCATTTAGATAATTCAAAAATAATTCAAGTACCTGTTTTGGACCTTTCCAAATGCCAAAGATATCAATGTATCTTCTCCACATGGCCAGTTTAGATGACCAGGTGGGATTGTCTAATATGTAATTTGATTCAAAGTAAAACATTAACGTGTTTGCATAAGCCAGAGCCGTGGCTGAGCCCATAGAGGTGCCAGATATTTGAAGGTAGTACTGACCCTGAAACAGGAAAATGTTGTAGAGTATCATTTTGGGCAATTCAATTGTGAATATTTTGTTTGGAAAGTATTCTTCCTTCAATAGTAGCCATTCTAAAGCTTCAAGTCCATGTGGTATCGAAGTATATAGCGATTGTACGTCCAATGTGAAAAGGGTCCAGTTGTCCTCCATCCGATCTAGTGTGTTCAGAATGTTCAAAAAATGGGTAGTGTCTCTTAAGTAAGTTGAGGTGGATTGAATTAATGGTTGTAATTTATCCAGATATTTAGAAAGTGATTGAATACACTTTCTGTGGATGCTACAATAGGCCTAAATGGTGGGTTCGTTAGGTTTTTATTGGCTTTGGGAAGGCCATAGAATACCGGTGTGATTGGATATTTTTTGTTTAAAAAATCCTTTGTTTTATCAGTAATCCACCCTTCTTGTTCAGCTTTGTCCATTACTTGTTCAATCAATTGAATATCCCTTGTGGGATCGTGATCTAAACTCATGTACGTGTTCTTGTCTTCTAACCAGGTTAGACAGCCTTGTCTGTACAATTCAGAGTACATTACTGTCGGACCTCCTTTGTCCGCTGGCTTGATTTCAATTGTTCTGTCATCAGCTAAATCTTTAAAAATCCTATGTTGGTGTTTTCGAAGGTTTTGTTGCTTCATGTCTGTATATTTTATGCATTTAAGTTCTTCATTTTTGATTAAAAAAGATCTAAAGCAGAGTTCCTGACATTCAGACTGAAGTTGCTCTTTGCTTTCATTTCCAAGGTGTCAAATGTAATAGAACTTTCCTGTATAGGCAGAATAGAGTCAAAAAATACTTTAACTTTCATCTTTCTGATTTAGCTTAAATAGGTCAATCTCTTCGTTAAATAAATTTGAATTGTTTGTAGGAACGAAGGATAGACCCAGGCTCAATAAGTCCAATTGTTTAGTGAACATTTTGTTAGAAATGTTGATAATCAGGTTGGAGTTTTCTTTTTGCTTCTGAGATTTCTTCCTCCCTCTTCGTGCCCTCCGTTTTCTAAAAAATAATCTGTTTGGATATCTTCAATTTGTGTTAATGGAGATGTTATACTCGTGATTATTCCTGATACCGATGGCATTGCTGGTGTTAAATCTTTCTTTGCTTGACTCATCACTTGATGGGTCTGTACTTTTGCTTTCTCTTCTTGAAGTTTTGGATGGAGGATTTTTCTTCCCTGGTTGTTGAAATTGTTGGTTTTGTTGATGATAAAACTCTTCCCAGGAATAGACTATATCCCTTGAGTAGTCTAGAGTATCCCTGCAGAATTTTCTTATCTTCCTCTGTTCTATGTCCTTTTTGTACGAGTCTAGTTTTTGATTAGCTAAAGCCAAGATGTTCTTTAGTTCTTCTGTGAATGTTAGTCACCAGTTGCTCTTTCAATTCCGATATGAGTCTAGTTTGGTTAATGAAGCTGCTAATTATTCTATTGTTAAAGAATTAGATCCAATGAACATTAGTTCAAAATGCGTTCCCACTTCGCCACAGTCACTGCTTTCTCTGCATAGTGTGTGTTTAAGGTAAATCCGTAATCCTCTCGGATCCTTTGTGATTTGTAGTATTCTGTACGCGTAGTAGCATGTCATTTTTGTGCTATTTCCCTCCTAATTAGTTTTTCCAAATTATTGATAACTCAATCTGGGTTCTCAGGAGTGACAATTGGTGAGCCTGTGCTTTTGATTAATCCTAACATTCGTGTTGCCTCTTCTTCTGTAAAGGCTAAAGTTTTTGCATGTTTAGTGGTTAACGCATTGATTTTACAAAAGGACATACACTCACCGTCTGGTGCATAAACAATATATTTGATAGTGGGGTGCTGGTCTCGTATTGATACCACTCCAATTTAATGGGTCTAACAAAACTGCACATTCAGAGAGCACACCCTAATCCGGTTCACAATTTTGGATTTATACATGTATCTGTTCTGTGTGTAGAATGTAGGGTTTATCCATAAGGGTTCTCTTTGTGCAAATTGCCACAAAGAGAACTCTTTTGGATACACAAGCTTGATGCAATGACACCACTGGGATTAAATAAAGATTTTTATTTGGGACGATTCCTTTGAGAACCTAACCACACAGTCCTAAAACATTGGGTCTAAGAGCATAAACCTGGCACTATCAGGAACAATCCTTACAAATGTATACATTATCACAGGTAGCTACACCCTACATTCCACACACAGAACAGATTAATGTATATGTCCAAGAGTGTGAACTCCTTAATGAGACACAGAATGGAAGCAGGTTCTCCATTTAACAATTGAGCAGGTATGTGTGTTTTTTATTTTACGAGATTGCAATCTTACTGGTATAAAATAGTGTGAGACTGAATGAGTTTTCTTTTCATACATCTGAGCCTGAAAAGATATATTGAAACTAAAACATGTTGATTGATTTCAATGTCATCTGTAAAAAATTCCACTGTTGAAGATTGTATGTGTATCCCTTGCAACATTAGCAGTAGTAACTTGTGAATCATCTGTTCAGTCATAGGGTAAGGCTAATAGTAACTGTCAACAGTTAAGATTCTATAAGATCTTTTTTTCAAAAAACCTACTCTGCTTCCTTTGTAATACCTTAACCCGACAATAGTCAATTCATCCTAAGCAAATCACAGAGGGAGTAAATGTCCACAGCTTTCTAGTTAAACAGACTGTGATCTCATAAACAATTTTGTTTTCCTCGTGTTTCAATTGCCTTTTTTAGTATGGCCCTCTATACTTATATCAACAAAAGTGCATTTTACTTAAATCTACACCCATCAAAATATTCAGAATCGAGAATATTACATCTATCTCCATCGGGTTGGGCCGACAATAGTCCTTTCGGTTTTATAAATATAGTCCAATGTGTGCCACCAGAGCACTGTAAAAAGGAAGAAAAAGGATAAATGGGCACATCTAACAAAGTTAATACACACTTTTTTTGTCTCCCCTATTGAACAAAATGGACTTTGTTTACATCATAACGTCATTGTGCCATTTTGATGCGATGACGTCACTAAAAAACACGGCTATTTAAGCCGGCCATTTTGTTTTCAGAAAACATGGAAAACGTGAGGGAAGGATCACAGCCACTGAAGCCCCATATGGTAAGTTTAAACTTGCAAAAAAAGTTCTTTAGAATTTAATTATTTACCTAGAAATAGCTTTTTAGACTAAATCACTGATCCTTACTCTTTCAGTATTTGAAACTTGATACCATGTGGGCCACTTTGTTGGACACTGAGACACAATTTTGTTCCGCCTGATCACTCCATCATTAACTAGATTAGCCCTCAATCAAACGGTAAGGCACCAGTTACTCACCTTTACCTTATACTTGCTTCTATCTTGCATTAAGGAACTAAGGTTTCTACTCCGTATTTCTCTCTAGGAACCCATATGAAGTAGCCACTGAAGACAATCAAATATTGGAAGGTCCCTATGGACCAACTCTTCATGCAACTACTGCCATAACTGATCGGCTATAGACTAGGTATGATTTGTTCTTCATATCCATTGTTACCCTATTGAACCTTTTTTTCATTTTCAATACTAAATGGTTTCATTTTGATCCTAGAGGATCACATCCCTTTCTGAAACCAGTCCTATAATTACCTATCTGGAAGACCCTGAACACTATCCTGATCCGGACTAACAGCCACTGCCAGCAGCCTAAGGAACAGATGCTTACCTTCAGTAATAATAAACATTTGGTTACCACATGTAATATAATACCTAGCATTTCATTTACTCACCAAAACTGTCTTTTCAGGCAGGATCTGAGAACAAGAGAAAAATATATATACATTCAGGAAAAGCACACTGAGCTGTATCCACTCTTGGATGGGGATCAGCCAAGTAGACCACCCAGGTCAGCAAAAAACATACCCCTTCTGAGCCTGTAAAACTTTAGCAACTGCATAGCCAGAAATGGGGATATTCCCAAGTACAGTAGAAGTGGGTAACCTATACAGATCATTTAAATTAGGAGAACCACAATAATCTTCTGTTGAGGTTTATTTTGCTATATAATTATACTTCAACAATAAGTAAAAGGATGCATTTAAAGAAATGTACTTAATGTGAACAGGATCTAAGCTTAATATGTAGTGATGACACATTGGAGTCATGGTGATTATAAAAGAAGTGATAATAAGTTTAGAAATTTCTTTTTATATATTAAATGAATATAAAACTTGCCCCTGAAGAAGAAAACATTCTCGAAACGCGTTTGGCCCCAGGAACATTACCATATGTAAAAAAGAATATAAGGAATGGTGTTTTTGTTGTCATTTGAAATAACGGGAAAAATGTTTGATTATTGAAAAAGTATAGAAGATTCATAAATTGTGTAAAGATCAATCCAGTCTGTTTGCCTCATTTATTGAGCTTGTGAAAGTGTGCAGGGGACGGGAGTTCCTCTATTAGGAACTTATTTTTTGTACATATGTTTTACAACCCATATGCCAGGGTTGACTGTTACCTCCCCTGCACCTTAGATTCCTGTGAAGCATATACTCCTACGTCCCGTCCCTTTTCCTCCATACTTATGGGACATTCCGTCCTGTGGGACGGTACCAGAGCACTTTTTGTAAAAAGCTTCACATTTTTCAAAAATGTGGTGTCCTCTTTTTGTACGGGGTACTGCACGTGGCTGTAACTCCCGCCCTCCTTAGCTCCGCCCAGCGCATCACACATCAGTCCTTTTCTCTGCGCGGTCGGGGCTGGACGCACTTGCATCTTTGGGAGATTTTTTCCTTCCAGTGTCCTCTCCTGCTCCGGTTTGGCGGTCGCGTAGTAGTCTGTGTATGCCGGTTCATATAGAATTTCCTTCTTCCTGCGAGCGACGCTTCGCTAGTGCGGATCCCAATCCTCTGGGTACGGATCATCGGTGGGACTCGTGTTTTTATTGTGATTCCCTTTCGGTCTGGGCACTTCAACGTCGTCTGGAGAGGTGGGAGGTGTTGTTTCAGCGCGCTCTTCCTCCGCATTTTGAGTTTCATCGACGAAAAGAAGAAACGCCTGGTAAGTTCATTCGTTTTTAGGGCACCCCGATTGGAGGACTCCTTCCCTGGGTCTTCCCAGTGCGGGAGGGGCTTCATAAGCTCTATTACCGGGGTTCCCCCCAAGGTGCCTTCCAGGACTAAAGATACTGGAGTTTTCTGAGGGCTTCCCTAAGGGGCCTAGCAACACCGGATTACAATCCGAGGCCCCTACTGTGGGTGCTTATCGACGGCCCAGTTCTACTGAGGTGGTGGGTACCGGAGCTTGCTTCGAGGTGTCCTTGTTTGGCGCTTCCGATATGGACACCGGTGCTTGCCCTGGGGCCTCTGTAGAGGCTTTCTGTACCGAACCAAGGTTCGAGGCCCCTCGTGAGGGAGCCGTTACCGGACTCTCTTCCGGGGTTCCTCTTTCTGAGGCTAAGGTGACTGACAGAACTGAGAGACCTGTCAAGGACTTGTCTCTGAGGTGGATTCCTCAACGTTCCCGTCTTTGTGGTGATATCGGTTCTGTTGAGGGGGGCTCAGAGTGAGGTCGCTGACTGTAATTCATGTTACCGGCTCTGCCGAAGTTCCTCTTCTAGAGGCTTATTTGGATAATAGTATGTCTCAAACATCCTAGGCCACACGGTACCGGCTCTGCCGAGGTTCCTTGTGTCAAGGCCCCTGGCCCGTCTGTGGAGATCCTTTCCTCACTCACACATGTGTCGCAGTTCTCAGACACTGACAAAATGGTGCCCGGTCTCATGCGAACTATGTTGGCCATTTTGGATTCCTCCCTTACACCTACGCCATCAGCGTCAGGTGCTGGGAGCGGGTTTTCAGGTGAACTTCGACTGCCTGGTGAGAATCCTTTTCGTCCAGTTTTTGACTGGAATGCTCGGATACCATTACCGCACACGGTCTCACTGCATCTGCTCCTTTGATCTATGTTGATCTGACTGGAGGAGGCCCTTCTTGGCAGCCCTCTCCCTTACGGCCCTGGAATTACTCCGCTCATGAGCGGCCTCTCCCCACTCCAATGCCCAAGCCTTCGACGAAGGATGCACTCTGACCCCATGAAGGAGTATTTCAGAGGTCTTTTTAGGGAAATCTGTCCTCCAGCGCCTGCGCCGACAGTTCCAGCCGTAGCACCAGTTGTCACGGCAGCTGTTCCAC
This sequence comes from Ambystoma mexicanum, assembly GCF_040938575.1. Taxonomy (NCBI): domain Eukaryota; kingdom Metazoa; phylum Chordata; class Amphibia; order Caudata; family Ambystomatidae; genus Ambystoma; species Ambystoma mexicanum. The sequence continues at coordinate 501,218,179 of NC_090938.1, forward strand.
CTCTACCGATTGGCCCAACTCTAGCCCTTCCGCCCCTGCCTCCCTTGTCTCCAGTAGACAAGTTTTCGGCAGAGCCAGATGTGACGCAGGTCGATCTGGACGTGTCAGATGACACGCAGGGGGATCAGGATAGCGAGGACCAGCCCCACTCTGTTGGAGCGTTCCATGACCGGGTTCTGGACATGTCTCTTCTGGATGTACCAGTACCTGAGGCACCCGCTCCCCAAGAGGGGATGCTTTCTGGGGCGTTCACCTGGTCTCCTCAGGAGTGTACCGGCTTGTTCCTGCAGAGGGACGTTTTGGCCAAGGTCCGCAAGATCTAGGGAAAACCACACGCTGTACTTCACATTAACAAAAGGATTGACGCTCGTTATAGGCTCCCCACTCAGAAGAGGTAGCTTTAGCGTCTTGCCTGCTCCCTTACTCCACAATCCAGACCGGCCTCTGACTCTTCTACAGCGGCAGCCCAGGTTCTGGCCAAGGAGGATAAGTTGCTTGTCGGATACCAGAGTTCTGGCGCAGGATATGCTCGAGGCCGCGGCTCATTTTGACATCTCGGCTCTGGGCCTCATGCTTGGTGTTGACCCCTTTCGTCAGGCTTGGTTTCATGCCACAAAGTTCTCTAAGGAGGTCCAAGATGAGGTTCTGGACCTGCCTTTTGACAGCAAATAACTGTTCCATTCTTCAACGGATGTGGAGCGGACTAAAACTAAAGACAGCACTCAAACAGCCAAGTCCCTATCTGTGCTGGTGAAGCTGCCGTTTAAAGCTCAAAGAATGCCATCTCAGCCTCGGTCCTCTGGGTTTCGAGGGTTTCTGGATCTGAGGACATGCAGGGTCGATCCTCCAGCTGGGAAATGGCAGTGAAGCTGTTTTTTCTCTCGGTCCTCTGCCTCTTCAGGATCAAGCGGTCTCTCTGCCGAGAAGTCTGCTAAATTATGTTTTTTCAGTGCTCGCACGAGACCCCGGTGGGAGAGCGCATTGCGTCTCACTGGGAGGCGTGGCAGACCATCACAGAGGATCGGTGGGTCTTGTCCATTAGTCGGGCTGAAAGGGGCCCCTAGGGGTCCCTTACGTCTATGGAAACAAGGCAAGTCACCACACAAGATAGATACGCCAGACACGGGGTTGTATTCCCAAAGCTAGGGTTTATTGCAAAGCAAATAGTCTGTTGGCCAACTCGGTCTCACGCCCCGCGACGTGCATCTCTAGACCTCGAGGGACGCAAGAGTGAATTACGTACATCGGTTACATATATACAAAATGCATATCATACAATCAGCTATCACTTGTTTAACACCCCCCTTTATTGGGTTTCTTTGAACTGTGTGATGATGGACACTTTAGACAATTATGACACCTTCAAATATCTATTCTAGTAACAATATGCAATTTGCAAGTGCAGAGGCATCTTTCAGTTGTTGAACAGAACACAGTGCTTCTGTTTTTGGAAGTGAGCTACATACGGAGGAAGAGTCACATTCCAGACCTTGCTATCTATGAGGTGCTATTCGTGTCCTGGGAGTAGACACGCTCTACAGGGCTCAGTAAAGGGGGGCCGTAAGAAGGGCATAATTCAAGCCTTTAGCTGCTTTATTCTAACATATTCTACCATATAACGAGACTGGCAGCTGCAAAATGATTAAATGCCCTGCAGCTCTGCTTCAATGCTACATTCGGGAGGGAGCCGGGCATTCCTTCCTGGCGCTGCCTACGTTGTGTTTCAAAGAACTCTTGTTATCCTCGCGGCCCTGCGGCCTTGTCCTTTCACGTTCAGACAATGTTTTACAGTCGAGCAGTGTAAGCAGAAAATGTGCTGCGAAGCAATAAGAACAGAAAGCAATGAGCAAAGGTTAGAAAACAAAATGGCGATCCTTGTTGCATCAAAATGGTCCTTCATTGGCAAACTCGGAAACCTATATGTCTGTCATATCGTGCATGAGACGGTTGGCCCACAGCCACCAACATACGGTTGCCGTCAAATATGAGAGGTATCCATTTTTCTAGACTGACAGGGCGGGCTTCCGCTTGCCCCTTTCCCCCTACCCCACCCATCTATCCACCCTTCCAACTGTCGGGACGCCCGCCCTCCGAGCCAAAGTCCAGAAGCTTCTGGATCTCAAGGCGGTAGAACCCGTTCTCCTGGGGGAGCGAGGGGAGGGCTTCAACTCCCGTCTGTTCACGGTGCCCAAACCCAACCAGGCCAGCCTGCGCACCATCCTAGACCTTTCCCAGTTCAACCTTTCTCTTCCCCAAGAGAAATTCAAGATGATCACGCCCGGTCAGATATTGTCCTCTTTACAGAAGGACAATTGGCTCAGCGTGGTGGACCTTCAGGATGCATATATGCATATCCTCATTTGGAGTCCGCAGCAGAAATACCTGTGGTTTTCCATGGGGGAGGAGCATTTCCAGTTTTGTGTGCTCCCGTTTGGTCTCAGCTCGGCACCATGTGTCTTTACGAAGATGTCGGTCATCGCAGCTTTTCTAAGATTACAGGGTATCCATGTGTATCTGTATTTGGCCGACTGGCTGCTGCGCAGTCCTTATCCACAGAAAGCCTTGAGCAACTTTCAGTCTCTCCTCCATCTGCTGTTCCACCTTGGGCTTTCGGTGAACTGGTGGAAATCCTCCATGACAGTCTCTCAGGACTTGATTTTGTGGGTTTTCGTTGGAACACGATCAATTGCAGAGTGTACCTGACCGGGGACAGAATGGCAGATCTGTTGGCCATGTGTCAGGTGTTTATGCAGTCGGAGAGCATATCTGCCTGGTGGTTCCAGAGGCTTCTGGGCCTCATGGCTTTTTACCTGCTGGCTCTTCCTCTTGCTAGTCTCAAGATGAGGCGGACGCGGATGGTTCTTCAGAGCTCCTGGCTTCTAGCAGTGGATCCAGATTCCAAAATGCTACTGGTTCCACCTTTCATGAGGACAGACCTCTTGTGGTGGTCGTCTCTCAGCAATCTTTCAGGACCCTTGCCCTCTATTGACTGTCACAACGGGTTCCTCCCTTCTGGGTTGGGGTGCGACATTGGCCAGAGGACAGACAGCTTCATATAAATTATCTGGCGCTCCTGGCGATATTCCTGCCGCTTAAAGCGTTCAAACCAGGCATTGTCAACAAGGTGGTCCTTGTCTGCACGGACAATGTGGTGTTCATGCTCTATATCAACAAGCAGGGGGTACCAGGTCTCCTCTTGTGGATCTTGCCATTCAGATTTGGGAATGGGCCATTCAGCATCGGATCTGGCTGGTAGAAGTTCACATCCTGGGCCAGCTGAATGTCACTGCAGATGTCCTCACCCGACGAGCAGTGGTCAACTAGGAGTGGGAACTGAACACGGAGATCCTCTTGGATAGTTTTCGCTGTCGGGGCACTCAGAAGTAGACCTCTTTGCGGCAGACAAACAAGAAGCTTCCTCTGTATGCCTCCAGTAACGGGCTCGGATCCTCATCTCTGGGAGATTCTCTCGAAATTCCATGGCACAACATGAGGGCCTTTGCTTTTCCGCCCCTTCCTCTGCTCCATCGGGCGCTTTGCAAGCTAAGGAACACAGTGAGTTGCGCACTCCTGTTCATAACCCCTTGGTGGCCGGCCAGGTTTTGGTTTTCGGAGCTTCAGCATCTATTGGTGTTCGCTGCTCAAGCTTCCGCTGGTTCCCAATCTTCACCAGAGCGATCAGCAGTTGTGGCATCCCTCCCCACAATCTTTCAGCTTGGCGGCCTGGTGCCAGAGTTCAGACCTTGAGAGCATTTCAATTTGTCTGCGGATAACATGCGCATTATGGCGGCCAGGAAACATTCGACAAGATCTCAGTATAGGAGTAAATGGTTATGGTTCTGCCATTGGAGTTTAGCCGGGCAGCTGGACCCCAGGGAGGCTACTATCGATTTAGTCCTGTCTTTTGTCTCACATCTGGCAGAATCGGGCATTCATGTCTTGTCTTGCAGGATTTGTCGGCTGTCTCTGCTTACCTATCCACTGACCAGTGCTCTTTTTCACTGACGAATCCGGTCATTAAAAGACACTTTGCGCGCCCATTACATCTTTACCCTACTGTTCGCAACCCGCATCCAGGGTGGGGATCTGAATGTGGTCCTTACGGCCTTGTCATAAGCCTTTTGAGCCCATGGCTACTGCTGATTTTAAGTACCTTTCGTGGAAAGTGTCCTTTTTGATTGCTGTGACTTCGGCCAGGCTTGTAAGTGAGCTTCAGGCCTTGTCGGTAGAGCATCCATTCCTTACTTTTCATAAGGATAAGGTTGTCCTGCGGACGAATCCCTTCTTTCTTCTGAAGGTGGTCTCTGATTTTCATTTGAATCAATTTCATTGCCCATCTTCTATCCAGACCCTGCCTCAGAGGCGGAAAGGGTTCTGCATTGCCTGAACATTAGAAGAACCATTAAGTGAAATCTGGACAGAACATCAGAGCTTAAGAACTCTTCGCAGCTTTTTGTGATCTTCGGAAATCCGCAGGGAAAGCCAGCCTCAAAAGCAACTCTCTCAATGGATTGCTGCCTGTATTTCGAGGGGATTGTGTCCTCTGACGTATTCCACATCTATGACCGTAATCACCACAGCTGTGCTGCTTCAGAAAATGTTTCCCCGTCTGCGTCGATGACATCGCTACGCTGTCCCTCGAGGGCCGCTGGATGTTATATGTAGGATGCACGACGCCCTGTAGTCTCAGTTCCGTTTTTTCCGCGAATGTGTTCGCTTCGGAATCTCGGCGCGCCTCCTTTCTTTTCCTGTTGAATCGGTTCTTCTAACTTGGTTATTGTGAAAATTGTCTTCTACCTCGCGGTCGGGCTTCAAGAAGTGTCGGGACTGCGGTTCCAAGATGTCCTTGACAGACCCGCACGATGTCTGCCTTTGGTGCCTCGGCAAGAGCCACGCCACCGATGACTGCGATGAATGCCAGTCCTTGATATCGAAGGCCTTGCGGGAGCGGTTGTAGTCTGTAGGTAGGGTTTCCAAACTCTGTATGTCGAAATCTGCTGGGCTTTTGACCTACTATTCAAGGGGCGACTCTCTGCGTCGTTCTAAGTCCAGGGGGTTCTCCTTCCCGGAGTGGGACCCGCCATTCCTCTGCCTCTTCTAGGCACTCTCGGAAGCACCGTCGCCGGTCGCCTTCCTCGTCCGAGGGCTCCGCCAGACGGCGGGTGGCTTGTCCCAACAAGCATTCATCACCGGCAGAATGGGACGCAATTCGCAAGGAGATCGTGATTTTCAAATCGCAGGACACCGTTCCGTCCGCGCCTTCGAGAGAAGCCGGCAAGGAACGCGCTAGGGCCACTGCTTGCATGCCTTCGAGCTCGGGCGGTCAGCGCGATCATCAGGAGCCGTCGAGGTCCCGATTGGATCGCCATAGCCGTGCCAGGTCCCGGTCCTCGACGCCCTTGAGACCGTTGGAGCCTGTGAAGCCTTCTAAAAAGGCATCAACGCCGTCAGTGCTATGTCCGTCGAAGGACACGATCGGGGCTCCGGCCTCGAAGACGTTAAGTCGTCGGCGCCTCGCTCGACGTAGATTCCATCGACTCCCTGGACGCCTTTTGAAGAGGATTTACCGGAGGTGCCTCGGAGGGCTGTGGAACCTCAAAGGAAGGCCCTGAGTAAATCAGTGAGGCCTGTGTTTGAGCCTTTTATTTCTGTACCTTCATCCAGGGATTTATTCCAGCCTTTGGATTACATCCGAGATGGAAGAAGGGTCAGATGAGGAGGGGCTTGTACCTCCTGAGTTTCCTGATGACCTGTTGTCTGGTCATAGCCAGATGGAAGACCTGCATCAATCCTTGCATGACGCCAGTGGTCTGGACACCTCCCCGGAGGTTGAGTTTGGCAGGCTGAGCCTGGTACACACACTGAGTCTTTGTACAGGCGTCTGATGTCAAGGGTGACGGAGTACTTGGGGTGGTCTGCTCCACCTGTGGATTTTCTGCAGGATGACCTGACAGATATTTTGGACGAGGGTCCACCCACTGACCCGGTGCCGCCATTTCATATGGCCTTACAGAGAAGGGTGGCGGTGGCTTGGACTGCTCTGCAGAGTCTCCCAGCAGTGAATAAGTAATTACCGAAAAAAATACCATCCAGCCAGTGGTGACCCCAGCTACTGGTCTACGCACCCCACTCCGGAGAGTTTGCTGGTGCAGGTGGCTACGGCCCCAGCTAAGCAGGCTGCGTACCCTACCATCCCTCCGGATAGGGACAAGCGCTTTGACGGTTGGGCGAAGGAATGATTTTCTTCTGGGGGTATGGCTTTAAAGGCAGCCAAATCTGTTTGTGCCTTGGCAAGATTCACTCACACTCTGTGGAATTGTGTATCTTTGGCGGCTGAACATATTCCCAAAGGGGAGGAACGGGATGGTTTTCTTGGCCTCGTGCAGGATGGCAAGGATGCCATGTGTGAATCCGTTCAGTCGGGTCTGGACGTGGCAGACTGTGTGAGCCGGTCCATGGCGGCAAGCACCGTGATGCGCATATTTGGGTGGTTGCGGAAGTCTGCGTTTGGTCCTGATGTACAGTCCCGGCTTCTCAACATGCCCTTTGATGGTGACCATCTTTTTGGCAGCAAGGCTGACGAGAGCCTTAAGAGGTTGCAGACCTCCAAAGCTGCAGCAAAGTCGTTGAGCGCTGCAGTACGTCAACCTCCGCCTTTTCGTCCTAGGGGACAGCAATGGAGGGGAGGTTCCTTTGGTAGATCGAGAGGAGCTGCCAGTCAAAGGGGCCAACGTAGGAGTACGGAGTACCAGAGGTGGGAAACGAGGTACTCTAGGTGCCAAGGTCGCTCAGGCAGTTGCCTCTTTACCCTTGGCAACTGCCGCAGCCACTTCCGCTCAGTCATGAGGCCATGTCCCATGGTTTGCCGGTTGGGGAAGGCTGGCGCAGCATCTTGTAGAATGGTGTGCCATTACTTCAGATGTGTGGGTTCTGGAGATCATAGCCCACGGCTACTGTCTTACTCTCCAGCAGAGCCCTCATGACAATCCACCGGGGAAGCTCTATTTTAAGAGTCTGGATCCGCTTCTTGCGCAGGAAATCAAATCCCTGCTGGAGAAGGAAATATTTTTTGATCCCGAAAAGACAGGGGGATTGAGACCCGTCATGGACTTGCGTGGCTTGAACAAGCTCCTCAGGAAGGACAAGTTCAAGATGGTTACACTCTCAAGTCCTCCAGGCGCTTCAACTTCAGGACTGGTTGGTGTTTCTCGACCTCAAGGATGCTTACTTTCATGGGCTGATTCATCCCAAGCACAGGACGTACCTGAGGTTCGCAGTTGGCGACTTGCATTTTCTGTTTCGGGTCCTGCCGTTCGGATTGACCGCCGCCCGAGGGTCTTCACCAAGCTAATGGTGGTGGTGGCAGCGTATCTCAGGAAAGGGGGGGATTCACGTCTACCCCTACCTGGACGAGTGATCAGGGCGCGCTCTCCCGAGCAAGCCCTGGATCATCTTTCGGTCACCTGCCACTCCCTTCACAAGCTGGGCTTCTCCCTCAACTTGAAGTCTCATTTGACACCTACCCAGTGGCTCCAGTACATCAGAGCAGTGCTCGACACATCCCTGGGGCAGTGTTCGCCTCCCCAGGTGAGGGCTCATTGCATTCAGCAGATGGTGGACATGTTTCAACATGCCCAGAGTCTCCCGGCGTTAGTTCTTGAGGTTGCTCGGCCTCATGCAATCCTTCATTCTACTGGTGCCAGAGGCCTTTGCTGTGGATGAGATCTCTGCAGTGGGCTCTCAAGATCCAATGGTCGCAGTCCTCCGGCAGGATGTCGGATCCCGTTCAGGTGCCGCCCTCGGTCGCCCAGGATCTTCTGTGGTGGGCAGTCAAAGGCAATCTGATGAAGGGGGCTCAGTTTGGCTACCCTGGCCGGAGGTAACAATCGTGATGGACGCATCCCTCACGGGATGGGGAGCTCATGTCAACGAGTTGAAAGTCAGCGGTCGTTGGTCTCCATCGGAGTCCAGACTCCATATCGATCTGTTGGAGCTGAGGGCTGTCAGGTTAGCCCTGGAGGCTTTTCTGCCGTCTGTGCGGGGGAAGAGTGTCCCGATTATGACGGACAATACAGTGGTCAGCCCTGAAGCCCGCCTCTGGTTCCAGTGTGTCTGGAAGGACAGGATGTGAGGGAGGGTCCCAAAACTCCTGTGTCCTTTGTCTCTAGGAATGCCTGAATGCCACTAGTCCTGATTGGCTGGCTGTCCATCCAGGACAGCCACCCTGCTGCGTGATTGACAGCCAGGGCTGTGCATTAATGAAAGAAAGCTGATTAAAAGGCAAGGGTTTTGGAACTACAGGCAGAGTTGACCACTGGGAGAAACTCCTGACTAAGAAACTGTGAACTAAGCTTGCTGCAACCTCCTGGAACTTTGGATTGCCCAGTGAAGCCCTGCTGCTGTGCTGAACTCCTTTTTCCACTCGACAGAGAAGCTCCGGACGGAACGACTTCTCCCCTTGGGTTAGTGGGACCACCTAACCCTGAGACTAACTCCACTGGGCCACCATCCCCGACTGGCTGTGCTTCTTTGTTGCTGTAAGAACCCAATGTCTAGGGTCTAGTGGCCATAGTCGAGTGCAAGGTCTGCCGCTGAACAAATCTGTGTAGAAGCTCCAGGTGTCTCCTAAGGACCCTCCAGAAGCAGGACCTCCAGACCGAGTCCCCTCACCAGAGTGCAGGACCGAGGGAGCAACGAGTCCAACCGGTATCCAAGATCTGCAACAGTGCTGTTTGCTAAGTGCTGAAACCGCAAAGTGTTGCTGAACCGAAAAGAGCCCTTAGCTGCCGACGACCTCCCAAGAACTGCTGCAGGAGCCCTTCAGATGTCCTCTTGTCCCCACGATTGAGGCTCGGGAACAAGGGTCCGCACCGCTGTAGCAAGACAGAATCCAGCTGACCACTCTTGTTCTAACCGGAGGTACTGTTTAGGCTTGGGGTACTTGGCTCAGTGCCTGTAGCCGTGCTTTTCTCACTTGAGAATCGCATCAGCTTACCTTCTTTTTGAGTTGATTCCAACTCCCTTCTGACATGCTTTACAGCTTGTGACCCTACAGTGATTTTTCTGAACCTCTCCAACTTTGTGCAAGACTTTGATCTAAGGTGCATTGGACCCATATACTGTGTCCCAAATGACTTTGGCTGTCCTGGCTCCCTGAGGATGCTTCTAGTCCATTGACTTTGATACTGTTTGTCCCTCATAGGTGGTAACTTGTTGTAAATGGGTACGGCTGGGAAAGGTTGTTAAGGAGAATTCTCACAAATGTGCGAATTCCTTGCACCTTAGAGACCCCCAGCAACTTTGCTGGATTTTGAGGACTTGATTTTTTACCTGGAGAGTGGGACCCTTTTCCCCACTCTCTCATGTGTTTTGAAATATGTTTTACTCTTGTGTTTTCTTTGGTTATGGAGTTTTAGACCACTCCATAGGCATCATCTTGTCATGTGTCGCACAGCACCCTCAGTGCAATGGCACAGAGAAGCTTTCTAGGCTTTCCCAAGGTTTAAATCCCTTCTCTGGGATAGACTACCGTTTCCCAGAGTAAGTAAAGTGAAATGGACTTTACTAGTCTTTTCAAATTCCTATACCAAGCACACACTATCTTACAATAGAGTGCTGGAGGGGTTACCTAGTATCCCCTGTTTCTAAATACTCATGTACCAGTCTTTCCTCTCGAAAATGGCTGGTGGCAGTGGTTTTACAACAAACTACCATGATTTTTCCTGACCGCGAACACCGGTAGCGTTAAATCGCAGGAGCCATGTTTTTCAAGATGGCGTCTGAGCCTCCATTGTTTAAACGGGTCCTGGTCGTCTTTTTTCACCATTTCTTTGTGGAAAGGTCCTTCTAGAGTTTTGCTCTGCGTGCCAAACCAGGTTTGGTTCCTTTGTTCATTCGCCTTTTGCAGGCTTCAGGACTGAAGACCGCCTCTGGCTCCAGTGTGGATGTGAGGGAGGTGCCCGAAACTCCCTGTGCTTAGTCTTCTTGGATACCCAAATGCAGTCTGAAATGATTGGGTGGCGGACTGTCCGGCAAGGACAGCAACCCTGCTGGGTGAGTGACAGCTAGGCTGGAATGAATGGGAGAGAACTGAATAAAAGGCAAGTCTCTTGGCTTGGAAGTCAGAGTTGACCACTGGAACGAAAGAACCGAAGACCAGCATGAAGAGCCACAACTCCTGGACCGTTGGTTTGCCCGGTGAAGTCCTGCTGCAGGTCCAAATTGCTAAATTAATCTCGACAGAGAAGCCCTGCAAGGACGCCTTCTCCCTTTGAGTTGCTGGGACCAATCAACTTGACACTTAAGCCACCTGGATACCATTCTCTGAGCTGGTTGTATTTTCCTCAGGGCTGCAGGAAACCGAATAACCAGGGAGAGGGACACCAGTTTGTGTGCTTTACTACAGCTACCAGAATTGAAGAATTGCCAGTGCCATCTTTTTGACCAGTTCAGGAGTCCCCCGATGTCCTCTCTCGTGTCGCCACGACTGAGGCTGAGGAACAGCGAGATCTCCTTCAGCTGCATCTTTTTCTTCATTTGTAAGGTACTGTGAAGCGAGACTGAGAGTACTTACCTCTCGTGGTGAAAGTGCTTGACACTTTCGCAACTAGCAGGCCTAATCAGCGTGTGACTCATCACATTCTTCTCGTTACAAACTACTTCTGAGAACTTTTACAGGGACTTTAACGTTTACTTACCAGAACCGTGTTTATCCTATCCAAGACTTTAGCACATTAACTTTGGCCTAGCCTATTGAATTGACTCTTCTGGTGAACTCAAAGTATCTGCACTGTCTAAGAAACTTGTAATTTTTTTGTGTTCTGAACTTATTCCATTTGCTCCGCCTTCAAAGTAGTTTGAATGCCTCAGAAACTTAACAAGTATAGTACTGACGTGTATTTGTGTCTGATATTTAACTGCCTGAGTGTAAGAGTTTATTTAAACACCTGCGATTGTAGACCTCGGTGTAACATCATTACAGCTCACATTCCTTATTGAGATCAGCCTGGCTGCTCAGCTCTGCTACCAGAAACTGTGTAGTACAGACTTCTACAAAGGTTGGTTTTGCTTACACCTGTAGTCATAGTTGTGTGTAGTGGTCCCAAAGGGTACTGCATACAAACGCTGCCTAACAAAGGTGTATTTAGACTTTATTGTAAGATTTTGTTGTCCTCACATTTGTTGAGAAACAATTCTAACCTTTTTATTTCCCTTAACCTTTCCTTTCTACGTCCTCAATCTGCAAAGGTTTTCTAGTATGATATATAAATGCCATTACTGTCCTTGTGATTGAAGTCACCTCAGGGTGTAGGAATTGTGTAAGAAGCATATTCAAAGATTATCCACTAACTTGTTTTGATTCAGAAAAATAATTTAAAAGTCTTTACATTGTTGCAATGAATTGCCTTTTTTTAAGAATGCTTATTTAAACATTGATAATTAAATAACTGTTTATAACTGAAACCTTGAGTGTAAGTGTTACTTTGCTACTTGCATTTACGGATTTCAATTGTACAGATCACATTTACCCCTCTTGAGATGGGCCTAGCTGCTCAGTCACACTACCAACTTTTGTAGTACAGACCTACACCAAAAGGTGGGTTACCTAATAACAAGCAGATAAGTGTTGTGTAGTCTCGTACAGTGTGACTGCACCAATACTTACATAAAATGGAGAAAGGGCTGTAGGCAGTATAAATAACCTATTATACACATAGACAGCAGAAGCACTGACACTAAATGTTAAATAAACATAATGGTTTATTTTGTATATACAATAAGGCAAAGGTAAAAATTAAGCACCAAAACGCACAATAAGTATCTTTAGAAAAAACAATGCATTATTTACAGTACGTAAATCACTTAGTAATACTTTCAGAATTACAGTATGCAATTCAAAGATAAGTAACATTTGGGAATAACTTTTCAGAATATCTGTTTCATGTCAAATAAATGGAACAAAACCAACAGAAGTTAAGTAAATACACACACACAGGTCTAACACTTTAGAAGTCCATCCCTATCTAGTTAGGAGTGTCTGTCAGTTGGGAGTGCAAAACAGTTGAGGCACAGCTGTAGAAAGTTTAAAAGTTCCAGAGGAAGTCTTCTGTAGCAAGTAATTAAGTCTTTGTTGGGAAAAGTGTCGGGGACTTCACAGAAGTCTCCCTTTTAGGCTCATAGGCATTGGGTCTGGGCGAAAGTTTATGGGCAAACTCCCAACCACATGAATCGGCACTCCAGCAACAAAGGAGCAAAAAGCCGCTCTAGTTAACTTCTACCAGGACTCTTGAGTACCTTAGGAGTGAAGAAGTTGCAGTGTGATCCTCGCACGCTGCAGCAGCAGACCCGGTCACTGGATTACTAGTGAGGCAGACTAAAGAAGGAACACTGGAGTGTATCCGTCAGCGGTCGAGTGAAGAGACTTCCAGCCATACATTATTTGGGGTTCTGTGATTTTGGAACCTTTTGGGAAGCACCTATGAAGAATGATTACTGCCCGGTCGATTTGTCTTGCTTTCTTGGCCCTGCACTCTGGTAGGGGACTTCAAGGAGTAGAAGCTTTCTTCTGGAGTTCTGGAAGGAATCCACCAAAGTTTCAGGATGATTTGATCTTCAGAAGACTATGCACTGCAGAGGCCACAGGTCCCAGGGTAGTGGCGACTTGTAGCCCATGAAGGTCACAGCTCGTTGTGGGATGGCTCGAAATGCAGGTTCTCAAGAGTGATTAGTCCCACCATTCCAAAAGGGTGAGTCGTTATCTTTGGAGTTCTCGTGACGCTTGGAAGAAGGGTTCAGACAGCAGTTATTACACAGAAGGCATTCTCGGTCTTTTGGAAGCGGCTGCAGGCATGTCTCCTCTTCCTTGTTGATTTTTCAGTTCCAGGGGTCAGCTTGTCTCCAACCTCAGGATCTGTGCCTTTTATGCCAGAACTCAGCCAGTCAGTACCTATGCACTGTTCGGACTCTGGGTGGTGGCTGTCCTTCTAGGACAAACAGCCCCCCAATTGGAACTGGTTCCATGCAGGCACACCAGAAGACAAAAAACAGCTGAGTTTCGAAGTTCTCCCCTCAATTCCTGTCCTCCTAGACACACTGAAGCTTTGATGTGCTTCCCAAAGGATTCCTGTCGAAGACAAAAGGCAAACCAGGACGTCGCCCACCCAGCACAGCAGAAGGACCAAGAAAGGGACAAGCAAACAAGGAATGGTGAAAAAAGAACTGTCACCATTTTGGGTCAATGGTGACCTTTCTGTGCACTACCAGGTCCGAGAGTATAGCCTGGAAGTAAATATTGCACAAGTGGGTAGCATAAATCCACTGCCACCAGCCATTCAGGTTAGCAGATCACTGTAACCAAAAAGTTACAGCAACAGTGAGAAAGTGGATACAATGTAGCAACTCGGCACTCCACATAAGGTGGGGTGTGCTGATCTCACAATAGGAAAATATAGGAAGGAAAAAATATCCTTCAACAGAAAATTAAAAAGGGAAACCCAAAGGGCTCTCAGCAACACTGCACCTAGTGTTGTGTGATGCAAAAGACAGATGCCATAAAACTTGGAGGAAAGTATAACTCCAAGAAAAATGTATGAAAATATATAAATTATCCCAAAAGAGGGTAAACAAATGAGCGTGGAAAAGGGTTCCCACCCAATCAGGGGAACAGACCAGAAATCCAGTAGTCCACCAAAAAGTGCCAGGGGACTCCAACGTGGAGGAGATTGTACATGAAAATCTACCCTAATGGTTCCAACCACACTTGTTGTGAAATTTACCAATGGTTTTCCACAGGTCTCCCCACATTATCAGTTTGGCATTTTAACAATTTCAAAATGTCGAGCAGTCAGACCATGTGTTTGGGTTCACTCAAAAGCCATTTGTCCTCCAATATGGTATCTAATTCAGAGGTGGTGTTGGTAGTCGCGTCCTCCTCACTTCCCATTTTGTAGTCTGGATCTTTGTCGTCCATCATTTGAGAGGATGCCTGTGTTTTCAAACCGGGATATATTGTGAGGCTGACATTCTATGGGCAAAACGGGTCATCATACCTCTGAGGTGTTGCTGGGGGAGCGGCTGAGGGGGCTGTAGCCCGAGACTTTTGGTTGTAGTCCCAGATAGCTCAGGTGCTACAGCCAAATGCTAGCTAGAACCGAGTCCCGCCAGTCCCGACATTAACTTAGCCCCTGATCTTTTCCAGACCTAGCAACACCCCTGGTACCTCTGAATAATGAATCAATCTTTTAGATGTTGATTATATCAGCACACAATGATGACTCTTGCGTGGGTTGCTAGGTAAGAATTAGGGCAGTGCAACTGGTGTGAGACTACACAAGACTTCTCTTGGTATTAGGTAACCCACCTTTTAATATAGGCCTGTACTGCACAAGTTTGTAGTATGACTGAGCAGCCAGGCTTCTCTCGAGGGGTACTGTGAGCTGTAGATCTGTCCAATGAAATCAATAAATACATATGTCCAAGTAAACACTTAGACACTTAGTTGTATCATTTATTTATACACAAGGATAGTTAAAGCATTATTTAAAAAGCAGTTATTAGCTGTAACATTAATCCTAAGTTAGGATTCAATCTATAAAGTGAACAATAAAGCAGGTGAGTAATTCATTCATATGTTACTCATGTTCTAGCACCCAGAGGTGACGTCCGTATAGCATTTATGTAGTATCACCTTTGCAATATTGAGTTATTGTCATGGTCATGAAGTCAGGGGCACAGGCATGCAGGGGTCGCATGCACAGGAGACCTGGGTGGACACTGTCCTGGCACCTTTGGCTCCAGGCTCATGAACAAAAGTATACAAGAACATCCATTTAACACCAAAAAACTTTTATTATGGACATAGCACTTTTTCAGATGCATTAACCTTGAACATTCCATCCATTAAGCAGAATGCATAAACCTTGAACATTCCATCCATTAAGCCGCCCCAAAAGTATTCTTCGGTGTGGCTCCTAATCGATTGCCTTTGCACGTGCTCACTCTCTAGGAGTGGCAGGGTGTGGCTAGTAAGCCAGCCCTAATGGGCGTACCCATGATCTCAGCTATATAAGCTGCCCCGATCCTCAAGACAGACGCTTCGCGTTATTCTGCACTTGCAAGCAGCGTAACGCTCACCATCTCCTGAGGTCAGACTTACCTTTGAATATCCTGCTTCCTGCCAGCATACTTACCAACTGGGGGAAGCTGTTCTTACCTGTACATCTCTTCGGCGAACCAAGTATTCATCGTTACACTTTCCGGAATGCTGAAATCTTCATCTTGGCACCGCATAATTACACGCTCCATCGTCGACGGCAGCGCCTGCAAGGAACAGAAGACAAGGTTAGACATCGAAAAAACAGTTTAAGGTTGTGCTTCACCATACTTTGCGCTTTTCCTTAAACCATCACTTAACTGCTGTCGAACATTGCGGTAGCATCCATCTGCCATCCGGCCGTGTCTCGCGTCACACAGCTGCATTGAGGCTGCATTTCCATCTAAGGGAAGAAAACAGAAGAGACATTATTGCGGGCATAAATAGGCGCAACATATGAAGACATTAAACAGAACGAACAGCATCACAAGAGCTCAAGAAGGACTTAACCTTCATAAGGAGAAGCATAGTCGCAGCTGGACTGGACTAATCCTTATCAGGGGGGTCAGTGAAGGAACTAGATCCCATTTGACGCGCCCCTGCCAGAAGTAGCAGGACAGAGCTTGTCTTCCATAATTCACAGGTGAGCTTTATGGGCCGGCGTATGCTCACAGAAACCGTACTTTGGGGTGAAGGGTTCGAGAGGTACAACAATCACAGATTGACGCACTCACACACTGTTATCTCCACGCAGGAGCAGTATCACCACGTACCACCGCTCACAGCTTTTCTACTGAGGGAGAGGCCTGAAGGCGGTGATTCAAATTCAGGGAGGGCTGCAACTGTGCCCCAACGACTCCCCAGAGACCAGGTGAGCATAAGTTATTTTAAGAAAGGAAAGGTTCGGGTTAGATCAGAACAGACTGATCGGTTACAAAATCAGTTTGACTCTCCCAAATGGATGCAGGCAGTCTATTATTCCAGCATTAGTGTTCAACATTTAAAACCTGTAAGGGAACTCACACTGCCAAAGCCAATAGGTTCAAGAGGAGGCCGTTGGATAGCCAGGTCAGCCAAAGTCAATGGGCAAAGTCCAAGTTCTGATGCTCTTCTTATTAGAAAAATGTTCTTAAATAGTCAGTGTTCAAAAGAGAAATCACAGCAACTCAGTCACTTTAAGAAAGCACAAGCTGTAAGGCCAATGCAGGCAAGTTGGGGTCAACTTAATGTAGGGTTAAATCGCACTCCCAAAGATAGGAAGCACCCCAAATGGCAAAATGATAATGCACCCCCAAACCATACAGTACCTTTTGAAATTAAGAAATGGTTCCATCTGGATGCCTTCTGGATGCAATGCAGGGTAATGGTGACGAAAGGGATGACGTCTGGCGTGCTCCTGTGGCAGCAGTCGTGAGAGGGAGCCAGCCGCAATGGATTTCTGTCGATGCAGCGGCTGTGTGGTTTTGGCGCATTTTTCTCATCGCCAAAGAAAGAAAAGTTCTGGTTAGGATGTCCTTGATCCCTCGGTCCTGGACACTGGTGAGGGGACACTGGACACAGATGTATTGCTTCTGCAGGGTCCTCTGGATGGATGCCCACGGAGATGTGGCCGGATTCAGACTTCAGAAGACCATGCACTCACAGGTGGTCGAGATAATCCAGGTATTGGACTGCCGCAGCTTTCGAAAGTCGCAGCAAGTCAGGGGTTTTGCCAAAATAGTTTCTCGAGGCTAGTTGGTCCTACCAGCTAAGGGAGGAAGTCTTCCTTCAGGAGTTGTCCCTGTCGATTTGAAAACTGCGTCATCACAGCTGCAGGGCTTCACCGGCTGTTCGCGGTCCAATAGGGTGCTGCTGGCGTCTTCTCTCGTCTTCTCCCTCTCGTCTTTTGCTGGCGTCTTCTCCCTCTCGTCTTTTGCTGGCGTCTTCTCCCTCTCGTCTTTTGCTGGCGTCTTCTCCCTCTGGTCTTTTGCTGGCGTCTTCTCCCTCTCGTCTTTTGCTGGCGTCTTCTCCCTCGTCTTTTGCTGGCGTCTTCTCCCTCTCGTCTTTTGCTGGCGTCTTCTCCCTCTCGTCTTTTGCTGGCGTCTTCTCCCTCTCGTCTTTTGCTGGCGTCTTCTCCCTCTCGTCTTTTGCTGGCGTCTTCTCCCTCTCGTCTTTTGCTGGCGTCTTCTCCCTCTCGTCTTTTGCTGGCGTCTTCTCCCTCTCGTCTTTTGCTGGCGTCTTCTCCCTCGTCTTTTGCTGGCGTCTTCTCCCTCTCGTCTTTTGCTGGCGTCTTCTCCCTCTCGTCTTTTGCTGGCGTCTTCTCCCTCTCGTCTTTTGCTGGCGTCTTCTCCCTCTCGTCTTTTGCTGGCGTCTTCTCCCTCTCGTCTTTTGCTGGCGTCTTCTCCCTCTCGTCTTTTGCTGGCGTCTTCTCCCTCTCGTCTTTTGCTGGCGTCTTCTCCCTCTCGTCTTTTGCTGGCGTCTTCTCCCTCTCGTCTTTTGCTGGCGTCTTCTCCCTCTCGCCTTTTGCTGGCGTCTTCTCCCTCTCGCCTTTTGCTGGCGTCTTCTCCCTCTCGCCTTTTGCTGGCGTCTTCTCCCTCTCGCTGGCGTCTTCTCCCTCTCGCTGGCGTCTTCTCCCTCTCGCCTTTTGCTGGCGTCTTCTCCCTCTCGCCTTTTGCTGGCGTCTTCTCCCTCTCGTCTTCTAAGGATGTTGTCCTACAGTGGTCGACTCTGCTCTTAGTCCCAAAAAACACATTTTTTATGCAAGTTCCTATTCATTCACACCCCTACGCTGTCAATTGCACAGCAGGGTGGGTGTCTTCAAGGACCACCATCCGGCCAATTAAAACTGGTCTCTCAGGCACACCTAGACACAAAGGAAAGGGAAGTTTTGGGACCCTCACTCACTTCCTGCCTTTCCAGACACACTGTAGCCTGGGCGGGCTTCCTCTTCCAACTCTCTCTCTTCTGCGGTTCCTTCGTCCAGTGGTTGACTCTGCTTTCCAAGCCAAAAGACTCTCCTTTTTATTCAGTTCTCTCCCATTCATTCCAGCCTAGCGGTCACTCACCCAGCAGGGTGGCTGTCCTTGCCGGACAGTCAGCCAGCCAATCGCCACAGAGTGCATTTGGGTCTCCTAGGAAACTAAGCACAGGAAGTTTCGGGCACCTCCCTCACTTCCTGCCTACCCCAGACACACTGGAGCCAGAGGCAGGTTTCTCTGAGAAACCCTGCCAAAGGTGAAATGAACAAGGAGACAAAACCAGATTTGGCACGCGGAGAAACTAGAGGGACCTTTCCACAAAGAAGTGGTGAAAAAAGACCAGGACCATTTTAACAAAGGAGGCTCAGCGCCATTTTGAAAAACATGGCTCCCGCGATTTAAAGTTACCAGAGCTGTGAACAGTTCGCGGTCGTGGTAAATCGTTAGTACATTACAAAACCACTGCCACCAGTCATTCTGAGAGGAAAGGGTAACGCATAAATGCTACATGAGTAACTAGACAAAGTGGCTACTAAGTAACCCCTCCAGCACTCTATTGTAAAATAGGGTGTGCTGGGTCTAGAAATTTACAGGAATAAGCAAAGTTAATTTCACTCCACTGCTCTGGGAAACAGTAGTTCATCCCAGAGTAGGTAATTTAAACCTTTGGAAAGCCCGAAAGGCTTCCCTGTATCACTGCACTGAAGGTGCTGTGTGACACACAGGAAAAGGATTATGCGTATGGAGTTGCTGGGGGTCTCTAAAGTGGAGGGAATTAACACATTTTTGAGAATTCTCCCTAACACCAACCTGTGTAGCACAGACTTATACCAAAGGTTGAGTTTTTACTGCCAGGAGGTCAGGGTTGTTGTAGTGCACCCTATGGGTACTGCATACAATCTTGCCTAAAACTTAGGAACTCTGACATTTGCTACTTAAGAACCTATCCTGACACTGCCTGTTGGAAACTAGGGCCTAGTGACCCCCCCAGCACTCTTCTGCCACTGAGAACACTCGTGCTCCAAGAATAAGGGAAATAATTTTCAAGGATTGGGCCTTTTGCCTAAAAAAGAGAATGTGTTTAGGTTTTTAACCTTGTAAAAGAAGTTGGTTGGTAACTGTAACTGAGTGAACAGTTATGAAAGTTATTACTTACCTTAAATGTGTGGCACTATTCTGAAAAGTATGTACAAGATTAAGTTACTCACTTGTGAATTGGTTGTGCCTCTTCCCCAAAAGCAATGCTGTTGGTTTCACTTTACTATTCCTGTTAGGATATGTGTAGGAGTTTTCCCACCTGGGTCTTGCTTCCCCCTGACTGGCTGTTAGCCTGTCCACAATAAGCCTGCATTAGGTGTTACCTACCTAGAATAATGTTTGAGTCATTCATAAAGTGTATCACTGGGTTTTGCTTTCCCTGGTATGGTGTAGACATAAAGTCTCTGGTGTATACCTGCCTTGAAGTTGCTTATAGCTCCTGTAAGAAATGTATAGGTTTGACTTGCCTTGATAATAACTGTTATCCTAAAATAAATTAGTTATTGCTTCCCTTAGTCTGTGAACTGAAAAGCAACTGTAACTTAATATTACACCCCGAGATCCATCTACCCTAGAATAACTTTTATCCTGAATCAGATTTATAGTTTATACTGTTCCTAGTATTTTTGTGCTTCACTAGATCAGAAAAGTATATTGTCCAGTTGATACTATTTGTTTTCCTGATCAGCGTCACAGTACAATGATAGGGTTACTACCTTGGTATTACTGAAAGTAATGTAAAGGTAATTATTGGTTTTGACTTCTCTAGAACTACTTTTGGGTGTTCTAAATATGGTCTATTTTTTTGGTCTGTCAACTTTGAAGCATAGTGTTGTGTTTTTATAATTGTGGTTATACATGTGATAGTACTTATTTCCCCAAAATGTACCTGGGCCTACTTGTATTTAAATAAACCATTTATTTTTACAAAACATAATATTCCAGTGTTTCTTTGGACCATTTGTATTACAATTTTATTAGTACGGATTCTACAGCAATCTCTCCCTCCTAAAATCAGCCTGGCTGCTCTGTCTATGGTACATTGAACTCATATGGTACAGCCTTATAATAAGAGTGGAGTCTTGTACTGCCTCAGTTGAATGGTTTTACTAAGTTCTTAATCGGACTTCAGAAAAACTGTCCTAAAATATATAACCTAGCTATGGACAATTATGAATAAAAAATAAGCAAACGGTTCCCCTTGTGTGTTCATATGCTACAAACCAACGACTGACCTTTACAGTATAATCTATTCGCACAAGTGGTGGTAAAAGGAAAAAAGAATTGGAAAGTAGTAGCATTGTACATAATAGTCGCAGTACTGAAAAACACTTCTCCAGCATGGGGTCTGGTGTGGATTCACATGCTCATGAATATTCCCCGTCCTGCTGGGAAACCTCGGTAAAGAAAAAATCAGTTTGCTTTGTTTCTGAACTGTCTTTCTCCTAACAACCAATCACTGGTCTCTGGGTCATACTTCCCCCTGCCAATGACTGCCCTCTACCCAAGCCCCTCTGGCAGTCATCTCCAGATTTTTACCGCACGTTCAAGTGTTGGGAGTCCTTGTGCGATAGCTCTCAAACTTTTACTGCGTTTTGCTTATTTATTATTTTTCCTCTGAGTTTTGCTCTATTTTGTCGGTCAATCGAGCCTCAAGCTCCATCGATCCACCTTCCGATTAACGGGGACCCGTTTTCGGATTCTTCACTGCCCCTCAAGGGCAAATTTCATTGAGTTTCTTCTTGGAGGATTCCAGAAGCTTCTTCAAGGCCTACTCCGCGTGGCCATGGCGGATGAGGACGACTCTGCGCCTCTCCAAGGTTTGCCCCAGCTGCAACCTACGGAATGTCTTTTCAGATGACGGACATTCCCTGTGCTTTTACTGCCTACACTCGGACCCGACTCACGTGGAGGATGACTGTGCGTCTTGTCAGCAGATGGTACCCCGCAGACTGAACGACCGAGGCAGACGTCTCAACGAGTGGCTGCAGGCCAAGGCCCCTGCTCTGGGTGAGTCCCGGCAGCATGCCTCCCCTGCCCAGAAGAAGAAAGTTGAGCACTGTTCTAAGACCTTTGAGGGTGCCCCTCCCGCGGGGGCCCCAACATAAGGCTAAGCACCGCAAGGCCACTGCCACCGGGAGCGCTGTTGTGACGGGCTCTGCGGCAGCCAGGATGAGTGCAGCATCTCCAGCGCCTTCGACCATGAGCTAACGCTCAAGTTCTTCTAAGAAGAGGAACTCAGACCATCCGGTCAAGTTCTTAGAGAAGGATCCTGGCGAGGGCGATGACTAAGGTGACGACAAGGAGACCGAGGAGCAACAGGGCGTTGAGGGCTTGGAGCACCAGCCTAAGCCGCAAATGCCCTCACCTCCGCCTCAGCAACCACCTGGAGATATCTCGGTGGACATTCTCACTGCTTTGCATACCCCCTATGCTCGGATCCGGACGAGGATGCCTCTTGCGCGGGCAGCCCCACCCGCGGCGCCGTGCCCAATCGGAGAAACCACCATCCAAGGAGAGTTCACCCTCCGTCTCATTTCCACCCTTCACCTCCCAGAGGGATGAGACGGATCCGGACACGGCGACGACTGGCATGGATGACGATGGCAGTTTGGGGGATCTCAGTCTCTGCCGCCCAGATCTTCATGCCATCTCGAGGGCCTCTGAGCTGCTCCAGCTTGTCCCTGAAGAGAAGAGAGTGAGTTTCCTTTACCAGTGCCACGAGGCGAAGAGGAAGACTGTACTTTCAATCCTGCTCTTGGATGATATTTGGGACGAGGGTTTGTCGCTCATGAAGAACCCTTCCTTGGCCCCGGCGAAAAGGGACCGTTCTGAGAAGAAATACAGGGTTCTGGACTCTGTGCCCAAGTGCTTACGTTCCCAGTCGTCTCCGGACTCTGTGGTTTCGGCGGCGGCTTACAAGATCTTCGGGAGCCTCCTCGTTGGCGGCCTCCTCACTCCTGGACAGTGGGGGGTGAGAGAAGTTGGATGCCATGGGGCGAAGTTATCGCGTCTGTAGTGATGACCATCAAGGCCGCAAACACCCTCGGCATCGTGGCGTGTTATGATGGGGAGTTTCGGTTCAAGATGGCTCCCCTCCTGGACTTCCTTCCCGACAAGAGGATCATACAGGAAGGCGAGGTGGCATCGGACCACCCCATTACGGTGGCCATGGACATCGCTGACACGGGTTTCTGCCAAATCGGCAACAGCGTTTGCCTTCGATGGCGGGGCTGGCTTAGGGCCACTCATTTCCGCCAGGATGTTCAGTCGAAGGTGTTGGACATGCCCTTCGGGGACAATTTGTACGGGAAGACTGCGGACGAGTTTTCAGGCCATCAAGGCGGACACTGAGGCGGCTTGTGCCTTGGGCACGCTTCAGCAACGACGGCTGTCCTTTCGGACTTCCGCAGGAAAAACCCAGGGTTCTTCCAAACGATTCGGGGGAGGTGCTTCGTCCTACTATCAACTCTCCCGCTCGTCGGCCCAGGAGACCTACAGGGGCCATCCCAAATCTGGAGGACGTCGTCGTCACCAATGCGCACAATGCAGTGCTTCGACGTCAAAACAGGATTGAACCGGCTGTGTCGTTGGGCCCCACCCGAGCACCCAGGTGGAAGGCCAGCTGGCAAACTTCATCAGTGTGTGGAAGACCATCTACACTGACCGTTGGGTGCTGGATGCTCTCGCCCACGGACACGCCCTAGAGTTCCAACGGAAGTGTCCCCATATACCACGAGAGGCCTGGCAGGAAAACCACATCCCTCAGCTTTCTGCTGGAGGGGCGGTCCATGCTAAAAAAAGGGTGCGATAGAGCTCATTCCAAAAAAGCTGAGGCTCCGGAGTGTACTCTCGTTACTTCCTCGTCAAAAAGAAGACTGGCGGTTGGAGGCACATCCTGGACCTCCGCCGTTTGAACAAGTACATCAAGTCTCAAAAGTTTTGGATGGTGACTCTTCAGCATCTGCCAGGACAGCTGGAAGAGGAGGATTTTCTATCGTCGCTGGACCTGGAGGATGCCTATTTTCATATCCCCATACACAAAGCACACTGCAAGTTCCAACGCTTCGTGGTTGAAGGGCAACATTACCAGTTCACGGCCCTTCCTTTCGGATTGAAGTCAACGCCAATGGTTTTCACCAAGTTCCTGGCGCCGGTGGCAGCGCAACTGCATCTACGAGGGATCCACATCTACCCTTAGCTGAACGACTGGCTCATCCGGGCAAGCACGAAGGACATCAGCATCGAACAAACGGTGAGGACCGTCCAACTCCTGACGGATCTGCGGGTTCTCGCTGAACTATACAAAGTCCTGCTTGATTCCATCACAGGACGTGCGGTTTCTGGGAGCCCGGCCCAACAGTGTCGTGCCTGGCGTCTCCGTCGGAGAAGATGCTAGTGGCCATCTTGGGCAAGGTACAACGGATGTTGGCCCTGAACATTGCAAGGGTGAGGTCCATCAAGTCCCTGCTCTGCATTGTCAACATGCATTTACTTCATTTGGCTGTGCAGGCTACAGATGCGTCCACTGCAGGAGTTCTTCGACGCCAAGTGTCGGGAAGCTTGGGGGACAAGGTCACACTGGACGAGAGTTTCCGTCGAGCGATACAGTGGTGGGGAGTGTGCGCACTTCTGTCCGCAAGTGCGGATTACCAGACCCCACCTCATCAGGAGATGGTCATGACGGACGCCTCCCTGGAAGGATGAGGGGCGCACACAGGAAGTATTCATGCAAGAGGCCTGTGGCTACCAGAGGAGAAGACGTTACACATCAATGTGTTGGAGCTGCGGGCAGTGTTTTGGGCCCTCAAGTCCTTTCTTCCATCCCTCAAGGGCAAGGTGGTTTGGGTCTTCACAGACAACACCACCATGATGTTCTACACCAGGAAGCAGGGGGGGAGCCAGATCCCTGGCGCACTCCAAAGAGGTGCAAGACCTTTGGCACTGGGCTGTAGCCCAGGGGATGTTCCTCATCCCGTTTCATCTGGCAGGAGTGAAGAACACAGTCGCCGACTCTCTCAGCAGGGAGCTGCGCTCTTGCCACGAGTGGGAACTTCGGCAGGACCAAATGGATCACCTGTTCCGCAGATGGGGCAATCCCCAGATCAATCTGCTTTCGACAGCGACGAACACCAAGTGCCAAAGGTTCGCCAGCAGGTTTCCCCAGCCGGGGAGCATGGGGGACGTATTCTTTCCCCTGGGAGGGCCTGTTTCTGTATGTGTTCCCTCCCTTGCTGTTGGTTCTTCGATTAGTCCATCAACTCAGACTGTCCCGGTGTAGGAGGATCCTCGTTGCACCGGCGTGGCTGAGTCAGATATAGTACCGGGACCTTCGGGACATGTCCGCGTCCCCTCCTTCTCGCCAGGGAAGGAGACTAGATTCTGCACGACGACCCAGGATCGCTGAACCTGAAGGCCTGGCTCCTGCAGCGCTAGAGTCTGGGGGTTACCATATCTCAGCGGATTGTAAGGAAGTGCTCGCCAAGGCCAGAGCTTTTGTCTACTCTCAAATGCTACGTGTACAAGTGGAAGAGGTTTGCCGTTTTTTTCCATACTCCTAAGATCGACCCTCTACGAGTCACTGCTCCGCAGGTGCTTCTGTATTTGTTGTCGTTGGCCAAAGCAGGACTGGCCCATGCTTCCATCAAGGTTCATCTGGTGGCTATCTGCTGCTACACCACATCTCCTGGACGATCATCTTTATGGTTGCATCGATTGGTCCAGGAGTTCGTCAAAGGACTATTTTGCTCGTTCCCACTGTTCAATGCTCCGACCCTGGCGTGGGAGCTCAGTGTGGTGCTGACTAGGCTCATGGGTCCTCTGTTCGAGCCTATTCATTCGGCGCCACTGAAATGTTTGTTGTGGAAAACGGCTTTTCTTGTGGAAAACAGCTTTTCTTGTGGCCATCACCTCTGCACGTGTGGGAGAGATTCAAGCCCTCTCTTGTAAACCACCTTATTTGACATTCCACAAGACGAGGGTAGTGCTACGGACGCAGCCATCCTTCATGCCCAAGGTGCCATTGAACATTCATCTAAAGGAGCCCTTGGTGTTGCCTGTATTATTCCTGATGCCTTTGTCGCCTGCTGAGAAGACTTTGCACTCGCTGGATGTGGCTAAAGCGCTGAAGTTTGATGTGGACCGCACAAAGAGTTTCCGGAAGACATCGCAGCTGTTTGTGAAATTTGGCCCTTTGAACCATGGGAAGGCCCTCTCCAAGGCTTCCATTTCTAGGTGGGTCTCCGGCTGCATCACCCATGGTCACCGGTTGGCAAACCGACATTGCCTGGCTATCCAAGAGCCCACTCGACCAGAGCGATCGCTGCAACTGCGGCGTTCTTGTCTGGTGTGCCCCTGCTTGACTTCTGCAGGGCTGCTTCGTGGAGGTCAACGCACACCTTCACGAAGTTCTACTGCGGCACCAGGAATTCCAGGGAGGAGTTCAGAGTCGGCCAAGCAGTGCTGCGCAACCTGTTCGCTTGAAGGTGAGCCTGGGGAGGAGGTGAGATGCTTAATGTTGAGATGCTTAATGTTGAGCGTTGCCACCTCCTGTGGTTGTGCATGTGTGTACTGCTATGTATTTTTTATTCATGAGCATGTGAATCTATGCCAGACCCCATGCTGGAGAAGGAACAAATTACTTACCTGTAACTGTTGTTCTCCAGCATGGGTCTGGCATGGATTCAAATGCGAACCCTCCCGCCCACCCCTCTCCGGCTCTTCTCTTGGTCCTACTGCCTCTTTATGTGCTACCAAATCTGAAGATGGCTGTCAGAGGAGGGGCTTAGGTAGAGGGCAGTCATTGGCTGGGGGCAGTATTACCCAGAGACCAGTGATTGGTTGTTAGGAGAAAGCCGGTTCAGAAATGTAACTGATTTTTTCTTTACTGAGGATTCCCAGCCTGACTGGGAATATTCATGAGCGTGTGAATCCATGCCAGACAATGCTGGAGAACAGTTACAGGTAAGTAACTTGTTCCTTAGTTTCCTTTCATACTAGCTGATTAGGTCATGTCATGCTGAGGTTTCATTATGTTTAGCTTTACAAATATAATTTTGAAGCGCCTTTGAAACGGCCATAAAACCGCAGGCCAACCTGCAAATCTGATCTGTCAACTAGACCGAACACCCCTGTTTTGATCTAACGTTTACATGATGGCCTCTATTAACAGGACACAGTAACTGCAGCCAGTGTGGGACATCTAGTTATTCCAAGACAATTACCGTAACCCCTCAACTGATGAGCTTCAAGTCTACGCAAAAAGGACGTGCATACTTAAGGGGCCTAGCAGGACTCTGGAACCTTCAGGAAGGCTGGACTGGGGCTTCTGCTCCCAAGAAAGCCATGGTCAGATTCCCACCTTCAGTTAAATGTTCCCATATTGCCTTCCAACCAGTTGTCGAGGTGAGCTGGAGTGGTTGGGAACGGTGCTCCTATACATTTTTAAAAAATTACGTTTTACAGCTCCTATACTTTTATTTTAAAAAGAAACCGTTATGGAATGGTTTCGTTTTAAAATAAGTGTAAGAATAAGTTGAAACTTGCACTTTCAGTGCACTGCACTGAATGTTCTCTTAACAGCAGGCGCATGTGTTTGGAGGGTTTGTATTGTGCGTGGGAGGGGTTTGACAAAGGGGTTTGTGGGGAATGGGGGCAGACCAGCTGGGAACATAGTTCCACTACTTCTTTTTGAACACTTCGACCACTTCTTCTGGCTTACCCAGCTATAGAACCTAGCCATTCAGAGAGTAAGTAGAGTGGCTTTGCATGCTGTTTTCTTGGGCATGATTTCTACATGCCTTTGCTCACCATGACACTGTGGCAGGCTCAGACTCTGACCACTGTGAAGCCACAGACTGGCTTTGGGACCTTGAAAGCTTTGTGCACAAGCCTAGGGTTAACAATGTCCTTTTGGTAACCAGGACATAAATCCAGAAACCCCAAAAATGTGAGCTTATTTGCTTGCTTGCCTGGTAGCTTTTGAAAACTAGGCAAAGTTGGATTTCTGTTTGCAAAGGTAGCGGGCGCCCCTCTCTCGACAGAACAAGGCCTGATAACCTGTTCAGTGGTTATTAACCACTTGAGAGTTCGCAGCCACTGCTTTTACTCACTGTGCCTTTCACAGATGTGAAATATCCATTTGCATATCAGTCTTTGTCCTGTCCAGGGGCAGTCCAGCACCGAAATGCAATGGCAATTCCAACCTGAACGAGAGTACCACCAGCAACCCCATACACGTGTTTCACCCTTGTTGGGGATCATCAGTGAGGTGAAGCTGATGCCTCTCTAAGCACAGTGAGAGGGAGACCACGTCTGGTTGCCCCCAGGAGACCTAGGGTTACCAATCCCAGGTTCCTTGAAATTTAGTTTGCAAAGGTAGCGGGCGCCCCTCTCTCGACAGAACAAGGCCTGATAACCTGTTCAGTGGTTATTAACCACTTGAGAGTTCGCAGCCACTGCTTTTACTCACTGTGCCTTTCACAGATGTGAAATATCCATTTGCATATCAGTCTTTGTCCTGTCCAGGGGCAGTCCAGCACCGAAATGCAATGGCAATTCCAACCTGAACGAGAGTACCACCAGCAACCCCATACACGTGTTTCACCCTTGTTGGGGATCATCAGTGAGGTGAAGCTGATGCCTCTCTAAGCACAGTGAGAGGGAGACCACGTCTGGTTGCCCCCAGGAGACCTAGGGTTACCAATCCCAGGTTCCTTGAAATTTAGTTTGCAAAGGTAGCGGGCGCCCCTCTCTCGACAGAACAAGGCCTGATAACCTGTTCAGTGGTTATTCACCTCACTGATGATCCCCAACAAGGGTGAAACACGTGTATGGGGTTGCTGGTGGTACTCTCGTTCAGATTGGAATTGCCATTGTATTTCGGTGCTGGACTGCCCCAGGGCAGGACAAAGACTGATATGCAAATGGATATTTCCCATCTGTGAAAGGCACAGTGAGTAAAAGCAGTGGCTGCGAACTCTCAAGTGGTTAATAACCACTGAACAGGTTATCATGTCTGTTCTTGCGAGAGAGGGGCGCCCGCTACCTTTGTAAAACTATTTTTTAAGGAACCTGGGATTGGTAACCCTACGTCTCCTGGGGGCAACCAGACGTGGTCTCCCTCTCACTGTGCTCAGAGAGGCATCAGCTTCACCTCACTGATGATCCCCAACAAGGGTGAAACACGTGTAT
Organism: Ambystoma mexicanum; assembly: GCF_040938575.1. Taxonomy (NCBI): domain Eukaryota; kingdom Metazoa; phylum Chordata; class Amphibia; order Caudata; family Ambystomatidae; genus Ambystoma; species Ambystoma mexicanum. The sequence goes on from NC_090938.1 coordinate 501,246,457, forward strand.
GGGGTTGCTGGTGGTACTCTCGTTCAGATTGGAATTGCCATTGTATTTCGGTGCTGGACTGCCCCAGGGCAGGACAAAGACTGATATGCAAATGGATATTTCCCATCTGTGAAAGGCACAGTGAGTAAAAGCAGTGGCTGCGAACTCTCAAGTGGTTAATAACCACTGAACAGGTTATCATGTCTGTTCTTGCGAGAGAGGGGCGCCCGCTACCTTTGTAAAACTATTTTTTAAGGAACCTGGGATTGGTAACCCTAGGTCTCCTGGGGGCAACCAGACGTGGTCTCCCTCTCACTGTGCTCAGAGAGGCATCAGCTTCACCTCACTGATGATCCCCAACAAGGGTGAAACACGTGTATGGGGTTGCTGGTGGTACTCTCGTTCAGATTGGAATTGCCATTGTATTTCGGTGCTGGACTGCCCCAGGGCAGGACAAAGACTGATATGCAAATGGATATTTCCCATCTGTGAAAGGCACAGTGAGTAAAAGCAGTGGCTGCGAACTCTCAAGTGGTTAATAACCACTGAACAGGTTATCATGTCTGTTCTTGCGAGAGAGGGGCGCCCGCTACCTTTGTAAAAGTTGGATTTCTGAACTACAACCCCTCCCTAATGTTTTGGGGGGGTCTGGGCTGTGGTGACTGTTTTCTTGGGCTTGGCTTCAGCATGCCCAGGTTCACCATGCAGTGAGTAAATTCCAGACATACCCTGTGGCTCAGTGAACACCCCTCTCCAGCTTTCTCTACTTTGGGCGCTGCATCCCATAGTCCCACAATAAATTTGGTCCAGCTGTACACATTATTCTTCAACCTTTTCCTTCTCATGCCTTCCTGAGCATCTTATCTAATTCTCATGCCAACTAACTACCTGACTTTGCTCCTCTCTGTTAAAATGGATTTCTAGACTCTGACCTGGTGGACATATTTTATAAGCCACCCTAGTTACAGTGAACAAGGGAACTCAGAGTGGTTAGACAAAACCGCATCAAGATAGCAATGGAGATCAGTCAAGGCTTTTTACAGATGTGGTGTGGGGGGGTGGGGAGGCAACAGGAATGTTGGGTAAGAATTGGTGTAGAAACACTGTAAGACTACACAACACTTATCTGCTTGGTAGTGGGTAACACACCTTTTGGTATAGGTCTGTAATACACAAGTTGGTAGTGTGACTGAGCAGCCAGGCCCCTCTCAAGAGTGGTAAATGTGAGCTGCAAAGTTGTAGCAATGAAATTTGCAAATACAAGTAACCAAATAACACTTGCACTCAAGGTTTCAGTTACAAATAGTTAATTATTGAACATCAATTTTTAAATAAGCATGCTTTAAAAGGGGCAAGAAAGGTAACAATCATATATACTTTAAAATACTATTCCAGAATCAGCACAAGTTAGTAGATAATCTTTAGACATCTCCTTTACCCACTTCCTACAACCGGGCTGTACTGTTCACAAGTACAGTAATGGCATTTGTATACCACTAGTTATACTTTGCAGATTCTGAGGTTGCAGAAAGAAAAGGTTAAAAGAAGGAAAAGGGTTAAACAGGTTCTCGGTGCATGCAAGTATACTTAAATCTTCCAATGAAGTCTAAACAAGCCTTTCCCAGAAATAAGTGTAAAACCAGGTTACCACCTATGAGGGACAGAAATATCAGTCAATGGACTAGAAGAGTCTGCAGGGAGCCAGGACAGCCGACGTCAATTGGAGCACAGTCTATGGAGCTGAGGCACTTAGTTAATAAAAGTCTTGCACAAAGCTAGAGTTTTGTAGAAATCGCTTGTAGTTTCACAAGCTGCTACACTTGTGAAAAGCAGAGTTGGAATCAACTCCAACAAAAGTAGCCAATGCTATTCTCAACAGAGAAAAGCACAGCTAAAGACACTTGGGTAAGTATCCCACGTCTAAACAGTACCCCTGGTTTAAAGAAGTGGTCCATCTGGATTCTGTCCTGTTGCAGCGATGCAGGACTTGGGTTCCTGAGCCCGAGTTGTAGCTGTTGGGGAGAATTTTCATTTTATTGCTTAATTCCTTCCACTTTAGAGACCCTGAGCTCTTTTGCTGGACTTCAGAATTTCTTTGTCATGGTTTCTTCGGGTTCTTTTCAATGTTTGACTGTCTTTAGTCCTGTTAGGCAAAGTTCGAATGCAGTACCCTCTGGGAATATTACAGGCAACTAGGACTACAGGTATAGGCACCACAACCTTTGGTATAAGCTTGTACTACACAGTTTTGGTAGCGTGTTGAGCATCCAGGCTTAACTCAAAAGGGGGAATGTGAGCTGTAGTGTTTCACAAAGATTCACAGAAGAATCATGCATTCAATAGGCTAAGCCAAAGTCAGTAGGCAAAAGTCTTTGTATAGGATGCAGTACTTCAGGCAAGTAAATGGAAAAGTCTTTGCACCGGTTCTTAGGAGTCTTTGATAAAAAAAAGAAGCAAATGTAGGGCCACACGCTGATTAGACTTGTGAGTTGCAGAAGTTACAAGCACTTCCACAGTAAGAGGTAAGTTCTCTTAGACTTTTACAGTACCTTGCTAGAGAGGAAATGATGCAGCTGAGGACTTCTGTTCCTGTGCAGCTCTGCAAATCTCTCTGTTCCGGGTCCTCAGTCGTGGGGACAAGAGGGAGGATGTTGGGGGACTCCTGAAATGCACTGGGATTGTCAAAACTTGCAACCGGCAAACTTCACCTTCAGTGGCTGTTTTGCGTTTCAGCTTCTTGCGGCTATCGCAAATAGCAACAAAACGTTTCCTGGCTGTCAAGATGGACTTTCCTTGCTTCTGGGGTCCTGCACTCTGTTGAGGGAGCTCAGGCTTGGTCAGTCCTGCTTCATGGGAGTCCGGAGGATCTTCCAAAAGCTTTAGGCCATCTTAAAAGCAACACACACAATCTGGTGTTCCTCTCCCTTGCTATTCGGTTTCCTGCAGCAACTCTGAGCAAATTCAACCAGCTCCGAGATGGATGTCCAGGTGGCTTACTTTGGATTTGATTGGTTCCACCAACTCAAAGGGAGAAGTCGTCCTTGCAAGGGTTTCTCTTTCGATACAAACTTGGCAAGTTGGCACTTCAGCAGGGCTTCACTGGGAAAACAGTCCAGGAGTCGCAGCAGACGTCCTCTTCAAGTAGTTCTTCGGTTCCTTCGTCCAGTGGTCGATTCTGCCTTACAAGCTAAGATTTGCCTTTTTATTCAGTATTCTCCCATTCATTCCAACCTAGCTGTCACTCACCCAGCAGGGTGGCTGTCCTTGCCGGACAGTGAGGTAGCCAATCACCACACAGTGCATTTGGGTCTCCTACGAGACTAAGCACAGGGAGTTTCGGGCACCTCCCTCACTTCCTGCCTATCCCAGACACACTGGATCCAGAGGCGGGTTTCACTCGGAAACCCAGCCAAAGGCAAAATGAACAAAGAGACCAAACCTGGTTTTGTGTGCAGAGAAACTGTAGAAGGACCTTTCCACAAAGACATGGTGAAAAAAGACGACCGGGGGCCATATCAAAGATGGCTCTGCGCCATTTTGTAAAAGATGGCTCCCGCGGTTGCTTTACCAGAGCCGCGAACGGTTGCGGTAGATGCAAGCCACGTTGAAACAACTGTCACCAGCCATTCAGTGAGGAAAGGGTAACATAAAATATATTGCATAAGAAGCTAGACAAAGGGGATACTAGGTAACCCCTCCAGCACTCTATTGTAAGAGGGTGTGTGCTGGCTCTAGCAAGTACAATGCTAAGTAAAGTCAATTTCACTTTACTGCTTTGGGTAACAGTTTATCCCAGAGAAGTATTGAAACCTTGGGAAATCTGGAAGACTTCCCTGTGTCACTGCACTGAAGGTGCTTTGGGACACAATTGTAAAAGATGATGCCTATTGAGTTTGTCTCCATAACCAAAAGAAAAAGCGTAGAAAATTGCATTAAAATACAAGAGTGTTGGGGGGGGGGAGGGGGGGATGGTGTCTCACGCTCTCCACGTTAAAGAAATCAAGTACTCAAAGTCCAGCAAAGTTGTTGGGAGTTCATAAGGTGGAGGGAATTGGAACAGTTCTGAGAATTCTCCCTAACAAGTCCCAGAACCCTCGGTTTTTTAAGCAGGTTTCTCCCATTCATGCACAGTCTAGGCTGTCAATCACCCAGCAGGTTGGCTGTCCTGGTAAGGACAGCCAGCCAATCTGGACTGGTTGCATTCAGGCATTCCTAGAGACAGAAGATAGGGGAGTTTCGGCAACGTCCCTCATATCCTGCCTTTCCAGACACACTGGAGCCAGAGGCAGGTTTCAGGACTGAAGCCCGCTAAAGGCAAAACCAACAAAGGGCTCAAACCTGGTTCAGCGCACAGAGTAAAACCCAAGAAAGACAACACAAACAGAAAATGGCAAGAGACAAGGGCCATTTTGACAAAAATGGTCACCCATGTGGGCTATACTGCAGCTGAGGATTCAGCCTGCAGTAGAAAACCACAATGGTAGGAAAATAAAACCTCTGCCACCAGCCATTGAAAGTAGTGAGGGGAACATGAAACAATGTTAAATTAGAATGTAGGGTAAGGGGCTAGTAGGTAACCCCCGTACCCCTCCTAGTACTCCACATAAAATGGTGTGCTGGACCCACAAAGAGAAAAGTAAGTAAAGTCAATTTCACTTGACTATTCTTGGCAACACTAGTTCACACAAGAAAAGGTATTTAAACCTTATGAGAAATCTAAAGGATTTCTGACACTGCACTGAAGGTGCTGTCACCATACATTTATTTTTTTTGATACAGTTGATTAAATCAACCTTTCAATTTTTTTTTATACAAGATTCACTCAAAATAAATTAGTGATTCACGTGGGATAATAAAGATTTAAAAACTAGTACAATGTAAAAATAAAATATGCAGAGTATAAAACTAACATAATACACATTTTCAGCAATAAAGAATTAAATCAATTCTGCATGTAACATACCTAATATCAAAATACCACATATAATTCTAATCCACTTCCTAGTTTGAATTTTAACAGCTGATCAAGCGTTATTTCTCTCGATTTATCATGGATAATTCGTTAGGTGTGCAATTCCAGATATTTTTTCTCCAAATGTAATGCATTAAAAAAATGGATAACAGCCAGCTTTATGGAAGTTCGTCCACCATGTAATACTAAGTCCCACATCAGATCTACAGTTAAATGACAATAAGGACTGAATATGTGGTAAAAATATTTTTTTTGCACATCAGTTAGCTTATTGCATTCAGTCAGCAGATGTTTTAAGGTTTCGACACAATTCTGACTTGCGAAGAATCTGCAATGCATATCCTTGTTATGAAGTCGACACTCCATACTTTCGTATGCCACAAATTCATACGAAATCATAAATTCAGTTTTCCTTTGCACTAGGGCATTTTAACAAGTATGATTCAACAACATTCATCTTTTTACTTAAGAAAAGATTATTCTTAAACAGATAACTTCATACAAAGTTCTGTTCTTAATCCAATTCCACTGATGTAGTTTAACCTTAGCACTATCAGGGTTGCACTCTAAAATGGCATCAGAAATATCAGCGTCTTTCAGAAATTGTCGAACCTTTGTCAACCATAATTGCATTTGCTTGTAGGGTGCATTCATAATACATCTAGCCATGACATGCATGATTGTGTTATCATTTGTTGTTAATAGACATTTACGATAGAATGACACACTTTTCCTTTTGTATTCAGTACTCAAAGATATCGAGCCCAGTTCGTGTCTTATGCTGGAGATGGGCTGATTCTGTGGTAAATGCAGTATATTCCTCCAGCAGTATCCCTCTAGCCTGTCCCAAAAAAGGTCATCCCGCCATGCTCTTGACTCTGTTCCATATAATAAAGTGGGGATTACTTTGTTTATAGAAGTTTAAAGCAGGCATCATCAAAGTTGCCATATTTGTCCATAATTATTCGACTCGGAGAGGTGACCGTCTTGAGTTTCCTTTTTATATCCTCATAATAGAGTTCATCTGATTGGTGGTTGTTTGAATTTAACCTCAAGTATTTATACTCATTAACCACTTCCAAACAATCATCCCGGAGAAGCCATTTTGGATGGGTTTTCAATTTGGCTCGAATTGTAATGTATCAAAACCTTACATTTCTCTTTGATAAGAAATTATTTTCCACATAGCTGCTCAACTGGTTCAGCAGAACCTGCAATCCCCTGGGTGTGTCTGCCAATAGTCATCGGTGTAAAACCAGGGGATGCAGTATCCACTCCATCTCAGGGGATCAGATGTGATACCCATAAAAGAGAGCTTCATATCTGATACCAAAAAGATGAATATGGCCGAGGCAAGGATGCACCCCTGCTTTACTCCCCGATAGGTTGATATTGGACATGACAGGATTCCATCTAAGGAAAGTCAAATTTGTATAGAGGTGTCAGTATGGAGTTGCTTAATCCAATATAATAATGGCTGTGGACATGAAGCTCTCTGTAATTTATCCCACAATAACTCCCCCGAAACAGAATCAAAGGCGGCCTTGAAATCGATGAAGGCCATTTATAAGGCTTGTTTTCTTTTTCCTGTAGTGTGATTGCATGAAGAGTCATTAGATTCACACTTGTACCCAATGCGGTAGCGAAGCCTGTTTGAAACGAGTCAGCTGATTCTTTTTTTTTTTTTAGAATTATCCCGGCAAATAACTTGCCTGGGACGTCCAAAAGAATTTGCCTGTCACCCTTTTTATATAAAGGCACTACTATTGATGATTGCCATGTTAGCGGAGCTTTGCCCATGTTTAATACTTGTTTAAAGATTATGAACAAAATGGAGGCCCATGCTTCAGGATATAGTTTCATCATTTGGTTAGATAGTCGGTCCAGGCCTGAGGCCCGGGACGTGCTTAACTTGTATATGAGGTAAGATGTCTTGTATATCAAATTTGATATTCACTTCACTGGGTGCTGCTTCCAAATCTTCAATAGAGGACAAGTTCATGTTGGCATATAAGAATTCATAATATTTAACCTAAGCCTCCTCTGGGGCTGCATTCATTTGCACTCCCATCTGATTCACTCACGGGGCCCGGTTTAACAAACCCCAAATGAGTGCAGAATTTTTAGATGACAATGCACACATTTTTTCCGAATCCTGTTTGAAAAGTTTAGCTTTTCTTGACTTGACTCAATGTATATTCGTTTATAAGCCATCTCAGATTCTGTTGTATCAGGGGATTGTTTTGTTTTAATTCATATCGTCTCTGCTCTATAGTGCGCTCTTCTTGTTAATTCCACATCATAGGTATGCAAATGTGTTATGTTTTTGAATTTTCCAATATCTTGTTTGTTGGTATTTTTTTTAACAAGGTAACATACAAACCACTCGAAGGTATCAATTCCTGATTTACAGCCTGCACTGAGTCACTTAAGCAAGTTTGCAAGTCCGCCAACATCAGTGGAGAGCATTTAATTCAATTTTTTTTGCATTGGAGGCTCGTAAGTCTGTCACATTGGATGTGTGTATTCTCAATGTTTTCACTAGCACACCATGTCAGTTCTAATAAGTTGTGGTCACATGTTTGGGACTGCCCCCGAAAGGTTTCGATTTTCGCAAAAGAATTCATGCTCGCCTATATGTAGTCTAGCACTGCTGTTAGTTTGCCCCTCTGCCAGGTACACTTCGGTGGGATGTTGCCCCTAATGGTACCATTCACCAACAATAGTTGCCTTGCTTTCATAAGGGCAACCCATCAAAGTGTTGCCTTTGGAAATTGACTCATCGGCACTGTAAGACATTTTATATTCAGGTTGCCTGCTACCACAACGTATTGGAATTCCAGATCACTATTTATGATCTGTAAAGAAGATTCAAAGTCCTCAAAAAATATATTATCCAGTATTCCTGTGTGATTCCAGTATATATTTACCATCACTCCTCCCAGAGTTTTGATCTTGACTAGCTGACTAGCTGTATGAACCTGTTCGGTGACCACCAGGGGCTCATTTGGAAGTTTGCTGCCGCTCTAACAACCACCATCAGACCTGCCATAGGTTTTCCCCTTACCGGCAATTTTGCTGGTACTAGAGAGACATAATGCCTTCCCACACCGGTGTTGTAAGCAACCAAACTTCCTGTAAGGCCAAAATATCATACTTATTTAATGGATTAGCATTTGTAAAAGATAGATGCTTGTGTCCTAGTGTTCCAAGACGCAAAGGTGCACATGGATATTTTGTCTTCCTCTAATTGTTACACACAACTGGCTTGTGGGATTATCTTATCCCTTCTAATATTTTGAAAGCATGTGAGCTTAGTTTTGGAAGCCCTCTTGTTCATGGCTCTGGGCATTGTTTCATCCTGACCAATGGGACTGAATGTTTGACTGCAAGTTCGCTTGTTTGTGAGATTGGATATGTTTCCAACCTTTGCGCATTTCTTGTTTCTCAGTTGTTCTAAACCACTGGGAGTGGTTGGCTGAATTTACCTGCTTGTTTACCTATTAAAAAGCTAATTTTGTAAAATTCATCACGCCCCTGCCAAATCAAATTCATTACCCCAGAGGTCATCCAAAGCCTTACTATGGAAGAGATATACGTCTATAAACTCTACCAGATCTGTCACTTGAACATAGATTTTCCAATGTCGGAATTTCACTCATGATCTTGAACACGCTGGTTCTATTTAGATCGTATTCGGCAAAGGGACTACCTCTACACTGCATTAATAGAGAGCGGGTGCTTTCTTGAAACTATGCGCTGGCTGTCTTTGAGATTTGCCTTTAAGGCCCTGGATCCCTCCTCCACTATCTTTATTGCTTGGATCTGAGTTTTTTTATAGGACCATTATCTAGAATCAAACCCTGTTGAGTTTGAGCCTTCCCATTTCTATTCGCAGATGAATGTGAGGTCAAAACCAGTCATGAATACACCGAGTGATCTGGCTATTTCCCCTCTCCTTTGCTCCAGTGACGTTTTGTATCCTTCATGATCTCCTGGGCTAATAATAAACCCTCTAAGGACAGATCCCTCTGTGGAGTACATTTGTTCATTTGTACAGCGTGACCCTGATTTTCAGCTACTTTGATGTTAACCCCTGAACACATTGTTCCCCTTGTTAAAGGTGTATCAGAAATCTTAGAGGCAGTTTGGTATTGGATTAGTAAGTGCAACCTGCTTTTCGAACTCCACTATTCTAACCAGGTTGTCCAATGGTGGATAATCTAGACATGTCTCAAGCATTGTATCACTACTAGGTTGACTTACGTTTGTGTTCTGCTCCATTTTTTTTCTTCTCCATTTTGTTATATTTATTACTTGCCATTTGAGATTATTTTTGGCAAGGTGATCTTCACAAATTGATGTGCTCTTACTCTTTTGCTAGAAGCTAAGGTTTTCATATTTTTTTTTTTAAGGAGCCACATTGCGGCTTAATTGAACTTTAGGTTTATTGAACAGATCATAGATTGTGCCCTTCTCATCAACCCCCACAGGCATATTTGCTTCCAAGTTCAACGCCTTTTTAGCGGACCCTTCACCAAAATTAATAGATTTGTGCTGCTCTGCAATTTTGGAACTTGCCACCTATATTTCATTGGACTTTTTGCTCTTTTTCACGTTTTTTCCCTTGTCCTTTTTGTCAGGAACGGATTCAGATTTAGATTCCACCCCCAAAAACATAACCTCATTTCCACTATCTGGAATATGTATAGGAACACAACTCCCATTGCACACATTTGGCACCACTTCAAGTGGGGCTTTACTCCTTTCAGCAACACCCCCGCCCTTGTGCCACTCTAACAATTGAGTTAGTATTTCATGTTGGTTTACAGGTCGTGAATCTAAGCACTCGTGTAATTTTGCCAAGGAAAATAAGGCTGTATTCATTGCATGTAATGTATTCTCCAAGCTTTCACACTCTGCACACAGCATGGTTGTTGGTTCTGGATGACATGAAAAATTCCCCCTCCTGGGTGTCAGCTCAGCAAACGACAAAGACATTGCTGGGGATTTTGGCACTGAAGCTGAAAACCTTACCGGGGATTGGGACAAATCTTCTGGCCAGAGGGTTATGGGACGTGGCAAAAAAGGTATGTCCTTTACCGCCTCCCCTTTCTTGGTGCTAACATGCTTAATATGCAACTCTTGCTCAGGGCTGTTTGTAGGAGGACTCTTGGTTGGGGCTCGATTCAAAACAGAAATATCCACTTTCCCTGGGTTGTTCACATTACCATTTGCTGTGTCTGTTACTTGAATGGGTGGAGTGGTGGGAGTCTCTGAATTCTGTTCCCCGACTACAGAGTTACCTGCTCCACAAGAAGTCTCCATTAAAACTGAGTCTATCTGAAAACCCACATTAATGATAGTCTGGGGGAATGCTTGACTCTCTCTCATACAGCGGAATAATTGCTGTTACCACACTAGGCTCCAGTGGGTAAAAGCGGTGCATGTCTGAAGCTGCTGCTGCACCTGCCACTTGTCGGCTTTGTTGAGGTGTGTTTAAACTATGGGTGAGATTGATTTTATGACTTGTACGTTTAGTTGTTGAATCCCTGCTACAAACATTTTATGCATATCTTTGGCTGGCGACATTCCAGATACCAACATATAGGCACCCGTCATAATAAATTACCTTGTCAGAGTGATGTAGCAGCGCAGTGTCTCCAGAGGGAGTGTCGTTTCACATGGCTCACTATACAGCAAGTACACTATCTCGTGTTTGCGTCCTTTCTCTGCACGTTTATAGCAGTCGCAGCAAGTGTGATCCCACTCACCCGCCTCAAATGCTGCAACTGCTCTTAACAAAATGCTCTTGCAAAAATGCGTGCGCGCAAATGCACGTGCTCTCAGAATGTTGAATTGTGGGATTCCGAGGGGGGGGGACTTGGGACTTAAAAACATTTGTCACCTTACTGGATAACACAGTCCTCTCGCAGTATACACATCCTCCTGCTGCAACTGCTCTTAACAAAATGCTCTTGTGAAAATGCGAGAGTGGGTAAATGGTCTCCCTCACTCCAGGGTTAAAATTAAAAAGTCCTAAAGTCCAGCAAAGGAGCTGAGGCGGGGGGGAGGTGTCTTTAAGGTTGAAGGGAATTGGCATAGAAATGAAAGTTCTCCCCAACACCTTATATAGCCGACTGGCTGATAACAGGAGAGACTTCTTAAATATGCAAATAAAACACCCAAAGAACGACTTGGGAAGAATCCCAATTGGAACCTACTGTTCCAATTGGGATTCTCCATCAACGTGAAAAAATCAAGTCTTGTCCCCAGTCTAGTAAAACAACTCCTGAGACCTGTCATAAAAACTCAAGAGGAGTTAGTCTTCCCCTCAAACAATAAAGTGCAAAGCATGTTTCAAGTAACTGATGGCCTCATGGAACTAGGTAGATGCACACGCGCAACTGCTCCCGATGCAGGAGTGACTATCAAAATGATGGCAAGCAGTCAGTGGGACGATTTAGTGGTTGTTTCGCTAGCCCTAGTACAAGCACTTGGCTGATGGTCCAAGGACAACTTGCTAAAAGGAAAACCCTTTTGCAATCTACCAGTTCAAGCGATACTAACAGACCTTGCACTTTCAGTGTGAAGATCCCATTACTTTCACCACAGCGCTTGTGGACACAAACTACAGCGCAAAACCACTTATTTTATTTATTTGTATCAGGTTTTTTAAAAAAAACTTTACAAAAAGAAGAGCACAAAACATATGGTCAGACAAAACCTCATTAATAGAGAATAAAAACAGCAGAATAAAAACTCCAATGAAGAGGGAGAGACCCTGGTGTGCAGCTGCTCCTCCTTGACTTGTAATTGAGCACCCAAGTCCTTGTTTAGTGAGTTCGGGTTCAGGGCAATCAATAATTATAGTAACTGCCATTGAACCCAAGCTCGCATTGAAATGCTGCCCAATTTGAACCTGACCACTGCCAACGGCATGGCATTTGGAACGTTCAAAATGTTACGCCATAATTTAGCCTCAACAGTACCTAATAACTTGGATTCATCCACCAACACCAAACCGTATATAAGCTTGGGGACTATCTTACCTTTAAAAAAAATTAGCACCCGTCTGATTAAAAATCAGCCAGATTTCAGATCCATTTTTAAGGCTTGATAGGTTAAGTTTCCCTTCATACATAAGAGACGCTCTATTCTTAAACCCTGGCTGTGCACTTTTCAGAAAACCCAGATAAATTAAAGAATGAAATGTACCCATCGGCTTATTTCACAGCGACCATAATTTGGATTTATACTTTTTCCCCCGTGATATTGCTAAGATCCTGGTCTTTCCATTGTTAATAACCAGACCATTATTTTTAGCAAATAGGGTACATTTTGAAAGCAGACGTTGAAGACCGACTCAGGAATTAACAAATAAAAGGAAATCATCAGCATACACCAACCATTCCATTTTCATTGTTCCAATATTGGGAGCAATGGGACCCACCACGGTCAGATAATTCACATCAGACACATAGGTTAGAGGCACAGCACCACAGTACATCCTTGCCTTAAACCAATAAGTCCTAGTGCGTCTTGATAGGACACCCTCCTTATTTGGCCTGACACAAATACCAGAATTCTCGTAGAGGCCAATCAAAAGTTTCAAAAGCCCCCCAGGCAGCCCCCAATTTGCTACTTAAACCCATTCTATTTCTTGGCACTTTATCAAAGGCCATTGAGAGGTCTATAGAGGCCAATTAAGTGCGCCCCTTTAGAATTCCACAAGCCGAAACTTGCAGGGCCCTAACTACTAAACTGTTTAGTTTTTTTTTGTTAGCTGAAATTAATCAACTTTTTAAATCATTACAAATACACAAGAAAAATTTGACAATATAAAATAATTCACACAGTAATTATAAAAATGAGTATGAAATAACATCTTTTAAAACAGCAACCTTATACGAAAACAGCACCCTTAAAAGAAAAGGGAATATCATGATTGGGTGATCAGACCAAAATAGGAAATTATAATTCAGAAGTTGGTTTAACATAAAATACAATAACTTCAATCAGGCTTCTCTAAATTACTAGTTACAGACCATGTTAAGAACCCTTTAGGTGAACAGAAGCAAGCAGGTAGTGATTACATGATATCCATTTAACCCTAAGTTGTCAAAATGTAACGCAAGATCACCTCATATCACATTAACTAGCATATTCCCTTCCATACAAAAATCTTTAAAATGGAAGCTGGATCTGTTATTCTCACGTATCACTTCATACATTTAAATAATTGTGTATTTATACTCCTGTTTTGATCAGGTGTGAGAAAAGAGAAAAAAAACACTACTCCACCAATTTCAAGGCATTCAAAAAGTTTACTGTTGCTATTCGAATACTCATAATCTTTGTGCCAACTATTGCTAACCATCTATTTTTCCGGCCTCATGTATGCAAAATAGGCCATGTTTTTGATAAAATGTTTGTCTTGGTCCCATAAGCGAGTGACAATCTACTATCACATGTTCTAAAGTTTCCTTAACCTAATGATCACCATAATGACAAATTGTCTTCAGCATTGATGAGTTTCCTACAAGCTTCTACATCACGTGTAGGCCATAAATTGAATCGTAGTCATAATATTGCACTTCTCAACTGTGGGGTCCGGGCTCTACATAGATAGGGTTCCATATCGCTATATCTTTTTGGGCCAAACCATTGGCTATTAAAGTCTCTCTATTTGAGACCTAAAGCTCTTGTGTTTATCCAGTCCATTTACAATTTATTTCTTGGCTCGGTCTGGATTTGAAACAAGAATGTCAATCATGATGTCAGCATTCGCCATTATACTAATGTCTAGTCCACTGTTTTGCAAACACATGGTGAGAAGTAAACATGTACAGAGATGCAGTTGCTGAAGTAGATCCATTCAGAGACGAGTAGACATTTCCGAAATAGGGCACACATATGCCAATTATATATGGCCGTCAGCGATGTTAACCCAGCCCACATCGCAGCCATGGACCTGGTGTACCTAAAGTGCTGATCACCAAAATTTAGCTTCTAATTGATTCAGATAGGTAGAATGGATAACTTTTTGCGTTTCTAGACTATATAGAAGCGTAGGTGTTACATTTTGGATCCAAAACATTGTCATAGATTTGATGGAAAATGTACCATATTTATATAAAATGAGTCTTGTCTGCAACATGGCTGAGGTTAACTTGTGTTCTATTTTTCACAGTCGAGAGTTAACAGATGGGGGTCCATCAAAGATTAGACCCAAATATGAATATATATAGAGATGGAGAGAGAGAGATGTAGAGAGAGAGAGACCACCTCAACATTGTCTTAATTTTCCACTCTAACTTATTTCTCTGTGATATTCTTGAGACAAAGTACAATTTGTTTTTTATTTATGTTGACAACCAGTTAATTCAGATTAAAACAGTTACACAATGCCGTTAATAAATTCTGTAATCCACTAGGCGTTTTGGAAACCAGCACCATATCATCCGCTTACCACAGGGCTTTAATTTCAGTGCCATTCGTTTTGCGGGAATCCGCCTTCACATTGACAAACGCCATTTTGACATCATTGATGAAGAAATTGAATTGGGCCGAAGCTAAGATAAGCCCATTGATGTCAACCTTATCTGCACAGAGGTATCCGAGTGTAGGGCATGAATAATATCGCACAACGATGCTGGACACTCCGCTTCAATTAGCTTGGCCATGAGCTTGATCCTTGAAACTGAATCAAAAGCGGAGTGCAGGTCAACAAAAGCAAAGTAAATGGGTTGATTAGTTACATGAGCCTGAATTTTGAGGGAATTCGGTGTGATGAGGTTTACAGCTGTGCCCATCCCTGCAACAAACCTCGTCTGATTTGGGTCCCGCTGATTCGCTTGGAGGGTCCATGCATTGAAATCTCTTAACACTGATCGTGAAAATAATTTTCCTGGAGCGTCAAGCAACGCAGTCGGACGATAACTCGTGGGCTCTTTACGATCGCCCTTTTTAAAAATAGGGACGATCAACGAGGAACACCATGACCTCGGGAGATTTCTGGATAATAAAATGTGTTGGAAGGTGTTAAGAAAAATTGACCACTGACTAGGGTTTTGTTTGAACATATAATTCGCCAACCCATCAGCCCCTGCGGCCTTGGAAGATGATGATGATGATTTATTTATAAATTCCCTGACAATTTCATCAGAACAGTCTAGATGCCAACATGAGGAAGATTTATTTGTATACTTGAAACCAGCAAGTCGCTCATCAGCATAGAGTTGTGTGAAATGTGTAAGTCATTGCGCTTCAGTAACCCCATTAACTTGAAAGTCAACTTGGCTCTTCATTGTGCATTTATTTAACAATTCCCATATCTGGGCTGAATTTTTATTATGTCAAGCTACCATAAATAGTTCCCCATCGGCTTGAAAGAGTTTAGCTTTTCTAGTACGTGTCCAATTTCGATAAATACACTTTGCAGATTTAACAGCCTTCTCTTTCTTCAACAGGCAGTTTACGTGGTCTTCGAGTTTCTCTTCTATAGACTGCTTTCCTCTGCTGGAGAAGAGGATCAAACCTATGAGAATGAGTGTTGCTCTGTTAACTATAGTGGGGCTGGATATTTTAAAATGTATCTAGAGTATCTACATATGAGTCAGTCATTCGACATTTGGAGTTTCATGAGGGAGGCATTCAAAGTTGTTTAGTTGCCTTTTGACCATCTAAACCGCATTTTAGCATTATTAACCACTAACGTTTGTTTAGACCACTTTTGTTTGTTTTGCTGGTCTAATGCAGTCCAATATAACGATAGTAGATGGTGGTCACTCATAGTTTGCTTGACAACTTAGAATTTGCTGGCACGCAAAAATATGCTCTCACTCATGAAAATAGTTGATGGTTGACGTCCACCCTCCTCTCCCCAAAGTATGGTTTGATGGAACGTCTCCTTGGATTGAGCCATTAGCCATTCTTAAATTTTTATCTTGCATAAAACTAATCCATCTCTATCTTGGGTTAGCTTTCTTTTTTCCCTCTCAACACAATTAAGATTCAAATCACCCACCATCCGAGTAGCTGAGATATTATTGTCCTTAGCAATTTCTTCAAGTAGGTCCGACAAGTCATTATAGAAAGCATTGTCTGCAATTCCAACAGGGTTACGATACAGGTTGATTAAGGCAAATGTTTGTTTTGCATGAGTAATTCTAACCAGCTGCAGGAAATTATTTGGTGAAGCCCAGGTACAAATTTGTAACTCCCTGCTTGATTTAACCGCGACCAACAAGCCAGAGGTTGGCCTACCTTTACCTGCCGAAACTGCTGATAACACAAGGTCATGATCGTCCCATACAGGGTCATTCAGCATGCAAGTTTCCTGCAGAGCGACTATGTCAAAACAGTTTAGAGCCTCATCCTGTGCCCACTGCAGATGCATAAAGCCTCTTGTGTTCCAGCTTGCTAGAGAGAGTTCCTTTCTATTTTCCTTGATTGATGGTTATGCTTGTACTCTTACTATACTTGCCTGCTGGGATTTGATCGCTGTATCAGAATATGGACATTGGCAATCTGGTTCTGGGGAGGAATCTGGTTTAGCTAAACTCAGTCTGTTTCTTGGGCCATACGATCTGGGTCTTGGGCTATAAGAAAGCCCATCTGAAAACGTTCCATCTTGGCCTTCCATATAGTATTACGGACTGACCCTGATTTGATCCATAACCAAACTATTGACAGATTTTTCTCACACATAAATTCAACTTGATCAAAGTCACTCAAGGTTAGATTTCTAATGCATTCACATCTCCAAAGATATTTAAAATGCTTGAGCGACACAAATCATATCTCTCAAACGGAGCATCGCGACACTTCATAATCAATGTATGAAAAGAATCAAAGCTGTTCCTATTTTTATTTTTCTGATCTCTACTCCTGCCTTTGGAGTTCAAATCATCCTCTGACCTTTTCATTGAGGTCCCATTAAAAGTAGGGCCACCAGAGTTAGTAATGTTCTTAGTTCGCCAGCAGTCTCTTGGGTGTATAGCTGTGACCTCCTTGCCTACACTTCCTGCGTATGATGTTCGATTACTAACTGCCTGAACTGACTGCGAGTCTTTGTTCCAGCAGGAATAGCACCTGGTATAGCCTCTTGTTATACGTTGGAGTAGGTACGCATCGACGGCAGTTTTTATTGCTGTCATGCGATCCTCGCATCCGAAATCACGTGGCGGTATAGAGGTATTGATGTTACCTGTATTTGTTTTAACTGGTGGAACTTGATTGTCCAAACTGGGGGCAACTGATGAAACTTTTTGAGGCTGTATAGTGCCATTTGTTTTATTTTCTAGCAAATCTACTAGGTCATTTAATGGTACATGTACAATAGGTAGGAGTTGGACTGGTTGATCTTTAGCTATTAGAGTTAATTTGTTTTATCACTTCTGGTCCTTCGTTGACCGGATGAAGAACATTGTGTGGGATTTGTCACACCTGCCTCAACAGGATGAGTATCTACATGTGTAGACAATCCTACTTTGGCTACATCAAAAGATGGGCCGACTGGTTCTTGCACACTATCTCTGTTGGACTTACTACTCTTTGCCACAGTAGTTTTGTGTGGTGTTAATTTCATCTTTTTCCCTTGTTTTTGCGATTTAGGTTAGTAGAGTCCCTTATGGAAACCGGTCTGAAAATTACTGGGTCTCGGCGTCGACCTAGCCCACTCCTCCAGATGACACAATAGAGCAGAAGCATATGTTAGCCTGCGTCTATTAAGGAGATGGGACGATTGTTTTTTGTGTCTAATCTGGATCCTTTCTTAAAAATGGGAATAATGTTAACAGTACTCAAAAATGCTCCCAGCTGCAGTAGAACCTTAGACCAACTGTCTGGGTCTGATTTCAGTATGTTATTAGTAAGCCCATTAGGCCCGGATCGCTGGAATTTTGACATTTTCGTTTATCAAAAACCCAATGTCTTCATTCTTTAACTCCTGATTCCATGGTTGGATAAAAGAATGGTTTCCAGCCACCGGCTCGTTGTACGGGCCATTTAAGGAACCACCATAGATATCCGTGAAAAAGTCAATGCATTGAGTTTACATAATCTGATTCAATTTGCTAATTTGAAACATGGGCTCCAGATTATTTATCCAAGCCCAAAAGGCCGAATGTCATGTTCGATAAGAGTTTGCAGCATGCGTTCTGCATCTAACTGAAGGAGGGGCATCTTTTTAGATTTACAGAAATTCCTGTATTTGCTTTCGCTTTTTCAATTCCTGTAAAATATTGAAATTGACAGAACATTTCAAGGCCCTAATTTCACTTTACAATTTCCTTTTAGCAGCCACCATTTCTACGTCATACACATGTGTAATCTTCCCTGATACTCGGGTAGAAAATTTGGGATTAGATTTTACTCTCCCATTCAATTCTCCAATAAATCCATCGAAGATCGAGGGTTTAAAAACCTTTAATTTCCATTCTAAGTGAGTCCCTCTAATAACATGGTCGAACTCAGTATTCATGATCTCAATGTTTTGATTAGACCATCGAATGGCGTTCCGTGTACAGTTAGTAGCCAAAGGCTGCATAGTATCCCGTGATTTAGGATCCATTAGACCATTAAATTCAATAGTGGATTCGATGCAACAGTTTAAAAGACAATCTAAAAAAAATGTAGCCCAAAGCTGAGGAACTCTGTACCTGCTGCCAGGCTGATTGTACCTGCGCCGCCCCATGCTTCCATAAACAGCCATTACAGTCCTTTGGTCCTTAGATATCATATCCCTGGTCACATCCCACTTACACTTTGGTGATTCTGGCAAGATACAATTAAAATTAAAATCACCTGCAATAATAATTCTTCCTTCTGGAAAGGAGTTTGCCCATGCATTGATGAGCCCCGAAATAACCTCCAAAAACCATGTAGTTCAGCAACTCCACTATGCCAATAAACTTTCACAATTAACAGGTTCTTATATAAATAATTGTCAGGGCGACTGTCAGCGCCCCGAACACGGGAAGTTCGGAAGTAAAACCTCCCTCAAGCCCAGAGCAGCCCCAACTGCAGTAATCTGCCCCCACCCCCTCACCGATGCTCGCCCTCCCCACTAGGTTTAGCTGGTTGAGCAACCACTTGATGGCGATCGAAGGGAGAAGCGTCCAATAACCAAATCTCCTGGGTTAAGATGACATTAGCCAGTTTTAATGCTTTCATAGCCTCAGTATTTCTGAACAAGTTTTGGCTACCCCTAGAATTCCAGAGACGAGCTTCATGGGTACTTCTTGGGAACTCCTGGCCTCTGGGCCACATTCACTACAGGAATTTCCTTTGCCGCAAAGTGGATGTGAACGACTTGCCATCCTTTTGGTCCCCGAGTAGGTTAATTTGTCTTGAGCCAGGATTATTGGAATCGATCCTAATGTGAAGGTCTCCCCCCTCCAGGCAAATGGTTGCCTTCGATTTCCCTTTCTGATACCTTTTTGGATTTCAAATCCCAGCTCTTTCAATTGTAATATTTGTCTGCAAGTGGAGGGTATAACGGGAGGCTTGACTAGTCGGGTATCACTTTTCTCCACCCTCGTGATCCCCGCCCCATTCCCCAAACCAGTGTCGGCATCCTTTGCTTGACGCAGCACACTATAGGGTTTAGTTTTATTCAGCCCACCATCCCTTGGCCCATCCTCCACATTGTTCACCTTACGCCTGTACAATTTGTTTAACAATTGTCCGACCCCCAAATTCAATGTTGTATATACATTGAGGTGAACTATGCATTTTTTTTTTTTTTTATCCCCGTGGACACTATATAGTAAAATCTCCCTGTGCCAACCTAAAGTCATGGGTGGTATTTACTACTGTGTTGCGGTGGTTAGTCAGAGGCATGCTCTCGCAAGGATCACTGAATTGTAGATTGTGGGAGACAGGCAACATTATACAAACATTCCCCACCTGGGACATGGGTATATGCGGGGTTTCATCGATGGTCTCCTGGGGTACACTTTGTATAGCAGAAGGCAAGCTGCTCCTTTGTAGGGCGCCCATATGGCCCTTCATTGCCACATCCACCATTTCAAGAGCCACACTCTTCTTCACAACTTGGTTGCCTTGTCCCTGAGGGTGACTCCCACTGCCTGACCTTGTCTTCCCATTCGTATTACTAATTTCCTTGCCCCCTGATGTAGCTTCGTCCCTGGGTATCGTGCCTGTCTGAGTGGTAGAATCTCTATTTAGCTTCATTCAGCCCTCCTTCGCATAGGGATGAGAGGGAAACCTCCTACTAGTCATTTAGTAAGAATTTGACTTCCCCTACTGGTTCCTCGGCTACGGGCAGCATTCTTATTGAGGCCCCTCTTTTGTTACTCCACTGCTCACTCATTTGTTGTACCACAGTGGAAACACCCCCGTGCTAGTTTACAGAGCGACAACGGCAGTCTCCTGGGTTTATTAGTGGGCTTATTTCCATTAAGGCTAGTTAAAGAACTATTTACCTCCTGTTGATTTTTAATTGATTTCTTTTTCTCTTACGCTGATTATTCCTGAAGGAGACAACCTCGATTGGGTTACAATATGGTTGTTCTCCAGCCCTTTTTCCCCAAGATAGTATTAGCCTTAACGTTGGGGCAATTCCGTTCAAGATTTCTACCCTTTCGTATTTACGAAAGGGTAGAAACTGGCTCATCGGCATTGGAGGAGGCGTCGCTAATTACTTTGGGGTCGATATCAATATCCCTGTTAATTTGCAAAAGCCCAACCTCCCCATCTTCAATTATTGTGCAGCTGGAATTAAGTGGTTGAGGGAGTTTCCTATACCCAACTCCGCAAGTTTGTCATTTATTGCCATAATATTGATTGATTAGTTTATTTGTATAGTGCCTATACACAATGTGTTTCAAAGCCCCTCAAGGGAAAATACAATGAAATTCTTACAAGGCCTTGAGACATTAAGAAAGTGAAATTACTATTGTACCAGGCATGGTGACATTTCAGATAGTACAAGAGCTATGACAAAGATATGGAGGGGACGGAGGAGGGTAGCAGATGAGCAACTATCATACTAGGCCTGACAATTTCTAGTAGAGCTGGAAAACTGACAAGAGATGCGGGGGGAGGAGGAGGGGAACATAACAAGCAACTATCGTACTAGGTCTGACATTTCAGATAGAGTAAGTGCAAAGAATATTGTAAGGGGTAAAGGGGAGGGAAAAAGATGGGGAGAGGAAGAGAAGACAGTGAGTGAAGGAGAAGAGTCGAGAGGGGGAGCAAAGTACAAACAGGCAGGCAAATGGGCATCACAAGCATACAGAGGGGGGGCATAGTACAAACAGGCAGGCAAAAAGACATAAACATGAAGTGGGGGGGAGCTGCACAAATGGCACAGCAAGTTTTCATAAAACACAGCCAAATTTGTAATAGCAACCAGAAACGGAAGCTAGCAGTGGGTGCAAAAACGCAGTGCAATCAAAAGTGCAAGCATGGGAGACAATCAGAGAAGGAAACTGAGTCAATAGAGGGTAGAAGCGTGTCCAGAAGAAGGGAATTAACCCATAGTTATGGAGGTGTGTTATGGAAGTCAAGATTTCTTATAGCGGCATCATGAAAGTGCAAGTGCAGGACTGATGAGACAATTACTCAGGCAGCGTTCTGTAGCGCACAGGGAGCAGATGGGCCTCCCGGGTGCTGTGATTGACCTATCTAGGCCAGGCAACCAATGGGAGAGGGAGCCAGGGCCAGACCAGGGAGAAAGGAAACTCCATATATTTCAATCCGGCCATTTTGGAAAGTCCAAAAAAACATGTGGAAGGCAATGCATAGTGATGAAGAGAAAGCAAAAAACCCAGGAAATGTATTTAATTCATGAAGTGATTGCTCTGCTGCAACCGTCGTGCTGCCCACAGACAAATTTCAATTATTTTGGGATAGTTGTCGAGATGAAAAGCCACAATTGTGAGGCTTACCTCAACAGAAGGTGGGGGGTCCAATGCAGCTTGTAGGCAGGGCAAGGCCACAGGAGCAGAAAAGTGGGCTCCAAGTGATGTTTGAAAAAAGCAGGAAAAAAAATGTTGTTCTTTCAGTTGACTCTTGCAGCTTGACTCCACGACGCACAGCTGTGTTGTGCTCGTGCCCATTGCCTGATATTTGACAGTCGGAAGCGGCTGCTTAGCGTCTGCGTCCTCTGCGGCAGTGCGGCTTGATTGTCTTGTTGTCTAGTTGTCTGAGCAGTGGCGCACGGAGACATCTAGTACTACGCCTGTGCGTCAGCAGTGAAGCGGTGTGGGATTCTAGCACTGTGCCTGCGCAGTTTTTAGTAAAGTGCGGGGAAAATTAAATTTGCTAAGTAATGCATTACAGGATGACACTAGGTGTCCAGAATGGGGTGGCTGTTATTCTGAGGAGCCACAAAATCAGAATCAAAACCAAGAGCTGCCTTTGAATAATGCACCCTCCACAAGCCAACACAACTGTTGCACAGGTGCATCTTGGTTCTTCGGGTTTTCTACCAGCTAGTAATACCCCCTCTGACACGGTTCAGTCGTGGAGAAAGGGCTTGAAATATACTATCACCACAAATAAGATCCAAAGAAAAATTGACGAACACTTTGGTAAGAAAAAATGCAGTGATAATGGAGATGTTATTTGTAGAAGCGGCATAGAACTCTTAGGAAATGACATAAATAACTGCTCATCCATAGTGGACCCTCCTCCACAAATTCCCGTACAAAAAACTGCTGTGCCTGAAAAGGAATTTCTCGCTGTAGAAGAGGCTCTAGGAGAGGAAGTTTTTATACAAATACAAAATCATGAAGGGAAAAAAACAGGCTCCGTATCAGAGGTAGCCCAAGAACCTAGAAACTCAGCGGGAGAAGAATTTCCAAAAAAGCTGAGTGCAGCTGCACTGGGAGCTTTGAACTTCGTACTCCACTCACTGGTGTCTGTCTTTGAGCAATTGAAATTGGAAGTTCAATTACAAGCAGGTACCCTGATGGAAATAACTAAAGATTTAACTAGTTTGGACTCCACAGTAGTGGGGCTGACCTCATCAATTAACACAACTATGACACCACCACTAGGAGAGCTGAGAGTGAGCTGGCGAGGCAAGGACTAGACCTCTCAGCCCTAGAAAGGTCACTGATAAAGAAAAAAGAGGAAGAAGAAAAACACAAGTGTTTACTCGAAGAAATTCTACACATATTGAAGACCGAAAAGAAAACAAACTGGGTCCCCGGTAAGCCCAAGAGAGGGAGGGGGGGGGGTACAATCAATCAGTTTGATGACACTCCCCTCTCGGAGTCAGTTTTGGAGGAATTCAGAAGGCTTGCGCATGTTGTGGTAGAAATCGAGCCCCCCTTAACTAACCAGGAGGACGTGTTAAGCCCTCAGGAGGGAATCTCTGGGGAATGGTTGGTACCTGGCAAACAACTGTCAAAGGGACGAAGGAAAGCAAAAAAAAAAGAAATGGAAAAAAAGAATCAGTACAATGGCATTCCCAGTCAGCCTGCGAAAACAAAATAAAAAAGGTAAGCTTGGTGCACAAAAAATGAAACAGCCTAATAATGAAGAACCATCAGTTATTAAAGAATTGAAAAATACCTCCCAGAAAGACATGCTAGGAAATGACTCGCACTTAATGGACATAACAAATGGAAACACGAAAGGTCCCCACGTAAAAAGTGGGAAACCCTTTTGTGATGCTGAAAAAAAAACACAGAAGGGAAGCAGAAAGCTATCTCAGAATCCGACACGTGTTGCCCGGCTAAAGCAAAGACCATGCGGGCTAGTGACGGCCTTCAGACAGATCCCTTGGATCAACAAGCAGTTCCACAGCAAACCTTTTCTGGAGGAGTCAAGAGCGCCAAAAGTTTCACTGGGATTGGAGAAGAGACCAGAGGTAAAAAACAATTCTAACCTGTCCATCACTGAAAGGCCCACCTTGGTCCTCAATATTTTTGGGGAAGGAGAACAGAAGCCACCCTAAAGAATTTCAGGGCTCAACAGAAGCGGCGCTAAAAAATTGCACCAATTTTTTTTAAAAGAGATGCCAAGAAAAACATAAGCACATCACTGATAGACATAGTCATAAATGGTCAGGGTAAGACCAAGAAACTGACGGAAGCACCAAAGGAAAAAATAGAAGATCCTAAAATGATAGCTGATGTGGCGGTGAACTCTTATGACCAAGACCTGGAAGATCTAGAAATTCAAGAGTATGTTGTTCCAAAACTTTGGCTAAAAGCGCTAAATAAAATACCAAATCATACATCAGTCTGTAGAAGTGCCATTTTGGACTACGTCAAGAGTTCCCAACCTGTTTGGCTCGGGGAACCTAGAATATGTAAAGTTTCCGAGCAGACAGGTGATGAACATAGTAGAGGTGGGTTTCACATCACAAAAAGCATGGAAAGCCATGAAAAGTAATAAAAGAGTTGGAAAAAATTAGCCTGATTCTTGAGAAGAACCCGGTGGAAGTGCAAACTGGCAAAAACAGTGATAATTCTACCGCTGATGGTGAAAGCGCAAAAGCTGTGGGAATCTTAAACCAGGAGCCAGAAGTGCCCTTTTGGGGAAACATGGGAGAAAATAAGGCCAGCACCATAGTGGCAGTCCCAGAGATCCTCTCACCAGTACTACTGAAGCTGGGGTTGACTCAGCAGAGTCTTTAGGCAGAACAAAATCAATATTACAAGTTGGAACACCTGCGGACCAAAGACCTTTTACTGCGAGTAGCAGAAAGAAAGATGTTTTAATATTCTAACGCTATTTTACTCCAGGAGACCTGGTACACACACCCAATAGAAATAGAAGGGTACACTATATTCACAACCTCGGCAATCCAAAAATCCAAAGGATGACCGTCTGGGGGTTTGCTGCTTGGAATCAACAACTCTTTCAGCAAAAATCTCACACTTCTGCATAATGGAAAGGAAGGCATCTTGGCATGCGAAGCCAAATTAGTATGCTCATGATCTTCCTTCCCTTGTAGTAGTGAACATTTATTGGTACCCAGCGCAATGTAGCCTTGATCAATTCCTTCGGTCGCTGTCAATGGTGCTGGAGAAAATTGCGTTGTTCCACGGAGATGCTAGCGTGATCTTGGGAGGTGATCTGAATACTCAATTTATTATGACTCAAGACAGGAAGAACTCATCAAAATGGGCAAGAATCTCCAAGTCAGGGAGACAATGGTCAATTTCTCAATTCATGGGGCCTTTTCATGATAAATGGCTCTGCTGAAGGTGACTGCCCTTCGAACCCAACATGGTCCCGTGGTAACGCCTTCTCCACATTGGATTATTTTTTTGTTTCTGAAGACCTACAATTGAAGGAAACATCTATGGAAATAATCTGGGGAGAAGGGAGCGATCACGCTCGTTTAAGAGTCAAAATCAAAAGCTTAATGAAAGACAAGTTGGTTAAATATCCACAGGAATTACTACTGAGAAAAAAGGCAAAGCAGTCTTGGTCAAATATAAGAGAGGGACAGAATTTGAATGAGAAGTTAAATCTTATCTCACTAGAAGAACAAAGAGATTTGTAAACCATACTGCTTTCAGCCATTTATTTGGTCAGTGCACTGCCCAACAGCAGGAGCCCCGGTAAAAGAAACTCATCACCTACATTCCTTTGATGAGGAGACATGGATTCAGAAAAGGTCCTTAAGGCGCGAAGTTAGGCGGCTGAAGTATTCTATTACAAATCTTTTTGTGCTTCATATTGAACAAAAAAAGCTTATTAGGAACTACAAGTAATGGTCACGAGCAAGAAAGATCCTTCGTCACCAACAAGACTATGAACAGATGTTGGAGGCTCTCTGTGAAAATAGTTCCTGCAATTTCTGGTCAATGATAAATAGCAAAGCAAAGAAAACAGCCAATAACCTCATCCAATGCACGCTGGTTCCAGAAAAGAGGTGTATAGACTACTTGACGACAAACTTGAAAAACATGTCAGCTACCCTGGAAAATCAACAGGTCGTCAAGTGGGAACTTAACTTTGACGTAAAATTAATAGAAGATCTAATCATGAGCGCCTCATCAAAGTCAGCGTGCCCAAATGGGTTAACTTATCAGGTTTTGAAGGCCAACATAAATACCTGGGCGATACTTCTCGATACCCTCTATAGGGAAATACTAGAGTCAAAATGCTTCCCTTCTTCTTGGAAACAAGCAGTTATAATACCATTCTACAAAGGGGGGGGATAGATCACAGCCCGAAAATTGTAGGCCAATTGCCCTCTTGGACATTGAAAGCAAGATATTCATGCGGATACTCTTGATTGAGTTAGAGGATTGGGCCAAATCAAATAACGTTGTCTCCAAATTTCAAACAGGTTTCAGGCGAGGAATGTCTACGACATTAAACGGCATCACCCTGAGTCTCCTAGAAGAACGTATGAGAAAATTTGGAGATGGTCCGCTTTTTGGAGCCTGGGTAGATCTCTCGAAAGCATTTGACCTAGTAAATAGGGAGAATCTGTGGGCAAAATTGAGAAGGTGGGGTCTCCCAAACAAGCTCCTGGCAATATTAATTGAACTTCACAAAAACACCTCGCTCACGGGAAGACTAAATGAGGCTGGTCATCTTTCCAATACAATCAGCGTGTAACGAGGAGTGCGACAGGGGTGCATGGGAGCCCCCTTCTTTAACCTATACCTGTCAGATCTGGGAGACTTTCTTCAAACGTGGACTATGACAAGTCCCAAACTTAACTCCAAGGTTTTTTGGCTCGCCTATGCAGACGACATTGTCCTGATCGACAGGACAGCAATAGGACTGCAGCACTTACTAAATGGATTAAGTGAATACACTAAACTAAATGGACTACAAGTAAACCCAAAGAAGTCCATAATTTTGGTATTGCAACATCCAAAAAAGCAAATTAACTTTGGTAGACGGTTTTTTGAAGGAGAGGCAATTACAAGGGTAGACAAATTAGTTTATTTGGGCTACACAATGTTTGCCTCTCCATCAGTGAGCAAAGTGGAACTCGAAATCAGATATGAAGTGGATAAAACAATACCTCAGATTAAAAAGATCTACTTTGAGCTTTGCAAATTTTTGATTAAACGATTAATAAAGTTTTATAATGCCAAAGTAATCCCTGTGATATTGTATGGGTTGGATGCCCAACCAAAGCTCTGGGACATAGACTGGCAACAGGTGGAGGGTCGTATTTGGAAGAGCTTGTTGGGTCTGCCAAGCTGTCTTCCTATTCAGGTCTTAAGGTTTGAGCTTGGCCTGAAATCATTGCAGCAACAGGTAACTTGGAGACAGCTATCTCTCTACAGACTAATAATAATTCCACGAAAAGACTCTTTACTAAGACATTAAACGCCATCTCCGAATGGACAGCTCTAAGATCCTCCAAAAGCTGGACATAAAAGTCAAAAGAAATCTGGAAGGAGTCGATTCATTGGTAGCAACCCTGAAAGAGAATACCTTGAAAGCAAAGAAAGAACTGGAAACAATGGACTGGATCAAAACAGGGTTGGAAATGAGGCTGGTAAAACCAAAGAATAGCTTTTTAGTAGTGGAAAAAAAACTGGGAGATCTGCCCAAATATCTGCTAAAACATCCCAGCAGTGAATAAAGATATGTTTTTCTCAGGGCCCGCCTTAACTTAATTTATACAGGCAAGATCCTAAGTATTAGAGGGCAAACTCAGAATATAATACCGTTTTGTAAAATCTGTTCAACTCAAAATAAGCAAAACCTGCATCACTTACTCCTAGAATGTAAAGGAACTTGGGAGACTAGAGTTCTCTACTTTGGGAAATGTGTGCACAAAATAGAGTGCTTGTATTCAGAGTGCTTGGAATCGCCTGATTTTGGGGGAACAACAACGCCCTGACGATTGCAGTGGGTCAGGTCCTTTTTAAAACTTGGCCTGACCCATACAAGAGCTGGGCAGACTGGGATTAATGTTTCTCTAGATACTATGGCTTAATACAGAAGCAGAAAATTAACAGTATACAATTGGGGTGCAGGTTTTCGGGGAAATGAAGGTTTTTTACTTTCTCCTTTTTTTTCTTTACCTTTTTATTCTTTTTGATTTCTTTTTAAAGGCTGGTCCTCTATTTCTGTGGAATTGTTCATATAAAACTATTTTTATTGTGGTAAATTAGCATAATGTTGGTTTTAAAATTTTGTAAAGATCTACTTGATCAAAACAAATTTAAAAAAAATGTTCTTTCAGTTCTTGAGACGTTATACAAGCTAACAAATGAGCTGAGAACCATGTTCTATGCTGATACAGTGGGAGGGGTTAGGCAGATTTTCTTATCAACCTCTCTTACGGTATGGTGCAAAATGGCCTCTCCTGAAACCTCTAAGCCCTCTACCTGGATTACGCTCCTAGGTCGATGATCCAAATCTATTCCCACGAGACCACCTACGGCGGTTTCTACCAATTCGATGATACTAAGATCATGGATTTCTGCAAAGTAACCATTACAATTCTTCAACATAATGGAGTGGTCAATGAAGGCTGTGCTTTTAATGGGAGCAATGGACTTTCTCTCCATGCTAGTGCCGATTGATTTAGCAAAGTAAGAGTCAATCATTTTTTTGGCCAGCAATCTGAGATTGAATCAAAGTTTGCTTCATAGACCTTGGTTTTTCACTGGATGGCCTTTTTGGCGTCTTCAAGCCAATTAAATCACTATCAAATGAATTACCCATCAAAAGTGAGCGATCTGGTATCTGCGCCAGATCCTCACCTTGATGTTTCTGAATTTCTTCCTGTTGACCCATCAAATTACAAGATATAGGGGGTGATTTCCCTGTACCCTGGGGCTTCTTAGTTGTAATTGTTTTCACCCTCAGGGCAGATGCCATTGGGGATTTATTTTCCAACTCTGGGACAGGTAGCACATTCGATTCTGTCATGGTCCAACCCATTTGTCTCCTCTGGCCTTTCTGCATCAGTGACACTGGACGATGGCCACTAGGATTCTCACCAGAACGCAAAAAAAGAACATAGAGTCCAAAAAACCTTAAATCGAAATTGTTAAATAAGCAGCAACAGTGTGTCTAAGATATATCAAATGGTATTCGGAAGACCAGAAAGTCCAAGTCCTTGAATCCTAATAGATGAAATTGTGAAATATTTGGCGAACGAAAGTGGTGCAGCAAGAATGAAAAGCCAAAATATTTCCTTTTTCGATTGCAAGAAAACAAAAGTGCATGTGACAGAAGCAATAAAGTATCTATTGCTCCTTGCTGCCCCTCGTCGGAACACCGTAGGATCACTTTCCACACCACTTGCACCTCTAACTCCTAGCTGTCCTCTTCTCAAAGCACTGCAAGTTATTCAACAGCATCATAGGTCAAACAGTGCAAGTCCTCTCAGACGGCACCACTGCCATGTTTTATCTGAACAGGCAGGGACGCACACGCTCTCCAAGTTTGTTCAAGCTATCCTGGAAAATGTGGAAGTTGCTGGACTCCTTATCCGAAATACAGCCTGGATACAAGTTCAAGCTCACCAATTGTAAGGATCTGCACCATTCAAACAGCCAGCAGTGGTCCATTCAGGAACCACTGCTGGTTTCACTCTTGTCCCATACTATGACTTTCAGGCACCACAGATTTGGAGCTGGCCCAGGCGGTCCCACCCCACTTCCTTAGTGCCACACACAAAGGCATCACTAGCCCCCAAAGGCTGAGGCTTTCCTGGAAAGTGCATGACCTTATATGGGATTGCCTGACCTGGCAAGGCAGGAAGGCCAAACATGGCCAAAGAAGAAATGAAAATCTTGTGGTGGGGCCATGTTAAGGCACTAGCCACATTTAATAGCAATGTGTGGTAAACACAAATGTGCGCACACAAAATAACACAAAAATGATAACCAATATAATAGCTGCCAGCTGCTCGTCTTCCCAAGTGTAAGACTGGGGTTCATACAAAAGTACCCCCAATGCACTGGATTGTAAGATGCTGTGTGCAATGTTAACAAATGTAGCTAAAAGGGGAAACCTAGTTTCTGATGCTTGTGGACCTGCTTATAATCACATGCTGTGCATATAGTATTGCATTTTACGCTTGCGTCCCGTCCCCTTTCCTCCATACTTCATGGTTGTCCCTTCCAAGGGACGGGAGATGGAACCTTTTTCACCAGAAAAAACCTTCCGCCACTTTAAATTTAGAGGCGTGCGGGGTGCGGCCTTGGGAGCATGCGCTGCCCTTACTCCGCCCTCCGGCGCCACACCTCAGTCCCCTTTTCTGCATCAACAGGAACGGGCCAAATTCACCAGCGCTCCTGTTTGGCTTCGGCCATGTAATTCCACACGCAGATACTTCTTCTTTGTCTTTCTTATTATTTAGGTACTCGGTCCTCAGGCATCATGCTCCTCCCCGGCGCATGTCGACTTCCACAGGGTTCAGCAGGTGTCCATCCCGCAATGGGCTCTTCCCAACTTCAGACCCCATCTCCATCTGCTTAAGTTGCCTTGGCCCAGACCACGGTTGGCAAGCTTGTACAGCGTGTGGCGTGCTGTCATCGAAATCGCTGAAGAACTACTAGCCAGGTGTAGGGAGCTTTTCCAGACATCGCCTCCAGAGGACCTCAAGAACTTTGTGAAATACAGAGCGAGGCCCAAGGTAGGGCAGCTATCTTCCATCGCACCCCGCAAAGGAGACTCCTTCCCAAGGATTCTCACGTGCAGGAGGGACTGTTCAGGTCCTTGTACCAGCACGTAAACTGAGGCTGCTGCAGCTACCGGTCTTCGGGCCGAGGGGTCCTTGGATCCTCCCGGTGGCATTGTTGAGGGACTGGAGGGTTCTTGTACCCGATTGTCATCCGAGGGGATGCGCCCTTGTACCAGCAATATGGCCGAGGGGCTACGCCCTAGTACCGGCAGTATGTTGGCGGCAGCGCCTAAACGCATCTCTACCAATCCCTGCGTCGAGGGTGTCGCACCTACCGGGTCTAGGCCTGAGGAGCAGGGTAGGCCTCGTGATCCACACGCAAGAGTCTTGAAGGAGGCTGGGCCCAGCGAGCCAAGCAACACGTTGCAGGCATGTGGCAAGCAGCTCGACAAGATGGCCGCCCCGCCAGACAGAGGCACCCGTCAAACGCCATTCCAGGAGTTCGGCAAAGAACGAATGTCAAGGTGGGACTGGCCTCAACCAGGTACGTGGCCTACAGCCTATCCTTATGCACAGGGCAGCTTCCCACTGCGTCCATACAGGCAGGGTATGCAGTGGGTCCAGCAGCTCCCGGCTACCCCGTCAGTACCCCCTAACCTCTCTCCGTCCACTGAAGAGGGGTTCTTTGAGAGCTTCCTCTGGCTCATGAAGTCACCTCGGATGGGGGATTATCCTCAAGGACGCCATCCTCCCTACGATGCTACTGGCACCACAAGCTCCTCTGCTGGCGGCCCCAACCCAGGCACTAACTCTTCCCCTCCTCCACGGACAAAGAGCTGGACAAGAAGAAAAACAGCTCACAAATGGCCAGGTCTTTATCCATCTTGACAAAGACCACGCTCCAGTCGTATACCCAGTCACAGCAGCACTCCAACAGGGGGCATGCGTACGGAGGGTTCAGCGACTTCCAGGAATGGAGATCCAGGCAGACTGACAGCTCGCTGGCGCAAGCAACAAAAGGGGGTGTGGGGGGAGGAGTGAGGGCTTTTTCCATTCTCCCTCCTCCGGGACAGCCTCCGAAGGAAAGAAGGCATGACACGTTCCTCCGGGTCCACTTGTCTCCAGTGTGGAGGGGATGGGGGGAGGGCGCAGGCTTGCTCTCATGCACATTTCTGCCGCCAGAATTTCGTGGACCGCTGGATCCTCTGTAGTATCCATGGGGTACTGCCTACCCATCCCAGCCTCGCCTCCACTCCCTCAAGTTGGGACAACTCTTCTGGCAGAGATCCGGTTGCTCGTAGAGAGCCAGGCAGTGGAGGAAGTCCCAGCCTCCCAGTGAGGCTTGGGCTTTTACTCCAGGATTTTTCCCATTCAGAAGAACCAGGTGGGCCTGAGAGTTGTGCTGAACCTTTCCACCCTCAACCTCTTTACCCCTGCAGAAATTCAAGATGGTTACACCAGCTTTTATAGCCCAGACATTGTGCAAGGGAGACTGGATGTGCTCTGGATCTGAAGGATGCGTACCTACACATCCCGATTTGGCATCCCCATCTTTCTTTCCTTCGGTTCAGGATCATGGGCTACCATTTTCAATACAAGGTCCTTCCTTTTGGCCTCCACTCGGCCCCCAGAGTCTTTACCAGACTCATGAATACAGTGGCTGCCCTCCTCAGAGTGCAAGGCCTCCTCATCTACCCATACCTCAATGACTGCTCGTCAGGGCTATATCTCCGGAAGCGGTTCACCATTCTTCCCATACCCTTATGAACACACTGCACGATCTGGGCTTCTCGCTCAATCTCAAGAAGTCGCAAATGCAGCCCACGCAGACTGATATTCTTGGGCCTCATCTGGGGCACGTGCTCCGAGAAGGTATTTCTGTCGGAGGGCAAGATCTTTGCCATCAAGAGGGCCACGGCCCACTTCCTCAGCAGAGAGGTGAGCTTGGCTTGGTAGTTACAGCATCTCCTGGGTCTCTTGGCAGCGGTCCTATTAGCTGTCCAACACACGAGACTGAGGATGAGGAGGATTCAGCTGCACTTTGCAGCCTCATGTAACCAGGAAGCGGGGCTCTCAATCCGAGAGTATCAACGCTCCTCCATCCCTCCACCTGGACCTAACATGGTGGTCCAGGGACTGCAACCGAAGGACGGGCACCCCCTTTTGGCTGCCCACCCCGCAGGCCACCGTCACCACAGACTCCTCGCTCGAGGACTGGGGAGCCACCCTGGACGATCTCTCGGTCCACGGCACCTGGACTCGACAGGAGCAGGAATACCACATGAATTGGTTGGAGCTGAACGCCATCTGGCTAGCGCTCCGAGCATTCCTACCACTTCTCAGGGGCAAGGTTGTCCTCATCCAAACAACTCGACCAGCATGTACTATGTCAACAAGCAGGGAGGCACCAGAACCCCTCCTTTGTGCAGACTGGCAATCGGCACATGGGAGTGGGCCCTGGAAAACGACATCTAGCTCACGGCAGTCCACCTCCCGGGGGAAGCCAACCTGGAGGTGGACAGGCTCAGCAGGTTGGGATATAGGTATATGAAACCCAACCTTTGGTATAAGCTTGTACTACACAGTTTTAGTAGCGTGTTGAGCAGCCAGGCTCATCTCCAGAGGGGTCATTGTGAGCTGTAGTGGAGTTAGAGATTCACAGCTACAAGTATTCAAATAAACGCACACTCAAGGTTTCTTGCATAAACGATTATTAATTTATCAGTCAGTTAGAATAAGTCTTCAGAAGGGAGCAAGATAATAGTAATACCCAAATGCACTTCAATACTGTACACTCTTAGTTTCTAAATCTGTAAAGACCCATTTGGGATGGCCCACAGACACAACCTACACCCCCAGGTGACCTCAATAACGAGGGTGCTGGGGACATTAATATCTTACTGTTGGCATTTAGAATAATCTTTGAAAATGGCAAACGGTAAAGGTTATTAGACCAACAAGAGACCACAAATATTCTTAAGCAGGCAAATACTTTTGGATCCCCCTAGAAGAGTCGATCAGTTCAATAGGCTAAGCCAAAGTCAATGGGCAAAAGTCTTGTATTGGATGAAGCACTTCTGGTAGGTAAATGGAAAAGTCATTGCACACGTTCTTAGGAGTCTTTGATGAAAAGAAGAATTAATTGTAGGGCCACAAGCTGATTAGACCTGTGAGTTGTAGAAGATGCAAGCAACTCTACAGCAATAGGTAAGTTCTCTCAGAATTTTTACAGTACCTTTAGAAAGATGCAGCAGATGACTTCTGTTCCTGTGCAGCTCCTCAGGTCTCACTGTTCCTGGGCCTCAGTCGTGGGGACAAGAGGATGGATGTCGGGACTCCTGCAATGCACTGGGACGGTCAAAACTCCCAATCGTCAAACTTCACTTTCAGTGGCTGTTCAGTGTTTCAGCTCCTCGCGTCTACCGCAAATAGCAGCACTGCAGTTCCTGGCTGTCGAATTGGACTTTCCTTGCTTCTGGGGTACCGCACTCTGTTGAAGGGGCTCCGGCTCGATCCGTCCTTGTTAGGCAAAGTTTGTATGCAGTACCCTCTGGGACCACTACACACAACTAGGACTACAGGTGTAAGCAAAACCAACCTTTGGTAGAAGTCTGTACCACACAGTTTTTGGTAGCGAGCTGAACAGCCAGGCTTATCTCAAGAGGACATGTGAGCTTGTAAGGGTGTTACACAGAGGTCTATAATTACAAGTATTCAGATGGACACTTATACTCAAGGTTTCTTGGTAAAACACTTATTCATTTATTAATAGTCAGAAAACATTCACTAAAAGGAGGCAATCAATATCACACAAATATACTACAGTACTTTACACTATCAGGTTCTGAGACATTTAAACTACTTTGAAGTAGGAGCAAAATGGCTTTCAGAGCATTTGAAGTAGGAGCAAAAAGGCATAAATTAATAAAACGAATAATAGTTAATCTTAAACACTGCAAATAGTTTGCGTTCACCAGAGGAGTTGATTCAATGCAATAGGTAGGCAAAAGTGAATGGGCTAGGGTCTCGTATACGAAAAACGGTTCTGGTAGTTTAAACGGAAAAGTATTTGCCAGTTCTCAGAAGTAATTCATAGAAGCAAGGTTTGTATATCGGGCCACAAGCTGACTAGGCCTGCAAGTTGCCATAGTTGTACGCCCTTTCGCAGTGAGAGGTAAGTTCTCTCAGTGGGGTTTTCACAGTACCTTGTATTGAAGAAAAATATGCAGCTGAAGACTTCGGTTCTTGGCAGTTCCTGCAGATCTCGCTATTCCTGAGCCTCAGTCGTGGGGGACAAGAGAGGCGTCGGGACTCCTGCACTGCATGGGGACTGGTCACAAAGCTGGCAAATCTTTGATTCCGATAGCTGTCTTAAAGCACACAAACTGGTGTCCTTCTCCCTGGCTATTCGGTTTCCTGCAGCACTGTGAGGAAAATACAACCAGCTCCGAGAATGGTGTTCAGGTGGCTTACAAGTTGTTTAGTCCCACCAACTCAAAGGGAGAAGTCGTCCTTGAAGGGCATCTTTGTCGAGATTAACTTGGCTATTCGGACCTGCAGCAGGGCTTCACCGGGCAAACCAACGATCCAGGAGTTGCATGAGCTGTCCTCTTCCAGCTCGTCTTCGGTTCTTTCATTCCAGTGTTTGACTCTGCCTTTCAAGCCAAGAGACTCTCCTTTTAAACAGTTTTCTCACATTCATTCCAACCTAGCTGCCACTCACCCAGCAAGGGCGATTCTACCAGCCAATCACGCCAGAGTGCATTTGGGTCTCCTAGGAGACGAAGCACTGGGCGTTTCGGGCACCTCCCTCACTTCCTGCCTACCGCAGACACTCAGGTGCCAGAGGCGGTCTTCAGTCCTGAAGCCCGCCAAAGGCATAGAAACAAAGGGACCAAGCCTAGTTTGGCGCGCAGAGACAGTCTAGAAGGACATTTCCAAAAAGAAATGGCGAAAAAAGACCGGGACTTGTTTAAACAAAGGGGGCTCGGAAGCCATCTTGAAAAACATGGCTCCTGGGTTTTTTAGTTACTGGTGTTCGCGGTCGGGAAAAATCAAGGTAGTTTGTTGTAAAACCACTGACACCAGTCATTTCGATAGGCAAGGGTAGCATTTGACTGTTACGTGAGTTTCTAGACCTAGGGGATACTAGGTAGCCCCTCCAGCACTCTATTGGAAGATGTTGTTTGCGGGTCATAGAAATTTAAAAAGACTTGTAAAGCCAATTTAACTTTACATTCTCTGGGAAACAGTAGTTTATCCCAGAGAAGGTGTTTAAACCTTGGGACAGCCAAAAAAGGCTTCCCTGTGTCACTGCACTGAGGGTGCTGTGACACACATGAAAAGATGCCTATGGAGTTGTCTAAAACTCCACAATCAAAGAACACAAGAGTAAAACATCAAAATAAATGAGAGTGGGGAAAAAAGGCTCACACTCTTTCCAGGTAAAGAAATCAAGTCCTCAAAAATCCAGCAAAGTTGCTGGGTGTCTCTAAGGTGAAGGGAATTGGCACATTTATGAGAATTCTCCCCAACAGTCCTGCTTCCTGGGAGTCCGGAGGATCGTCCTAAAGCTCTAGGCCAGCTTAAATGCAACACACACAATCTGGTGTTCCTCTCCCTGGCTATATGGTTTCCAGCAGCAACTCTGTGGAAATTCAACCAGCTTCGAGATGCATGTCCAGATGGCTTACTTTGGAGTTGATTGGCCCCACCAACTCAAGGGGTGAAGTAGGCCTTGCAGGGGCTTCTATGTTGATGCGACCTTGACATTTCGGCACTGCAGCAGGGCTTCACCAGGCAAACCAACGGTCCAGGAGTTGCAGCAGGCGTCCTCTTCAAGATCTTTGGTTCCTTCGTCCAGTTGGCGACTCTGCCTTCCAAGCCCAAAGACTCGCCTTTTATTCAGTTCTCTCCCATTCATTCCAGCCTAGCTGTCAGTCACCCGGTGGGTTGGCTGTCCTTACCGGACAGTCAGCCGGCCAATCGCTACGTAGTGCATTTGGGTCTCCTAGGAGATTAAGCACAGGGAGTTTTGGGCACCTCCCTCACTTCCTGCATACCCCAGACACCCTGGAGCCAGAGTCGGGCTTCACTCGTCAATCCTGCCAAAGGCAAAATGAACAAAGAGACTAAACTTGGTTTGGCGCGCAGAGTAAATCTCAAGAAGGACCTTTCCACAAAGAAGTGGCGAAAAAAGACGACTGGGGCCATTTTGACAAAAATGGCACCCTTGGGTGCTTTACTGCAGCCGTGAACGCAGCCCGCGGTAAATGCACACCACGGTAGTTGTTGGGGAGAATTCTCAAAAATGTGTTCAATCCCTCCACCTTAGAGACCCCAGCAACTTTGATGTATTTTGAGGACTTCATTTTTTTTTTAACCTGGGGAGAGTGTGACCCTTTTTTCCCACTCTCTCGTATTTGAATGTGATTTTTATACTTTCTTTTTGGTTATGGAGTCTAACCAACTCCATAGGCATCATCTTTTACAATTGTCACAAAGCAGCTTCAGTGCAGTGCCACAGGGAAGTCTTCCAGATTTCCCAAGGTTTTAAATACCTTCTCTGGGATCAACTACTGTTTCCCAGAGCAGTAAAGTGAAATTGACTTTCCTTAGCATTGTACTTGCTAGACCCAGTGCACCCTATCTTACAAAAGAGTGCTGGAATGTTTACTTAGTATCCCCTCTGTCTAAATGCTCATGTAACATTTTTTGTTACCCTTTCCTGGATTGGCTGGTGGCAGTAGTTTCGTTTTGATCTACCTTGGTTTTCATTTACTGCGACTGTTAGCGGTCCCGGTAACGTTAACCGCGGAGCCATCTTTTTCAAAATGGAATCCAGCCATCTTTGCTAAAATGGTGCCTGGTCTTCTTTTTTGCCAGGTCTTTGTGGAAAGGTCATTCTAGAGAGTTTCTCTGCGCACCAAACCAGATTTGGTCTCTTTGATCATTTCGCCTTTGGCTTGGTTTCTGAGAGAAACCCGGCTCAGGCTCCAGAGTGTCTGGGGGTAGGCAGGAAGTGAGGGAGGTGCCCGAAACTCCCTGTGCTTTGTCTCCTAGGAGAACCAAATGCACTGTGGTGATTGGCTGGCTGGCTGGCTGTCCTGCAAGAACAGCCACCCTGCTGGATGAGTGACCGCTAGACTGGAATGAATGGGAGAGAACCGAATAAAAGGTGAGTCTTTTGGCTTGGAAGCCAGAGTCGACCACTGGACGAAGGAACCGAAGAAGAGCTTGAAGAGGATGCCTGTTGCAACTCAGGAAACTATAGAGCCAGGGAGAGGGACACCAGATTGTGTGCATTGCTTGCAAGCTGGCCTAAAGCTTGTGGAAGATCCTCCGGACTCCCACGAAGCAGGAATGACCAAGCCTGAACACCTTCCCCCCCACCCCCTTCAGTCGAGTTTGTGACCTCAGATGTGAAGAAAGTCCACCTTGACAGCCAGGACCACGCTTATTGCTATTTGCTGTACCGCAAGGAGCTGAAACGCAAAACAGCCACTGAAAGTAAAGTTTGCCGGTTGCCAGCTTTGACTGTGTCAGTGCAGGAGTCCCCCGACTTCCTCCCTCTTGTCCCCACGACTGAGGCCCAGGAACTGAGAGATCTGCAGAGCTGCACAGGAACAGAAGTCTTCTGCTGCATATTTTCCTCTTTACCAAGGTACTGTAACACAAGTCTAAGAGAACTTACCTCTTACTGTGGATGTGCTTGTAACTTCTACAACTCTCAAGTCTAATCAGCTTGTGGTCCTACATTTGATTCTTCTTTTTATCAAAGACTCCCTAAGAACTTGTGCAAAGACTTTTCCATTTGTTTACCTGAAGTGATGCATCCTATACAAAGACTTTTGCACATTGACTTTGGCTAAGCCTATTTGAATTGAATGACTCTTGTAAGTGCAATCTGAAAGTATTTGCCCTGCTTATGAATATTTGTCATTTCTTGTGTTCTAATAATCTTTGCCTTTTACCGACTTTTCAAGAGTGTTCTGAATGCCAACAGTATATTAATGTTCTCAGCACCCTTGTTACTGAAGTCACCTGTGGGTGTAGGTTGTGTCTGTGGGCCATCCCAAAAGGGTCTTGTCTGATTTAGAAACTAAGAGTGTACAGTATTGAAGTATGTTTGTGTGTTTCTATTCCAATTCTCCCTTCTGAAGAAGGCTTTAAAACTGACTGATAAATTATTAATTGTTTATGCAAGAAACCTTGTTTGTAAGAGTTCATTTGAATACCTGTAACTGTGAATCTTTGTGCAACTCCACTACTGCTCACATTTCCCCCCTTCTGATAAACCTGGCTGCTCAACACGCTACCAAAACTGTGTAGTACACGCTTATACCAAAGGTTGGGTTGCCTATACCTGTAGTCATAGTTGCTTGTAGTGTTCCCAGAGGGTATTGCATTCAAACTTTGCCTAACAGTAGTTAAAACGAAAGCACTGCCACTAGCCATTCAGTGTGAAAAGGGTAACATAAACTTGTTGCATGAGAAGATAGACAAAGGGGATACTATGTAACCCCTTCAGCACCATATTGTAAGATGGTGTGTGCTAAGTCTAAAAAGTTACAATGGTAAGTAAAGTCAATTTCACTTAACTGCTCTGGGAAACGGTAGGTTATCCCAGAGAAGGTGTTTAAACCTTTGGGAAATCTGAAAGTCTTCCTTGTCACTGCACTGAAGGTGCTGTGTGACACACTGTAAAAGATGCCTATGGCGTTTGTCAGACTCCACAACCAAAAGAAAGTGTTAAAAATCACATTAAAATACATGAGAGAGTGGGAAAAAGGGTCTCGCACTCCAAGTTAAAAAAATCAAGTCCTCAAAATCCAGCAGAGTTGCTGGGGTTCTCTAAGGTGGATGGAATTAGCACATTTCTGAGAATTCTCCCTAAAATTAGGGAATGTTAAATCTATTGTCGACGCGACAGTGGGGACTGAGGTGTGGCGCCAGAGGGCGGAGTCAGTGCAGCGCATGCTCCCAGGACCGCACCCCCACGCGCTTCTAAATTTAAAGGTGGATGAAAGTTTTTTCTGGTGAAAAAGGTTGTCTCCTGTCCCTTGGAAGGGACATCCATGCACTATGGGGGAAAGGGGACTAACAGTACTTTGGTCACTATGGTGAGTAACTAATTATTTCTTTAGAAGGTCGAAAGGAAATGTCCGCATGTGCAGGACTATAACACTATCCCTAACGTGACGTGTAGTGTACCCAAGATCCCTCAAACTTGGAGATCCCTCAGATTGTTTTTTTTCTGCCAACCTAGTTTGTCGTCTTTGCAGAGCTTGAAAGTTTTATATTGATAAGTTGCTCCCATGACCTACGGTCTTCCAGTCTCCCGACAAACCTTCTCGACGACTGATGGCTACTTCGTGGGTTTCCTGCCGCTGACTCATCTACAACTGCTCGTCGACTGTCTACCGCGTGGCCTTAGCCCTCCGGCCAGGCCATTACAGTAGGCAGAGTAGGACCCTGGGTTTATTCCTCTGAGAATGGATTTCCTTCACCCCTCTTCTTGGTCTGCCTGCCGCAACCCTCTATGGAGATGATTCCCTTTAAATTCTGCCTGTCGTTTAACAGCAAGTTTCATTGGAAGGACACCCATTGCTGATGAAATCAATGGCTTCCTCGCGACCATGACGAGCGCTCAAGCAAGGCCTGTAGGATCTTTCGACCAAAGACATTGGAAGGCAGACAGTATGCTATGCCGGCCGAAGCCTTTCCTCCGTTGGTGCTGTCGCTTCAGACAAGGTATCCGTCGGCAGCGATGGCTCTGAATTGGAAACCATCGACCTCTCATCGGAGCCCTAGGTCTCCCAAATGCCCGTCCCTGACACAGGCCCCCGGCACTGTTATGGGGAAATCATGCCCCGGCAACAAGGGCACCCACACACCACGTGTACACAAGCACACAACCCCTAAGG
Source organism: Ambystoma mexicanum (assembly GCF_040938575.1). Taxonomy (NCBI): domain Eukaryota; kingdom Metazoa; phylum Chordata; class Amphibia; order Caudata; family Ambystomatidae; genus Ambystoma; species Ambystoma mexicanum. Next base: position 501,286,883 of record NC_090938.1, read on the forward strand.
CCTCTTCGATGGAGTCGCCGAATGTTAGGAAGAATTCTCAGAAATGTGCAAATTCCCTTTTACCTTCGAGTCCCCCAGCTCTTTTGCTGCACTTTAGAAATTGTAATGTCAAGCCTGGAGAGAGTGAGAACTTTTTCCCACTCTCGTATTTTTTCTGTGATTTATACAGTTTCTTTTGACTTTGGAGTCTGATGAACTCCATATGCATCATCTTTGCATTGAGAGACTCGGCACCTTCAGTGCAGTGCCACTGGGAATTCTTAAATTTCCCAAAGGTTTAAACACCTTCTCTTGGTGAAACTGTTTCCAAGAGCAGTGAAGTGAAATTGACTTTACTTACAATTTGTAACTTTCTAGACCCAGCACACACCAACTTAGCATAAGGTGCTGGATGCGTTAGTATCCTTTGTCTAGTTTCCCATCTAACATTTTTATTTTACCCTTTCTACACTTAATGGCTGGTGGCAGTGGTTTACTTTTTACTGCCATTGTGTGTTTTTACCGCAGGCTGCGTATGCAGCTGCAGTAAGACACCCATGGGTGCCCATTTCGTCAAAATGGCCTGGTCTTCTTTTTTCGCCATTTCTTGTTGTAAAGGTCCTTCTTGAGATTTGCTGTGCTCCAAACCAGGTTTGGTCCCTTTGTTCGTTTGGTCTTTGGCGGTCTTCAGTGCTGAAACCTGCCTCTCGCTCCAGCATGTCTGTCAGTGGCAGGAAGTGAGGGAGGTTCCCGAAACTCCATGTGCTTAAGCCTCTTGGTTACAGGAATGCACCCAAAGGTGATTGGCTGGCTGTCCTCGGAGGACAGCCACCCTCCTGTGTGAGTGACAGCTAGGCTGCGAATAAATGGGAGAAACCTGCATAAAAGGTGAGGCTTTTTGCTTGGAAGGCAGAGTTGACCACTGGACGAAGGCATCTGAAGAACTTGGAAGAGTTGCTTGCTACAACTCTTGGTACCTCTTCAACCTAGAATTCTCAACGAGAAAAAAAATCAAGTCTAGACCCCAATCAAGTCAAACAGTTTCTGGGGGCTCTAATCCGGACCAAAGATGGCCTAGTCTTTCCCTCCAACAAGACGATTCAAAACCTGCTTTTCCAGATCCCTCTATATTGCCAGTCACCAGGTACGCAAAGCCATGCGACTGTTGGGGATGATGGCTTCCTGCGTCACCTAGTTCCTCGCGCTCATCTACGCATGCGCCCCAAGCAAGAGTGGCTCTCAAGCCAGTGGTGTCGAGGCAGCGTCCAGTGGGACGATCTAGTGGTTCTCTCTTCAGCCCTTGTTCTCTGTAGTGGTTGTCAAGGGAAAAACTTCTGCAGGGGAAGTCCTTCATCACCCCGCAGTAGAAGCAACTCTCACCACAGACACATCTTTAACTGGGTTGGAGGGTGGCTCTCCCATCCTTCAACAGATGTTGCACGGTGTGTGGTCTCTAGCTGTAGCATCCAATCACATCAACCTGTTGGAACTACTAGCAGTGTTCAACGCCCTGAAAGCCTTCCAGACACACCTCCAGGGGAAAACCGTGCTAGTCCTCACGGACAGTACTACGGCCATGTACTAGTTAAACCCAGAGGGCACTCACTCTCTAGGGCTGTTCAAACTGTCCCAGAACATATGGAAATGGGCTCTCAAACACATTCCTCCTTTCACAGCATGTCCCAGGGAACTCCATCTTCTAGCAGACTTACTCAGCAGAGACCCCCCCCCTCCCCATCCCACCCTACCCGTAGAACCCTAGTGGTGACTACAAGAGGACATTGTACTCAACGTCTTCGCAGAATGGGGCTTCCCAGAGATCGACTTATTTGCCAGTCTGAAGAGCACCCTAGGCCCAGATTACACCTCCAGGTACCTTCCAAGTGGGACGGTCTTTGGATAACATGGACTGGAATGTGTTGACGCACTCCCCTCCGCCCCCACCACCTCTGGATCCCCCTACTAAACGGAGTAGTGCACAAGATGCACCAAAACCCAGTTGGGATGGTTCTGGTGGCCCCTATGTGGGCCCGCTAGGCTTGGCCAGTACTGATAGTCTAAAGGACTGATCAGTTTCTGCATAACAAAATGAGCTAAAAGGCTGGTGTGAAGCTGTAAAAAGTCAGGGCAGGTTCAAAAGCAAAACCTTTGGGGGTTCATAACTATGGAGGGAAAGCTGGCAAAGGGAAATCGTGCATCTTGCCTAACGCTCCCTACCTCTACTGAATGTTCTCTCATATGCCTCCTGTGCTCTCCGACAGGCAAAAGCTATTTGACGCCATAACCTTTGGCAGGAGACCCGGTACAAATGCAAGATAACCTGACTGTGGTGTAAGTCGAGAGTATTGAAACACTTAATTTCAATGAGGACTCAAGTGAGGAATAACTCCAAAACTCACATTTCTATAAAGCATAGCTGCTCACCTTAAACCGTGCCTGGTGCATGCCACAACTTTTCAGCTTTGATATATTTTCAATAAGTACATAATGGACCAGATAAAATTACAGGGTCTAGAAAATTCAAATAACAATTAGTGTTACAAATGTAGATGTGACAAAACACTTGTGAAACTATACAGGTCACCGTATCGCCCATTAAAAATTCACAATACATCCTATGTTGAGTTCTTCGTCTTGAGCATGTTGCAGTGAGGATGTGTACGTTAGATTGTCCTGCCCCCTTCTGGTGAGGATGTATAGATAATATATCTGTAATTTCATAATTTCGACTAATTTAGTTTACTCTATTAAAATTGTAGATATAATAAAGCCATGCCAGAATTTACATTCTACATTCGACCTAATGAATTACACGCATGCTATTATTAATCAATAAACTATTTGCTGAAACAAAAAATTGTTGAGATGGAGTCCTCAAATCTCACCTGGTGAACAGATTTCAGCAGGGCAACCGAATTGTAGTATTGTAGTGAACAGGGGAACTCTGGGAGTTTAGCCAAACCAATCAAGGTAAGCTTGGAGAGTGCTCAAGGCGAAGTCTCATGAGAGGTACTGCGTTCAGGGGTCCCCAATAAGTCCACACAGTGAAACAGTGATTACACTTACACAGTAGTACGTATGTACTCTATTATGGGCCCAAAAAAACACTAGGAAAATGAATCAAGCAGGTAATATCAGAGAACACTTATAAAACATATTTACAGTCACCTTTGGTTATAACAATGCACACAATTCACCTATCTACCTGTAAGGTAAGTAGTAAAGCAATTGGATAACCAGTCCACAGGAATCAGAGCCCTCACGTTATCAGTCCATCCCGAAGTTGAATAGAGCCTTGTGCCCAAAAGTTCGCAAAGTTCCTTTAAGAGTGGGGTTAAAGTTGGAAAATGCTCCTGTGGGGATGAACAATGTTCCAGAAGACTTCTCAAAACTTTTACAGTTAAGTAAAATATTTTGTCTGTCTTTGAAAACCTCTTTTTCACTAAATGTTTTAAAAAACATTGGCATGGAATATAAATCAAAATTCTAGACACACTTTGCTAGAGATGGGGGTTAACAGTAAGTATTGCGACTACCAACTGCCCTTACTCCGATTTTCCCAAAGAACGCTACCGTTCGAATGGGTGGTTGCTGGAGGTAACCTTTTCTGCCGTTGGATCCAGTAGAAGAGGCCCAGGAGCTGCGGGTGTGAGGAAGTTTCTGGTTGGGTCCAGTAATTGAATGCAACCTTTTCGAGCAAAAAAAATGCAGCATGCTCTGATGCAAGGCTCTTCAGGACACCCTACCAGATAGGGGATGGCCAGTTACAGCGACAGTCCCTACACATGGGTGACAGCAGGTATTTCTCAAGTTGTGAACAAAGGAAGCTTTCCAGAACAGGAAAGTCTGTGCTGGGATGCTGAAACCCGGCAGGAAGGCGACTTTTAGAACTAGCTGGCGACTGCAAAAGTTCCAGGGCAAGATGGGAAACGCGACACTTTGGGCATGGTAGCCCAAAGCGGAGTTGGTCAGTCTTCTGGGTGGTTCAGGGACACTTTCGAAGGCTCCAGGCTGCAAGATCGTGAGAAGCTATTGAGACTGGTTGGTCCCAACAGTACGAAGGACTGAAGCACCAGCAAGGGTCTTCTGAGATGGGCTTCACTGAGACAGCAGAAAGAATGGTTGCCAGGCCTCTTCAGGATTCATCCTCTGGTCTTCAGTGTTCTGCACAGGATACATGGTCCTCTTCACATCTGCCAGACTCCTCTTATTCTAAATTTAATTGAGTGATCAAACTCAGCCCTCCAATAGCAAGGATCTGCATCACTCGTGCACACCTGCAGTGGTCCAATCGGGGAACCCAACAGGTTGACTCATACATGCATACTAGACTCGCTGGCCTCAATTTGAGGATTGGAACCAGACAGTCATAGCCTACGTCCTGGGCCCATACACACAAGGCATGCTATAGTCTAAAATAAAAGCAGCTTTCGCTGGCTAATGCATGACCATAAAAGGGAATTCCTGACCTGAGAAGGCAGTAAGAAGGCCAAAGAACAAACAAGAAATCTCGTAGCACGGCCATCTTGGGCCACTAGCCTCTGGTAGTAGCCAAAACCTAGTAAACGCAAATGTGCCAACTAAAAATATAGCAAACATTGTACAAATGGAACTGCTGCCGCTAACTTGCCTTTAGGCACATTTAAAAGTAATAAAAAAATCCCATTTCGTTCAAGTAAAGGGTGATACACAAGTATCCCCATTTCACTGCATTGGAAGATGCTGTGTGCAATATGAAAGTTGTCCTAGCGGATAACGAGTCATAAGAAAAAAGGGAAACCGTTCCCCATAACAAATGGTCAAAAGGCCAGTGAAGTGAAGCTGAAGGCTTCACTTCTCTGTAAAATTTCACGACAGGTGTAAAAAAAATTTTTTTTTAACAAAAAAGCAGTGCGTTAGGGGGTCCATAGAATATGGAGGGAAAGTTGCTTAAACGCAAAAACGTTCCTTACAGTTTGCAAGTCAGGAGGAATGGTAGGGTGCCTGGATTTTCCCAAAGGGAGCACTAAGTTGTTTTGTGTGTTGCTCAATGAGGTCTGGATGCCCGTTCTCATGTCCCATTGTTGTGTTCCCTCTTTTTACCATACCCTGTGTCTGCTGGGTTCGTGCTCCCCGGCCTACCCTCGTGTCTGTATCTGAGGTGAAGTCAGAGTTCATTGTGTGTCTTGTCCAGTCTGTCTCTCATGGTATGCCTCGTTTATCTCATACTCATAAGCATTGGGTTTTACAGGTAACTGTACTTTTCATGGCATGCCCCATTACAGTTCAGAGAATTTCGGTATAAGCAAGTGGAGACCTTTCCCTCCAATGAGAACTCACAAGGGGCTCAAGGAACAGAAATATCCCGTAACTAGGACAAAGATTCTAGGCCAGTATTATTTGAGACTCCTGGGCTTTCTGTTTGCACCCTCAAGACATGCTTTTGTCAGATCACTGGGCATGCGATCCAGCTACTCTGGCCCTGGTCCTACCAAGTCTTTTAGGTTTAGGAGATGACTGGTCATTAAATCCAATATCTCAGGGAAGAATTCTACATAATGAAACACTCTGGGTGCATTGTAGATTGATCAGTCGTATTCCTAGAGCCACTGTCAATCAGTGTGACTGAGCTCAGAGCTATCGGTCAATGAAACTTTTATTTGCATTGTCCTGGGAAAGGTTGCCCAGTTCTCTACAGATGTTAGGCAAGAATTGATGATGTAACCCTGTGGGAGACTGCACATCCCTTGTCATCTTGGTATTTGGTAACCCACCTATTGGTATAGGTCTGTACTACACAAGTTGATAGTGTGACTGAGCAGCCAGGCTTAACTCAAGAGGGGTAAATCTGAGCGGTAGCATCTAAATTCACCAATACAAGTATCCTAATAACACTTGCTCTCAAGGTTTTCTAGTAAAATAATTATTTAATGGTCAGTTTTAAGTAAGCATTCTATAGAAGGGGCAATGTGCAACAATAAAAATACACTTCAAAATACGTTTCCAGAATCAATACCAAGCAAGTACTCGTTGGAGATGCTTCATGCACACTTCCTACACCCTTAGGTGACTTCATGAACTATGACCGTAATGGCATTTAATAAATTTTGAGGTTGGTAGAAAGGAGAGGTTAAAGGGAGGAAAAAGGTTAAACAGATTCTCAGAGCATATGAGCACGTTTAGATCTCCCAATGAAGTCTAGATAACCTTCCCCAACAATATTAGTTAAAAAAAAAAACAATGTATCGCCTATGAGGGATAGTAAGAATCAGTCAATGGGACAGAAGAGTCTGCAGGGAGCTAGGACAGCCAATGTCAATTGAACCAAAGTCTGTGGAGCGGAGGCACTTCTTAGAGAAAGTCTTGCCCAAAGTTAGTTTGCTGTAGAAAATCACAGTTGGGTCACTAGCTGTTAAACTTGTGAAAGTTTAGAGCTGAAATCAACTCTAGAAAAGCAGCTACTGCATGTCTAAACTGAGATGAGCAGAACTACAGACAAAGCGGTAAGTACCCCAAAGTCAGAACAGTACCTTTGGTTAGAAGAGGGTCCAGCTGGCTTCTGTCTGGTTACAGTGATGCAGATCCTGTGTTCCTGTGCCTCAGTCATGGAGACAAGAGGGAGGAAATCTGGAGGACTCCTGCACAGCTATTCAAAGGTCGGCGGCAGCTACCAGTGTTCTTCAGATCAGCTGCACTCTGTGAACAGCACCAACGTGCATCTTGGACACGGGTTGGGCTTCCTTCACTCCTTGAGTTCTGCACTCTGGTGAGGTGACTCGAGCTTGGGTCGTCCTGAGTCGGGGGGGGGGGGGGGGGGGGTTCGGGAAGTAGTCCTAAGGAGACTCCTGGAGCTTTTGGCCGGGTAAGACGTTGCACTCGGCTATGGATTTCTCGACCCCTGGCACTCTGTTCCTGCAGCAGGAAAGAAGTGCAGCCAGTTGGGGAAGGTCTTCCAGCAAAGTTCGTCTCGGGGTTAGTTAGTCCCACTAACACAAGGGAAGTAGTCGTCCCTTCCGGAGCTTCTCTGTTCAATCAGAGAGAAGTTTCAGCACAACAGCAGGGCTTCACCAGGCAGTTCAACGGTCCAGGAAGATGCAGCAAGCTTTGTTCATGGTTTCTTCAGGTTCTTCCAGTGGTCGACTGTCTTCAGTCCAAGAAGCCTTGCTTTTTATGCAGGTTTCTCCCATTCATGCACAGCCTACCTGTCACTCACACAGCAGGGTGGCTGTCCTACAAGGACAGCCAGCCATTCAGGACTGGGTGCATTCAGGTTACCCTGGAGACTAAGGACAGGTGAGTTGCGGGCACCTCTCTCACTTCCTACCCTTGCAGACACCCTGGAGCCAGAGGTGGGTTTCAGTACTGAAGCCCGCCAAAGGCAAAAAAACAAAAGGCTCAAACCTGGTTTGGCACGCAGTGTAAAACCCAAGAAAGAACTCACAAACGAGAGATGGCAAAAAGACGGCTGGGCCATTTTGACAAAATGAGCACCCATGGGTGCTATACTTCAGCTGAGGATTCAGCCTGTGGTAAAAAAGCACCATGGTAGGAAATTTAAACCGCTGCCACCAGCCATTTAAAGTAGTGAGGGTAACGACATTTTTTTACATGGGTAAGTAGGAACAGGGGATACTAAGTAGCCCCCCAGCACTCCACATAAAATGGTGTGTCCTGGATCTGCAAAGTGAAAAGGGAAGTAGTCAATTTCACTACTATTCTTAGGAACTGTAGTTCACCCAAGAAAAGGTATTTAAGCCTTATGAGAAATCTAAAGGATTTCTGTGACGCTGCTCTGAATGTGCTGTTTCACCACACAGAAAGTAGATGCTTATGGAGTTCGTAAGACTCCAAAAGCAAAGGAAATGCATAATCCAAATCAAAATTCATGAGTGAGAAAAGAGGCTCACTTACTACAGGGTTAAAAATAAAAGTCCTAAAGTCCAGCAAAAGAGCTGGGGGTCTCTTAGGTTGAAGGGAAATGAGAATTCACAATACACTCGTCCCCCCAGACTAAGTGACAGGAGTATTTAATCCACTCTTGAATGAATCTCCTAATCCAGTCGGTCATAACTTCGGGAGAGACAATAAGCATTTTGGTGATTACACCCTGACCTGCTATTTGATTTCACCATAGAACTATTTTGGATTCTCCCCCTTCATCTGCATTAACCATCTCAAGGATTGGTGGTCTATCTGAATCAAAAACGTAGAACCGTACAAGTGTGGCCTAAACTACTTCAGAGACCACACAATGACAAAACACTCGCGTTCAATAGTTGCCCACCTTGTTTCAAGGTCCTTCAGTTTCCCACTGATGAAGCACGTCAGATGTTCCCTGCCTTTCTCATCCAGTTGACTCAAAACTGCACCTATCCCTGTGTTTGAAGCATCTGTCTGTACAATGAATTAATGATTGGTTGTGGTCTGTAGCGCTCAAGCCTGGAGCTTGACCAAGGGCTTTCTTTAGTCCTTCAAAAGCCTTAGTGCACTCCTCATTCCACCTGACCACCTTGGGGAATTTGGGTGCAGAGATCACATTCAAGGGAGAAGCTATGGTCCCATAGTGCTCTGTGAAGCTCCTGTAGTACCCTGTGAGACATCGGAAGGCTCTCACTTGGGACTGAGTAGTAGAGGTATCCCAGTCGTGTACACCTTGTGATTTGCTACGCAATGGCCTTATTTCACCTCCTCCTACCTCATGTCCAAGGTAGACCACTTTACTCTTACCAATTTGACATGTACTTCCTTTATGTTCAGATGGGCCTGCAAAACATATCCCATGTGGTGAAGATGCTCTTTCAAAGTGAGGCTGAATACTGCAATGTCATCCAAGTATGCCATGCAGCAGTCCTCGATCCTATTCAGAACTTGATTCACCATCCTCTGGAATGTAGCAGGTATATTTTTTAGTCCAAAAGCCATAACCTTAAACTGGTAGTGGCCTCCTTGGGTGGAAATGCAGTTTTCTCCTTGGCATGGTCTGTCAGAGCTATTTGCCAATAGCCTGAGGTCAGGTTGAATGTACTGAGGAACTTGGCTGAACCAAGTTTATCCACCAGCTCATCTGCCCTGGGTTATGGATGGGCATCAGTCTTAGTGACTGCATTAAAAGCTCTATAGTCCACACAATTTCAATTCCTTGGTTTCTGCTTTTGGCACTAGTACAACTGGACTAGCCCATGGACTGGTAGAGGGCTCAACGATCCCAAGATCAAGCATCTTCCTGACCTCTTCCTTTATGTGGATCTGATATGATCCAACATTCTGTAAACCCTGGGTTTTACAGGGAGACTGTCACCAGTGAGAATATCATGCTGGCACCAAGGGATTGTTATAATGTAGAATGTTAATGTACATAGTTCTACTTCGAAGCGTCCTTCTTGTATGGTTCTGGAACCAGTATTCAGAACCATACAAGATGCCTGCATGAAGATGGTTGGCTGTTGGGGACTTCCTCCCATTAAACGATATTTGATTACAATTCACTACGTCTGATCATCATTACGACAATTGGCGACGAGGAGCTGTCTGAGGGAAGTCCCCAGATGCGTGCCGGCACAAGTTCCTGATCGGAACAATAGATATACACCAAAGGAAGGTGATAGGACAGCTAGAACCCATGAAAAGAGATGAAGTAAGCAATCGGATTTACTGTGATACTGATAACTTTTGCTAAAAGGACATTAAAAGTTATTTACTTCAGACCGGAATGAAAACAAGCTGGCATCATATGAATGGTGCGCGAGGCTGTGAGGCCAACTGTAAAGGCATCCAAGTAAAGCATCCGGAACGTAAGCACGTTGACCCGTCAAAGCGTAGGAAGTGCTACATGAAATAACTTGAGTAAAGCACCTGCATGCGTGCCTTGCGTGCCGCCATTTTAGCAGACTGTGTGCCATGGTTGTAAATAAACAATAGCATTACGGTTGGTACGTATCTTGGACAGTGTAACAAACTAACCTACAAAATGTATGCAGGCTGAAACATTACGAATACAGCTACCTGCAAATATGAACGTTATGCGCAACCGCTGGTATAATGTATAATTGGTTACAATGTTGCAGCAGTTGTAATTGAAGGGAACTGTGCACCGCATAGAAGGATCATAGGGAAGGTGGAAATACAGTAGTCCTGCATATTTAGTGATTCAGAAGCACAACTCAGATTAACATTTAAAGGCACGGCACATCGTTTCACTGTGAATATCAAACCAAGTCTGGTGTCAAAAAGGGAAAGAAAAAACAAGAAAGATTAAATTAAATAGAAACCGTATTGTAGCAAGACATACCTCAAAACAGTGGCAACCATACAAGAATCTTATGAACAGTTGAAAAGTGCTTTGCACATGTGGATTATAACTGGCTACACCTAAAACAAAAACATTTTTTTTTTTTTAAGGTCATTATCATACAATTGTACTCATCAACCACTGACCATTTTCACTATGCAGAACATTGTGGCCCCAATTAAATTCTTAGCACAGCCTGGAAATCCTGTTTGCTAGTGGGAGCAATGGCTGGACAACTTCCAAGTCTATTTGAGAGCAATTGGAGGGGCTAAGTACAATGATGATTTGAAAGAAGCCACTTTGCTCAATTGTGTGGGTGCAGAAGCACTAAGGATATTTAGAACATTGCCTGATTACAATGACACGGAAGAAGGGTCTGGAGACTACAAGTAGTGTCAGAAAATAGGAGACTGCACTGTCAAAGTTGAACAAACATTTTGGGAACAAGACAAACATTCTTCTAGAACGGTACAGGTTCTTTTCCAGGAAGCAAAACAAAGGCGAGGATGTAGATGCCTATGTTACTGCATTAAGAGGCCTTATATCAACTTGTGAATTCACAGGAGTGGCGGACGAATATTTGAGAGACCAACTTGTTTTACATGTAGCAGATTCCCAGATCCAACAGTGATTGTGGCAAGCAAAAAATCCAACACTGGAACACGCATTTGAGATAGCCAGGTCGATTGAACTGGGGGAGAAATGCATGAGAGAAGTTCAAAATGAGCCAGAATGTGTTGACATAAAGTCAGTCCCAAGACATTAGTGATGGAGGATTTAACAAAGATGAAGAAGCTTTAGTTGCCATTGTAAAAAAAAAAGTTAAATCAGATTTTGGTATGAGTCCCAGACAGGATAGAGAAACTTTCCAAAGATCACAAAACAAGTGTTATAAATGTGTATGGTATAGACATGCTAATACATAGGATTGTCCAGCACTCTCAGCTGAGTGTTACAAATTTGGACAAGTGGGCCATTTTGGTAAAGTCTGTCGCAATGTCCGAGGAAGAGGCAGATTTAACTCACGCTATAATGCAACAAGAAATAAGTAGTTATGGAAGAGGTGCTACGACAAGTAGAAGAGCTTTAGAAGAAGTTGGTGATTCAAACAATTTGTTGGCAATTACAAATAGTTCTGAGGAGGAGGTACAAATATTGGCTTTTACACCAACTGAAGGCGCTGTTGGCCCATGGGTGCCTATGACTATCAATGGCATAACATTACAGGTTATGGTTGATACTGGGTCTCCATATACAATGGTGGATATGGAGACATATCTGAATGTATTAAAGAAGAGGATGGAAGACTTACATATGACTAAAGTTAGAGCGACTGGCTATGGTAAGACACCAATCAATATCGTCGGTTATACCTGGGTGCATTTGGACTTTGAAGGGAGCAAAACCTACTGCAGGTTATGTGGCTGAAGATGGTTTTTCAATAGTTGGCTTGTGGGAACAGGCATTGTTGAGGATTAGGATACACCCTGGCGAACGTATACCTATTTTGAGCATAACTGACAATAGTTGTGAATCTGCCACCCCTACCCAACATTGGGGAAATGCTCACCACTATGAAACTGGCGAAGTTTTTCACTATATTAGACTTATCTTCTGCGTATCATGAGGTTGTCTTAGAAGAAAAGTCCAGACACCTTACATCATTTATAACGCCCTTGGGAGAATTTAGATATTAAAGAATGCCTTTCGGCTTGGCGTCGGCAGCTGCTGTTTTTCAGAGACCGATGCAGCATCTTTTCAGTGGACTACAAGGTGTACACTATTTTCAAGACGATATATATTAGTATCTGCCATGTCGGAAGAAGAACATGACACTAAGTTACTAGGTGTCTTGCAAGTTATACAACAGAAAGGTTTTACCCTTAATATTGAAAAATGTAAGATAAAAAAGAAGGAAGTGACCTATCTGGGTCATTGCATCAATGCAGAAGGAATAAAACCTAAGGAAGCTCTAGTGAATACCATCCTCAAACTTCATGATCCAACCAACAAAGATCAACTTCGGAGTTTGTTAGGTCTGACAGAATATTATTCCAAATTTTTAGACCATTATGCTGATAGAACAAATAAAATGAGAGATCTGATGAACAAAAGTACACAATTTGTGTGGTCTGAAGAGTGCAAGAAATAACTTGATACAATCAAAATGTTAATTAACAAAGCACCTGCCCTTAAAATGTTTCATTGTTGTGCCAAGACCATATCAGTGGATGCCAGCAACATAGGTTTGGGAGGTGTTTTGGAACAAGTGCAGAATGGATTTGTAGTTCCAATTGCCTTCGCTTCCAGGACTTTGAGAGGGGCAGAAAAAAACGGTTCAACTATTGAGAAAGAGGCTTTGGGAGTTAAATGGATTTTAGAGTACTTCAAATGGCTCATTTGAGGAATTCCTATTGAGCTCAAGGCAGATCACAAGCCACTTACACATGTCTTAAATTCAAAGAACCCTCATTTGACATCCCCGCGAATTACAAGGTGGACTTTGATCATTATGCAATATAATGTAATTATAAAGTTTACTCTGGGAAGAACCAATATAATGGCTGATTGTTTTTCTCGCCTGCTATGTGACAATGAAGATGATCATAATGACAATGATGAAACGATGGAAGAACAGAATATGGATTGTATCATTGCACAAGTACATCCCAGTTTTGGGAAAGAATGGTTTGAGGCCACAAAACTGGATTCGGAGAAAGAATATTTAAGGAGAGCGGTGGAAAGTGGTTAGAAAGATGTTAATGGAGACATTGGATTCTGGGAGAAGATAAAAGATCAAATTTCATGTGATGATGCATGTATTTACCGAGATGATCAAATAGTTACTCCAGTGACATTGAGAGAGAGAATCGTGGAAATTGCCCATGAGGGTCATGTAGGGAGGAGCATAACGAAGAGAAGGGTGAGAGAAGCTTATTGGTGGCCCAATATGTGGAGTGAATTGGAAGCATTAGTCAAAGAATGTTCTGCATGTGCAGTGAGTGATAAAGGGAAGTTGACCAGGATCACACCACTACAACGGACAGCTGTACCAGACTCCGTTTGGACAAAGTTGGCTATTGATATAGCTGGCCCATATTAGATACTAGAACCACAAAAAATATATTTTGTGTTAGTTGACTATACGTCTAAATGGGTGGAGTGTGGAATTATCGAAGGATCTGTTTCTGCTATGAAAGTTACAACATTTTTAGAGGAAATATTCAGCAGAGAAGGTGAACCACAGGAATTGATATCTGACAATCGAGCTCAATTTGTCACAAGAAGTTCAATGTTTTCTGAAAGAACGAGCCATCAAATACAGCACGACAGCATTATACCACCGTATGGGAAACGGTTTAGTGGAGAGAATGAATCGTTTTATAAAAGGTGTCCTTCAATTAGCTATTGCCAATAGCTTGCCGTGGGAAGAAACACTCAAAGAAGCGCTTTATACATATAAAGTCACTCCACACTCAGTGACGAAAGAGGAACCTTTCACCCTGATGAGAGGGAGAAATGCCACTAACAGACTTGGACCTGCTTGGATGACTCTAAGGAAAAGTAAAAATATTGATATGGAAGAAATTGTGACGAAAGTAAAAAGAAAGCGAGACGAATACAAGAAATACTATGATGAGCAGAAGCATGTAAAGGAAAGTAGAATTGAGAGTGGAGACTGGATCGGGGTAAAAGAACCTAAGAGTCAAAATTCCGATCCCCTCAAAGAGTGGTTAATTGTTCCAAAAAGTCAGTGATTTTGGAAGATGGTAACAAGTGGTCTTGTAATGACATCATATTGGCAAGGAAAAGAGACCGACCGAGGAACTGTACCATTCAGTCTTCCACACAAGGAATATGGAAGGACAATTCCAGATCGTCAAGAGATGTCAGTGAGCACATTACACCTGCAAGTGATAGTGGTGCAGTGGAGAAGTTTGTCAATCAAGTTATCTGGAGATTTGTGTGAAAACAATTTTTCCTCAAGAGCTAGGATTGTGCATAATTTCAAGAAGGATTTTATTTATTACTGAAGCTGCTGGCACCTTTGTAAACAGTCACTATTTTGGACTCTGCCACCCTGGAACCTTGCTATGAAGCCACAGCCATGTAGCCTTTCAATAACCTTAGCATATAGTGAATTTTTTTTTTAGTTATGTCGTTTCATATTATTAGTTCCTGTATATAGTTCATCTGGTATGCCATTATATTGCATCGTTTATAAACGATGTGGAGGAGGAGATGTTATAATATAGAATATTAATGTACATAGTTCTACTTCGGAGCGTCGTCCTTGTATGGTTGTGAAACCAGTATTCAGAACCATACAAGAAGATGCCTGCATGAAGATGGTTGGCTGTTGGGGACTTCCTCCCATTAAACCATATTTGATTACAATTCACTACGTCTGAGCCTCATTACGACAGGGATCAAGCCTGGTGTCTGTGATAACATGGAGGCAAACTGATTTAATACCTTGTTGCAGAGTCAAATCTGAAGAGGTTTACTCCTTCAATGTTCTCATCAGAGAGTTGTGCTCTGAGATCAAGGAGAGGCTCGCTTTCCTCCTTGATCAGAGGATAGAAGCAAAGCGCATTGCTCTGGTCTGGAAACAAGCCTTCAAACGGTTAGTGTAATGGACCCTAGGCGCCTCCTTGGGATTGCCTAAGTTCACTAAATAATTGACCTCCAAGTTTACCCACAAACTTGAAGGGTACAATCCATTTGTCCTGCAAGGCCCTCTGCTTTGTAGGTACCATAAGCAAAACTAGCTGGTCTGGAGTAAACTTCCCCATGTTGGCCTTCTGACCATGCCAATGTTTGACCACAGCCTGACTTGCTTTCAGGCTATCCGGAGCTTCTGTCATGAGTGCCATCCTCTTCTTGAGGCCTAGCACATAGTCCGTGACACTCACTGGCTGCAGGGAAGGAAAACTCACCAACCCTTCTTTGATCAGGGCCAAAGGACCTCTGACCATAGTTGAAAGGAGCTGTACCCAACCCCTGCTTGAGGGACTTCTCTATAAGCAAAGAGAAGGCATGGCAGTAGAAGGTCCCACTTTCTTCTAAGGGGTTCCTCTAAAGCCTATGTTAGGGAGAATTCTCAGGAATCACCTTAGAGACCCCCAGCAACTTTGCTGCATTTTGAAGACTTGTGAGGACTTGATTTTTGTTTCCCACTCATGTATTTTAATGTGATTTTGTACACTGTTCTGGTTGTGGAGTCTGACAAACTCATAGGCATCATCTTTTACATTGTCACACAGCACCTTCAGTGCAGTGACACAGGGCAGTCTTCCAGATTTCCCAAAGGTTTAACTACCTTCTCTGGGATAAACTACTGTTTCGCAGAGCAGTAAAGTGAAATTGACTTAACTTACTATTGTAACTTTCTAGACCAGCACACACTATCTTACAATAGAGTGCTGGAGGGGTTACCTAGTATCTCATTTGTCTAGCTTCTCATGTAAAAAAGTTACCCTTTTCTCATTGAATGGCTGGTGGCAGTGGTTTTGTTTAAACTACCATGGTGTCTATTTACCGCAGGCTGCGTTCGCAGCTACACTAAAGCAGCCACGGTAGCCATCTTTGTCAAAATGGCCCCGGTGGTCTTTTTTTCGCCATTTCTTTGTGGAAAGGTCCTTCTTGAGATTTACTCTGCACGCTAAACTAGGTTTGGTCTCTGTTCCTTTTGCCTTTGGTGGGATTCACGAGTGAAGCCCGCCTCTGGCTCGAGAGTGTCTGGGGTAGGCAGGAAGTGAGGGAGGTGCCCCAAACTCCATGTGCTTAGTCTCTTAGGAGACCCAAATGCACTCTGTGGTGATTGGCCACCTGACTGACTGGCAAGGATAGCCACCCTGCTGGGTGAGTGACCGCTACTAGGCTGGAATGAATGGGAGAGAACTGAATAAAAGGTGAGTCTTTTGGCTTGGAAGGCAGAGTTGACCACTGGACGAAGGAACCAAAGAAGAACTTGAATAGGGCGCCTGCTGCAACTCCTGGACCGTTGGTTCGCCCGGTGAAGCCCTGCTGCAGTGCTGAAACACCAAGTTTGCATCGACGATGAAGCCCCTGCACGGATGACTTCTCCCCTTCAGTTGGTGGGACCTATAAACTCCAAAGTAAGCCACCTGGACATCCATCTCGGAGCTGGCTGAATTTCCAGAGTTGTTGCTGGAAACCGTATAGCCAGGGAGAGGAACAACAGATTGTGTGTTGCTTTTAAGCTGGCATAAGGCTTTTGGAAGATCCTCCGGACTCCCAAGAAGCAGGACTGACCAAGCCTGATACCCCCCCCCCACAAATCCCCCTCCCCAGACAGAGTGTGGGACCCCAGAAGCAAGGAAAGTCCATCTCGACAGCCAGGAACCGCAGTGTTGCTATTTGCGGTAGACGCAAGGCGCTGAAACACTGACCAGCCACTGAAGGTGAAGTTGGCTGGTTGCGAGTTTTGACCATCCCAGTGCATTGCATTATTCCCCCGACATCCTACCTCTTGTCTCCACGACTGAGGCCCAGGAACAGTGAGCTCTGTACAGGAACAGAGGTCATCCGCGTCAGCTGCATCTTTTTCTTCATTTCTAAGGTACTGTTAAAAGTCTGAGAGAACTTACCTCTTACTGTGGAAGTGCTTATAACTTCTACATCTCACAAGTTTAATCAGCTTGTGGCCCTACATTTGATTCATTTCATCAAAGACTCCTAAGAACTTGTGCAAATACTTTTCTATTTACTTAACAGAAGTGCTTCATCCTATACAAGACTTTTTCCCATTGACTTTGGCTTAGCCTATTGAATTGTAGGACTCTTCTTGGAGGATCCAAAAGTATGTTCCTGCTTAAGAATATTTGTGGTCTCTTGTTTTAATAACCTTTTTCTTTTGCCAACTTCTAACAGTGTTCTAAATGCCAACAGTCAGATAGTCATGTCCCCAGCACCCTAGTTATTTATGTCCCCTGAGGGTGTAGGTTGTGTCTGTGGGCCATCCCAAAAGGGTCTCTACTGATTTAGAAATTAAGAATATACAGTATTGAAGTGTATTTGTGTGTTACTATTATATTGCTCCTTTCTGAAGAAGGCTTATTCTAACTGACGATAAAAAAATTAATAATTGTTTATGCAAGAAACCTTGAGTGTAAAGTGTATTTGAATACCTGTAACTGTAAACCTCTAACTCCACTACAGCTCACAGTGACCCCTCTTGAGATGAGCCTGGCTGTTCAACACGCTAACAAAACTATGTAGTACAAGCTTATACCAAAGGTTAGGTTTCCTATACCTGTAGTCCGAGTGGCGTGTAGTGGTCCCAAAGGGTACTGCATACATACCTTGCCTAACGGCACCGATCATGCTCTTCATAGTTCTGTTAAACCGCTCTACCAACCCATTGGTTTGGAGGTGGTAGGCTGTTGAGAACTTGCAGGTCACTCCAGTTTTTCCACATGGTCTGCATATAGTAGGACATGCAATTCGACCCCCTGTCAGAGATGACCTCCTTAGGAATACCTACCCATGTAAAGATACCAAGGAAGGCCTTAGCCACTACCTGTGCAGTAACAGTTCTCCTAGGTATTGCTTAAGGATACCTGGTAGCATGGTCTACCACAACCAATATAAATTGTTTGCTTGAAGTTGGAGGGTCTAGGGGACCAACAATGTCAATCCCCACCCTCTCAAGAGACTCCGCCACAGGGAGGGGCACTAAAGGTGCCACATTATTGGTTCCACTCTTGCCAGATATTTGACAAGTGTGGGAGCTCTTACAGAACTTCTCTATAATCAGCCTCCATCTTGGGCCAGTAGAAATGGAGATAGCCTCTCTTTGGCCCTTTTGAAACTCAAGTTGCCGGCTAGAGAAATCTCATGGGCTAGCTAAGAACTTATGTCTCACCCTCTGGGGCACTACCAGCCTCCTGTAGTCCCCTGGGGACGACTCAATAAGTTCACTGTAGATTAGGCCATCCTCCCAGTAAAGCCTATGCTTCCCTGGCTTGTGCTGTTCCAGCTGGGAAGCTGTTGGTGAAGACCTTCTAGAGAGGGACGCTCTTTGACCTCTGCTGAAGACTGCCCCACAGGGTCCACCTTCTGTAAGTAAAGTTTGCAACTCATGATGGTCTTTAGGATCTAACATAGAGAAGGTTTTCTTCCAGCTCTTTCACCAGTAGCTGACTCTTCTGAGTTTACTTGGTGCTCTCACTCAGCTGGCGAAGGGGTCACTGGTGTGACCTGGGACGGTCCTCTCAGGATGTCCTTGTCCTGTGAACAGGTTTAGGTTTGAGCCCTTTCTTTCTCCAAGAGACTTTAGATTTCACTTTTGTCTTTTTTTCCTCGATATAGAAGGGTGGCCTTCCTGTGCACTGGGGGTATTGGAAATCGCCTCAACATCCCACTGAGTCACCTGGGGGTACTAGATACAACTGCAAGAGCTTTCAAATCCTTTCCCAACAGGAGACTCTCTGGCATTTCATCTGTACCCTGACCGGTATTCTAACAGCCCTATTATTGCATTGGATGAGAGCACAATAGGAACCATTTGGATAGGGCCTCCTGCAAGTTTAGTGGGACATTTGGGTGTCTTAGCCACATCCTCAGGCTTGAAAAAACTCATCACCCACTGTAATGCTTGCCCCAGTGTCTCTAATAGCAGGGATCACCTGACCATTTACAAGTACGCTGGCCTAATATTCTTTTAGGTTATCTGGTATGGAGTTGTACAAATCCACATTCTGTTGTTCCCACAAACCAAGGGACAATAAAGAAACACTGGCTTGGACTCCAATGAGGTCTTCAGCCAGTAATTGAAAGTTGCCATTTGAACTCCTCCCTCAGTGATGAAGGCTAAGGAGGCAGTGTGGACCCCTGACGGTTTACCCTTGCATCTGGGATCTTCTGTCACACGCTCTAAAGACCAACATGCAAAATATTTCCCAAATATTCTCTGGAATGGGGGTTTCTGTTGACCTCCCTCTCGTTTGGCACCAGAGGTTTCACTAGACTTTTCAGGTTTCCCACATAATTTACCCTTGCTATGTATGTGGCCCTCTTTAGGATGGTTGGAATTGGAATTCTTTTCCCTTTCTTTTGTTGCTTCACCTCTTCCTTCTTGAGTGGGCCTGTTGGCTACCCACAATTCAGCAGCCTTTGCTAACTTTTGGGATCAATCTCTTGAGTCAGCCAAATGCTGTCTCCGCTCAGGAGAGCGCAGGCATCAACAGATTCTAACAACAACAAAAAATATAATTCCTTCAAAGTAGTTCACTCTGTAACCCTTAACCCAATGATCTAAGTTCCCTAAACACTAACATACCCAGGTACCCCAAGGGGTACCACCATTCTTTTTGAGGGTCCTAAACCTCTTAAGGTACTGGAAAGGAGTTTTCAGAAATCTGGCTATTAAATGCCAGATTCACAGATTCATAATCCTTTTGCTCAATGGCACCCATCTCCTTTACAGCATCCACAGCAATTCAGGGGGAGCCTAGACATGAGCTAAAGGGTCATGTCATTCCCACTGGGTCCTTGAAGACCATGGGCATATTCAAACGTACCCAGCCAACCAATACATCAAGTCTAGGTTCATACATACTGCTTCCTTGGGCAGGTGAGGCCTCTTGGGACTAGCAGACCAAAAGGACCCTGAAAGGGAAGCCGAATCAAGGAACATTCTTTTCATATCCATTTCATGTTGCATCTCCCTCTTAGTTTGTTAACTTGATGTTTGGCTTCAGCATTCCCAATGGAAATAGGCTGAGGCATAAGGGCAGGCTGTGGCAGATTGGATCTCTCTTCCTGAGACTCCTCTTCTGACTCCTCTTGCAGATTAAAGCTAGACTCTAAACTGTCATCCTCATTATTTTCCACATTAGGTTTTAGTAGGTGTTACAGGCCTACTACCCCAACCTTGGCGATTTAACAACCTGGTAATTGACTTTTCTTTCCTGACTCAGAGACCCCTGGCTTTGCACATATCTTTCAGCTGATCTATTGTCAGAACAACCAGGGCTTCCTCATTGGAGTTATCCATATTTGGCATGTTACAATTGCTTCACTTTTCGATGGAGCTTAGACTTGTGGCTGGTTTAGCTGGGCCCAAGTACAGCAAATAGTCAATGTAACCACTCTACGTCTATCCCACCGCCTGCCACCAGTGTTGGGCAAGAATTGATGTAGTAGCCATGTGGGAGACTACACAACCCATGTCCTCTTGGCATTAGGTAACTCACCTATTGGTATAGGTCTGTACTACACAAGTTGGTAGTGTGATTGAGCAGCCAGACTTATCTCAAGAGGAGTAAATGTGAGCTGTAGCGGTGTAGCATCGAAATTGTCCAATACAAGTATCCAAATAACAATTACACCCAAGGATTGCTAGTAAAATTATTATTTATTTAATGGTCCGTTTTAAATAAGCATTCTTTAAAAAGGGCAATGTGCAACAATAAAAATACACTTCAAAATACATTTCCAGAATCAATACCAAGCAAGTAGATATTCGTAAATGCTTCATACACATTTCTTACACCCTGAGGTGACTGCGCTAACTAGGTCAGTAATTGCATTTAAATATCACTTTTGCATTTGGTAAATTGAGGTTGGTAGAAAGAGGTTAAAGGGAGGAAAAAGGTTAAACAGATTCTCAGAGCTTGTGAGCCCTTTTAGATCTCCCAATGAAGTCTAGATAAAAACCTTTCCCATCAATATTAGTTAAAAACCAATGTATCACCTATGAGGGACAGTAAGAATCAGTCAATGGGACAGAAGAGTCTACAGGAAGCCAGGACAGCCAAAGTCAATTGGAGCAAAGTCTATGGAGCTGAGGCACTTCTAAAATGGCAAGTATTGCACAAAGTTAGTTTGTTTGAAGAAAAATCACTATATGGTGACAAGCTGTTACACTTGTGAAGGTTAGCTCTGAAATCAACTCTAGAAAAGCAGCTACTGCAAGTCTCAACCGAGAAGAGAAAGCTACAGACAATGAGGTAAGTACCCCAAGTCAGAACAGTACCTTTGGTTAGAAGAAGAGGGTCCAGCTGGCTCCTGTCTCTTTGCAGCGATGCAGATCCTGTGTTCCTGGGCCTCAGTTATGGGGACAAGAGGGAGGACGTCTGGGGACTCTTGTGGCAGCAATTCAAAGGTTGGTGGCAGCTACAGGCTCTTTTCGGATTAGCGGCACTTCACGGTTGGGCTTCCCTCACGCCTTGATTTCTGCATTCTGGCGAGGGCACTCGAACTCTGGTCGTCCTACTTCTGGAGGGTCCTGAGGAGCTTCCTGGAGCTTTTGGCCGGCGTGCAGACGTTGCACTAGACTATGGATTTCTCGACCCCTGGCACTCTGTTCCTGCAGCAGCAAAGAAGTACAGCCAGTCGGGGAAAGTCTTCCAGTAGAGTTCGTCTCAGGATTAGTTGGTCCCACTTACCCAAGGGAAGGAGTCGTCCCTTCCGGAGCTTCTCTTGTCGATCAGAAAAGGGAGTTTCAGCAGAGCAGCAGGGCTTCACTGGGCAATTCAAAGGTCCAGCAGGATGCAGCAAGCTTTGTTCACTGTTTCTTCGTCGGGGATGTCCTTCCCAGTGATCGACTCTGTGTCTAGTCCAAAAAACACTCGCCTTTTCAGCAGGTTTCTCCCATTCATACACAGCCTAGCTGTCACTCAAACAGCACAGCGGCTGTCCGCCAAGGACAGCCAGCCAGCCAATCAGGACTGAGTGCATTCGGGTTTCCCTAGAGACAAAGGACAGGAGTTTCGAGAACCTCCCTCACTTCCTGCCCTTCCAGACACACTGGAGCCAGAAGCGGGTTTCAGTACTGAAGCCCGCCAAAGGCAAAACATATAAAGGAATCAAACCCGGTTTGGCGACCTCACAAACAGAATGTGGCGAAAAAAGGATGGGGCCATTTTGACAGCAGCTGAGGATTCAGCCTGCTGTAGAAAAGCACAATGATGGGAAAATTAAACCGCTGCCACCAGCGGGTAATGTAGTAAAGTGTTACATGAGTAGGTAGGAAAATTGGCTAAGTAACCTCCACCCTTGCACTCCACATAAGATGGGGTGTGCATGACCTACCAAGGGAACAGGTAAGTAAAGGCAATTTCACTTTACTATTCTTGGGAACTGTAGTTCACCCAAGAGAAGGTATTTAAACCTTATGAGAAATCTAAAGGATTTCTCTGACACTGCACTGAAGATGCTGTGTGTCACCATACAAAAAGTAGATGCCTATGGAGTTTGTCAGACTCCAAAAACAAAGGAAATTCATCCAAATCAGATCGAAACAGAGTGAGAAAAAGGGCTCACTCAGTCCTAAAGACCAGCAAAAGTGCTGGGGGTTTCTAGGGTTGGAGGTAATTGGAACATAAATGTGAATTCTCACTATCACTGATGTAAAGCGGCTCAATCAAATGCCCAAGCCTCAATTTCCGCATTTCACACCTTCCTTTGCTCCATCCATAGGTATTGGATATTACGTTGAAAGAAGTGAAGTGTTAAGGGGAATAAGCAGAGGGTATTAAACTTCTTTATTTAGGATGATCTGGTTCTGTGGTTCATGGAGTGCGGCAGGAGGCATAGAATGAAGTGTATTGGCTGATCCATACTTGTAATATGTATAAATGGCAGTTCTGCTACTCTGTGGGTGTTTAGGTGGTGAATGCACAGTAAATGTTAAGGGTTAAATTGGAGATTTTGACCACTTTGGTGGGGGTGGAGGGGGTTGAACTGGGATGCATTTGTTGGGGAGAAACTTCATATCTGTGCCAATTCCCTTTAATCTTAGAGACCCCCCCAGCTCTCATGCTGGACTTGGGGCTTTTTCATTTTTACTCCTGAGTGGGATTTCTTCATCACTCGCTCGTGTGTTTTCCTGAGTAATACTTTGTGTTTCTTACTGTTTTTATGGAGTGTGGTGAACTCCATAGGCATCTGCTTTTGCATTGTGACATGCAGCACCTTTTGTGCAGTGCCACTGTGAAGTCCCCTGGACTTCACTTAATGTTTAACAACATTTGATTGGGTAACTACTGTTCCCAAGAATAGTAAGATGAAACCTGTCTTACTTACCTTTACTTTATAGGTCTAGCGCACACACCACCCTATGTGGAGTGCTGGGGGTTACATAGTAACTCCTTTAACCCATTCTTCATGTAACATTTTGTTATACTTACTCACTTGAATGGCTGGTGGCAGTGTTTTCTCATTTTGTTATACTTACTCACTTGAATGGCTGGGGGCAGTGTTTTCTCATTTTGTTATACTTACTCACTTGAATGGCTGGTGGCAGTATTTTCTTTTTTACTACTAGTGACCTGTATCTGCAGGCTAATAACTCGGCTGCAGTGCTCCACCCAAGGGTGACCATTTTTCAAAATGGCCCCAGCCTTCTTTTTTTGCCATTTCTTGTCAATTTCTTCTGTGCTTTTACTCTGCTGTTTGAATTAGGTTCGAGTCCATTGTGTTTTTTTTTTTCCTTTTGCGGGATTCAACCCTGAAGCCCACCCAGGCTCCAGTGTGTCTGGAAATTAAGGAAGTAAGGGAGGGTCCCGAAACGTCATTGAGTTGGAAGTGCACTACAGATATGTACAATTGAGATGTCCCAAATGGGTTGAAATTCAAGGAGTAAAGAAATCCATTTTGGTGCAAGCGGGTATAACCCTCGGGCCTCTGAGGACTCAAATTGCAAAATATATAGAAACGCCTGTTGCCAACAGGTAACCCGTTCCCACTCTAGTCAGCCATGTCTTTGTGTTCTTCATATAGGTAGATTTAATCAACCCAAAAAGCCTTCTTAGTTTTCTTCCGGTTTATACCAAAATGAATATTCTAAATATTCACATTCACTCAATACACAATTTATGGATTGATTGTACCTTCCTGCATACGATTTTGCACACTGTGACATTGCTGATAAATAACAAGATGCATTCATTAATCTATAGGTGGAGGGCAAACACTTCACCCTATAACAAACTATGCTAAGTGCTAATTCCCTTCTACCTTAGAGACCCCCATCTCTTTTGCTGGACTTTAGGACTTTTAATTTGTAACCTGGAGAGAGTGAGACCTTTTTCCCCACTCTCATCTTTCTGTGATTTGGACTCTGTTTCTTTTTGGTTTTGGAGTCTGACAAACTCCATAGGCATAATCTTTGCATGGTAACCCACAGCACCTTCAGTGCAGTGCCACAAGAAAGTCTTAGATTTCCCATAGGTTTAAATACCTTGGTGAAACTGTTTCCAAGAGCAGTGAAATGAAATTGACTTTCTTACTGTTTGTAACTTTCTAGACCCAGCACACACTATCTTACCATAGGGTGCTGGAGGTGTTACTTAGTATCCCCTTTGTCTAGTTTCTCATGTACCATTTTTGTTACCCTTTCTACAATTAATGGCTGGTGCAGTGGTTTACTTTTAACTACCGTGGTGTGCTTTTAGCGCGGGCTGCGTTCGCAGCTGCAGTAAAGCACCCAAGGGTGCCATTTTTATCAAAATGCTCCGGTCTTCTTTTTTCGCCATTTCTTTCATTTTGTCTTTGGCAGGATTAACCAGTGAAGCCCGCCTCTGGCTCCAGTATGTCTGGCAGGGGCAGGAAGTGAGGGAGGTGCCCAAAACCCCCTGTGCTTAATCCCCTTGGTTCCAGGAATGGACCCAAAGGTGATTGGTCGGCTGTCTGTCCTTGTAGGACAGCCACCCTGCTGTGTGATTGACAGCTAGGCTGTGAATGAATGGGAGAAACCTGCATGAAAGGCGAGATCTTTTAGACAGAAGGCAGAGTGGACCACTGGACGAAAGAATCCGAAGAACAACTTGGAAGAGACGCTCTTACTGCAACTCCTGGACTGTTGGTTTGCCCGGTGAAGCCCTGCTGCATTGCTGAAGCTCCAAATTCGCCTAGACTAGAGAAGCCCTGCAAAGGACGACTTCTTCCCTTGAGTTTGTGGGACCAACTGACCACAAGACACTCATCTGGAAATCCTCTTGTTGCTGGCTGTACTTCCTTTTGCTACTGCAGGAACCGAGTGCCTGGGAGAGGAACTCCAGAATAGAGTATCATTTTTAAGTTGGACCCGCGCTCCAGGAAGATCCTCAGACTCCCTTGAAGCAGGGCTATCCAAGCATAAGCAACCTCAACAGAGTGCTGGACCCCAGAAGCAAGGA
Source organism: Ambystoma mexicanum (assembly GCF_040938575.1). Classification (NCBI taxonomy): domain Eukaryota; kingdom Metazoa; phylum Chordata; class Amphibia; order Caudata; family Ambystomatidae; genus Ambystoma; species Ambystoma mexicanum. Next base: position 501,312,278 of record NC_090938.1, read on the forward strand.
AAGTCCACAAGGTATCAGAGAACCGCAGTGGTGCTATTCGTGAGAAGCTGAAACCGTGAAGTGATGCTGATATGAAGTTTGCCCATTGCTGCCACCGACCTTCGAATCGTAGTGCAGGAGTCCCCAGACATCCCCCCTCTTGTCCCCACGACTGAGGCCCAGGAACAACATGATCTGCCAGACTACAACAGGAACAGAAGGCATTGGAACCAATTTCTTCAGACCTAAGGTACTGTGAAATAAGGGGGACTTCTTGTTGGGTGGCATTGCTAGCTCTCAATTGAGACTTGCCTTTGCTGACTTTTACAGAGTTGCTTGCAGCTTTGCACCGCACAAGCCTCCCAGCTTGTGGTCCGACAGTGATTTAATTTTCTACAAAGCTCTCCATAACATTGTGCACAACTTTTTACTTACCTTCAAGAAGTTCCTCCACTCCCTTAGACTTTGCTCAAGTGACATTGGCTGTCCTGGCTCTTTGAGGACTCTTCTAATCTCTGACTTTGTGTTTTAACTATCCCTCCAAAAGTCATACATTGCTTACTTGCATAGCTGGGAAAGGGTTCATCTTCATTGCATTGGAGGATTCAAAAGTACATTGACACCAAACTCGGTATTGCTCTAAATGTACCAGTGATATATCAATGTCCACAGTGTACTAGTTATTGAAGTCACCTCAGGGTGTAGGAAGCGTCTGTGTGCCATCCCAAAAGGGTATCTACTGATTTATTGAAACTGAGGGTGTATTTTTGAAGTTTATATAAGTGTTACATATTTGCTCCCTTCTCAAGAAGACTTATTCAACAGACTCTTTAAATAATAAATAATAGTTTAATCAAGAAACCTCGAGTATAAGTGTTATTTGTATACTTGTCACTGTGAATCTGTTACAACCCTACAGCTCACATTGACCCCTCTTGAGATAAGCCTGGCTGCTCAGTCACTCTACCAACTTGTGTAGGACATGCTTATACCAAATGTTGTTAGCTATTGCCAAGAGGACAAGGCTGGTGCAGTCTCCCACAGGGTACTGCATACAATCTTGCCTTACACCTGCTATGTGTCGATGCATGCAAGGATATTCTGCGGGCCATTCACCTGCCCTTTTAACGAATTGTTGAACCTGTTTCTTTTTATTTTTCCAAGGAATCCTTGACCAAGGGGAGGGAGTCCTGATCATTTTCGATGAACCACCAGTAGATAAAACATACGAAGCTGCGCTCGAAACTATACACAATATGAGTAAAGTTGTGGACTCCCTGTACAACAAAGCCAAGAAACTGACATAGGTGAGTGAGGTTAAATTATCAAACACGTTTTGAATGTTTCCTCCAGGTCTCATTTTAAACTACAACAGATGAATAGTCCAGTAAATATGCACATTACCATCCACATTATAGATGCCCATCTAGTAATATGTGATTTAGTTCTAGCGTAGGAAGTGATGCTTTAAGGCAGTGTCCTTTTAACTTGGAGGAATCGGGTTATAAATGAGTCACCTGGTCTCCGAACAGAGTTCTTCAAAGTGTCAAATTTGTCAGTTCTAAATTTTCTGTTTACAATGTTAAATCTCTGCACATACATTGTTTTTTACATGTTTAAGGGGAGAATCTGGTGTTTAAAAGAGCCATGTCTTTTGGTTTAACTTCAGGCTCAGACAGGACCTTGAAACATTCAGACAGACATCATGGGCCCTAGACCAGTTACTTTGGTGCTAGAATTCATGCCCTGTGGAGTGGGTATATATATATATATATATATATTTCTGAGGCTTGTGGAATCTGCTTAGATCACATGCTGTGCATAGGCCGACATCTAGTGGAAGCTGCGGAGTATTACAGTTTGTTTTTCGAAATCGAAAATGGGCGTCGACACAGGCGTGCCAGTAATACTATCCCTAGTGTGACGTCCACTGTACCCAAGATCCCTCACGCGTCTAGGATCCTCAGATTGTTTTTTTCCTCCATACTGGTCGGAAGCATCTTGCGGAGTTCCCTGGCCTTAGCCATACTTTTGCTGTTATTATATTTATAATTCTTATTCATTCCCTTCCCCACCCCAACGTCGACCCTCGAAGACGGCTGGAGAAGTCATCGACCGTCGACTGCTGCACGACGGATCTGGGCCTCGAAGGCCGCTGGCCTCGGCCCGGGCCTAGTAGGCCGCTGGCCTCGGCCCTTACAAGTAGGGAGAGTGGGGGGTGGTACATACTCTTCACTCTTGATATATAGTTACATTTTATATATTCCTACACTTAGCAGCCCGCTGCCTTAAGGTGCGTATGGAGGGTACCCCTTTTCAATTCTGCCCCAAGTGCAATCGCAAATACCCTTGGGTCGACAGGCACGACACGTGCAATCTCTGCTTGCCAAGGGATCACCCCGAAGCGAACTGCAGAGCGTGTAGTAGGTTTAAACCTAAGACACTTAAGGACCGTTCGACAAAGCGTTGGGCCCACCACGCCAGGCAGGAGGCCATGGCAGCGGAGGGCGCCTTCAGCGATGGCAGCGACGCCGTACTTTCGGACGGCGAGGGCATTACGGCGTCGAAAGACAGCCGGCGAGCGCAGGTCCCCGACCTCGGAAGGTCGTCCGGCAGGGCGGCTATGGGGAAGACCCCCGGCGACGCAAGCGCTACACACCTAACACACACTAAACACACTAAGACCAACCGGACCTCGACGACGTCGACTTCACGGAAAGAGGCACAAAAAGAACGGTCCGACTCGGTGTCCTCTGGGCGCTCTCGATCGAGATCACCTCACGACGCAAGGCAATCATCCACTCTTGCCAAGAGTGCCTCGCTACACACATTAACGGAAGTTCGATCGTCGGGAGACGAAGACGACTTCCACCCCCAGGCCGCGCTCCAAGATACCGAGACCGCGGTTAACACCAGTGAGGCCCCACGAAAGCACACAGATACCTCTCCAGACCCTCGGCGCCAGGCGTCGAAAGTCTCTGGGGCCTCCAAGGGACAGGGAAAACATTTTTCCACGCACGGGGAGGGGGGGAAGCAGCGGAAAGCACAGCCTTCCACTCCTGTAAAGCCATCCTCTCACCCTAGGCAGACAAGCAAACACAAGTCTACCCTTGAAAAGTCCCATAAATCATCACCTACTAAAGTAATACCCTGTTCCAGGGAATGGTCCAGTGAAGACATAGACAGGGTTATGTCTAGGATGTCTTCCTTGGCTGATTTTTATGATAAGAACCCAGAACATTTTCTTTCATATAACCCTCAAGGGGCCACACCCTCAGGCTCCTCCGATCCTATCCCGCTAAGTAAAAAGCGCCGATTCGAAAGACCTGAACCCTTCGAGGTTCAGCCTTACCCCATTCCATATTCTACTCCACTCCCCAGTTACCAGGGACAAGTTTTCCCTGAAGAGGACCAGGAGTTTGAATTTATGGAAGAACAGACCGGGACAGATTACCTTGCAGAGGATGAGGACCTGGAGGAGGGAGAAAATGAGCAGGAAATTTACAGAGTAGATTCCCCAGTACAAAGCGAAGCCCCAGTTACCGACTCTCCAGTTGATAACCAGCCCCTCCTCAACGAGGTTCTCGCTCGAGCAGCGGAACATTTCCACATCGACACCCACGGTGTACAGGAGGAAAGGGACTTCGCGGAGGAGTTTGTAGGAGAAAGGAGACCGGTCGCTCAGACCATCCCTATCCTCAAGTCCATCCAACGAAGAATAGATCCTTCCCTGGTGAATCCTAACCTCACCAGAGCTGTCAACCCCAGAATTGAAAAGATTTTCCGGGCAGCCCAGTCTGACCCTCTGTATATAAGGGGACATCTTAAACCAGATTCCCTAGTGGTTACCAACACTAGAAAAAGGGCTGGCACGCCCTTATCTTCATCAGAAGCTCCTCCCGACAAGGAGAGCAAAAAACTTTACGGGTTTGGCAGGAAGGTAGCCTCAACGTCCGCCTACCAAGCAAGGATTGCGAATTCCACCACCCTGTTGGCTAGTTACAATTGCCATCAATGGGAAGTCGTCGCGGCGCTCATTGCCTCTGCTCCAGAACCGTTAAAGGGCCAGCTGGCTCGGATCTCGGCAGAGGGGAGAGCCGTGTCTGGTTGCATTTTAAAAGCAACTTTCGACGCCGCTGACAACGCAGGGAGATTGATAGCAGAGGGTACTGTTATCAAGAGACATGCGTGGTTACGGCAGTCGGGATTCAAGACAGAAACCCAGGCTTCTTTAATAGATAAGCCAGTGGAACCCGACCTATTGTTTGGGAAAGCGGTCGAAGACGCACTTAAAAATGCCAAAGATGAATATGAGACTCTCAAATCCCTTGGCCAGCTTACCAACAAACCCCCTAACCAGAGGGGGAACAGTAATTTTCGTCGCCCACGCGGCCAAAATTCACAAAGAGGCAACTATGCCCAGGGACAGGGTACACAATGGAATAACAACCAGCAGTCTACCCAGAGTTACGGCAGGGGTAACAAGAGAGGTCGTGGAAGAGGCAGAGGCAGCCCCAACAGGGGAGGTGGCACGCCTCCACCAAAACAGTGACGCTCAGTTCAGGGTCCCTTGTCACGCAACCCCAGTAGGGGAACGCATTTCCACCTTCACCCAAGCTTGGGAAGGGATCACCTCAGACAGATGGGTGCTGTCAACAGTATCCGCAGGATATTGTATAGAACTACTGCAGCGTCCCCGGAACCATCCTCCACGACAAAGAGTGCACTCCCTAGAGCATCAAAGGATCCTTCTCGAGGAGATCGCCATTCTGCTAGAAAAGGACGCGATAGAACTCGTCCCAGGACACCAGGTAAACAAGGGTATCTATTCAACTTACTTCCTTGTGCCAAAGAAAGATTTGACAATGCGCCCAGTATTGGACTTACGGCCTGCCAACAAGTATGTCAAGCCCCAAAAATTCCGTATGACCACGCTACAAGAGGTAATCCCCCTCCTAAAAAAGGGGGATTACATGGCAACCTTGGATATGAAAGATGCTTATTTTCATATTTCCATGCTCCCAGCGCACAGAAAGTACTTACGCTTCAAGGTGGACAGTCGCCACTACCAATTCAAGGTACTGCCCTTCGGGATAGCTTCAGCACCAAGGGTATTCACCAAGGTACTGGCGGTGGCAGCTGCACACCTACGCAGGGAGGCAATCCCGGTGTACCCTTATCTGGACGACTGGCTCATAACGGGGGAAACCCCAGGAATTTGCAGGTCAAACATTCAGAGGACTATCGACCTCCTCCACGAATTAGGCTTCTCTATCAACGAGAAAAAGTCAAGTCTGGTGCCAAGCACCTCAAAACAGTTTCTAGGAGCTATCCTAGATACTCAGAAAGGATTGACCTTCCCTTCGGAAGAGAGAATTCGGAATATACTTCGGCAAATTCCGCATTATCAGTCAGGTCAACAGATAACAGTACGCAAAGCTATGCGGTTACTGGGCATGATGGCGTCATGCATTTACCTGGTCCCCCACGCGCGTCTGCGCATGCGTCCCATGCAAGAATGGTTGGCGAAACAGTGGTCTCAGGCAAGTGGTCAGTGGGACGATCTAGTGGTCGTTTCGCCAACACTCGTACAGAGCCTACACTGGTGGACAAGAGAGAATCTCGCAAAGGGGAAACCCTTTTACGATCCCGAAGTACAAGCCGTAGTGACTACAGATGCATGCCTGACTGGGTGGGGAGCTCACCATCTCCACCACACAGCTCAGGGTCTCTGGTCTCACTCAGTAGCCAAGAACCACATCAATCTGCTAGAGCTTCTGGCAGTATTCCGAGCGCTAAAGGCCTTCGAGCCCCATCTACTAAACTTGTCGGTGCAGATCAGGACGGACAGCACGACAGCCATGTTCTATCTGAACAAGCAAGGGGGGACTCGTTCGCCAAATCTGTCCAAGCTTGCTCAGAAAATATGGATATGGGCACTCAGACGGAACATCTTCCTGTCATCACAACATGTTCCAGGGGAGCTCAATTCCCTAGCGGATGCTCTAAGCAGAGACTCCCTCCCAGAAGAACACGAATGGGTCCTTCACAGAAACGTAGTAGAAGATCTCTTCTCTCAGTGGGGTTTCCCCACTATAGACCTATTCGCCACAAGCGAAAACAAACAATGCCCAGGATTTGCATCCAGGTTCCCCCAGCCAGACTCCCAAGGGAATGCCCTGTGGATGAACTGGTCAGGGATGTTTGCGTACGCTTTTCCGCCAACTCCTCTCATCAGGAAAGTGGTGTACAAGATGAACAAGGAATCGATGACGCTCATCCTAGTTGCTCCCATGTGGGCGAGACAACCATGGTTTCCACACCTACGCAGGATGGCGGTGTGCGAGCCCATCAGACTCCCAGCCTGGTACAACCTACTGTCCCAGCAACAGGGTCAAACAGTGCATCAGGAACCCAACTCTATGAACCTAGCAGCATGGCTCCTGAAGTCATAGTTTGGACATCTCAAATTACCACAGAGGTGTATGGACATTCTAAAAGAATCCAGGAAACCAAATACAAGGCACTGTTACTTTGATAAGTGGAAAAGATTCGTTATCTGGTGCCAGAATAAACAAATCAACCCGGTTGATTGCACTCCTTCCAACGTTGTGACATACATGCTCCACCTGCTGGATGCAGGGTTGGTTTTTAACTCGCTGAAAGTACACCTGGCAGCCCTCTCGGCTTACACCACATCCCATTACAAGGTCTCGTGGTGGAAAGTACCAGTGGTTAAAGCCTTCATGGAAGGAGTAAAGAGACTTCACCCTCCTATTTCGAACCCACCGCCAGGATGGGACCTCAACGTGGTGCTAGCTAAGCTCATGGGACCCCCATTCGAACCCATGCATAAAAGTAGTCTCAAACACCTGACTTATAAAACGGCCTTCTTAGTAGCCATTACCTCCATAAGAAGGGTCAGTGAAATTCAGGCTCTGTCAGTGCACGATCCTTTCTTTACTATCCACAAGTACAAACTGGTTTTACGCACACACCCTAGGTTCTCACCTAAATTCATATCCAAGTTCCATGTAAACCAGTCCATCGAGCTTCCGGCTTTCTTCCAAAACCCGCAAAGCTCGGCTGAGGTGAAACTACACACCCTAGATGTGCGTAGGGCGGTCCTATACTATGTAAATAAAACCAGACCGCTAAGGAAAACAGATCAACTGTTTGTCTCCGTAGCTACAGGCAGAGAGGGGGATCGCGTCTCTAAGGGCGCTATCTCGAAGTGGATTATCAACTGTATACAGCTGTGTTACTCTCTTTCTGAAAAGACTCTGCCTTTTACGCCAAGGGCCCACTCTACTAGAGGCATTGGTGCCACTCTGGCTTTCATTGCAAATGTTCCCCTCGACACCATTTGCAAAGCAGCTACTTGGAGCTCTATTCACACTTTTACTCAGCATTACTGCATTGACACTCATTCCAAGACAGATACACAAGTGGGACAAGCGGTTCTAAGACACCTGTTTGCTCATGACCCTTCTCACATCCCACCTCCTTCTTCTGGTACTGCTCGCTAATCTATGCACAGCATGTGATCTAAGCAGATTCCACAAGCCTCAGAAGGGATACATTACTCACCGTAATCGTATTTCTGATGCTTGTATCTGCTTAGATTCACATGCGACCCACCCTTCCTCCCCTCCGAGAGAAGGCGCATGATTGCTTGTAGTCTTACCTTTCTGTCTATCTGCTTGGATTATCTGTACTCACGCTACTCCTCATGCTCCCTCATGTCAGAAAAAATACAATCTGAGGATCCTAGACGCGTGAGGGATCTTGGGTACAGTGGACGTCACACTAGGGATAGTATTACTGGCACGCCTGTGTCGACGCCCATTTTCGATTTCGAAAAACAAACTGTAATACTCCGCAGCTTCCACTAGATGTCGGCCTATGCACAGCATGTGAATCTAAGCAGATACAAGCATCAGAAATACGATTACGGTGAGTAATGTATCCCATATATATATATATATATTTCTGAGGCTTGTGGAATCTGCTTAGATCACATGCTGTGCATAGGCCGACATCTAGTGGAAGCTGCGGAGTATTACAGTTTGTTTTTCGAAACTCGAAAATGGGCGTCGACACAGGCGTGCCAGTAATACTATCCCTAGTGTGACGTCCACTGTACCCAAGATCCCTCACGCGTCTGGGATCCTCAGATTGTTTTTTTCCGCCATACTGGTCGGAAGCATCTTGCGGAGTCCCCTGGCCTTAGCCATACTTTTGCTATTATTGCAATTTAAAATTATTTGACATCCTTCCCCACCCCAACGTCGACCATAGACACTAGACGACGGCTGGAGAAGACATCGACCGTCGGCTGCTGCACGACGGATCTGGGCCTCGGAAGGCCGCTGGCCTCGGCCCGGGCCTAGTAGGCCGCTGGCCTCGGCCCTGCAAGTAGGGAGAGTGGGGGGTGGTACATACTCTTCACTCTTGGTATATAGGTACACCTTATATATTTCCTACACTTAACAGCCCGCTGCCTCAAGGTGCGTATGGAGGGTACCCCTTTCCAATTCTGCCCCAAGTGCAACCGCAAATACCCTTGGGTCGACAGGCACGCCACGTGCAATCTCTGCTTGCCGAGGGACCACCCGAAGCGAACTGCAGAGTGTGTAGTAGGTTTAAACCTAAAACACTTAAGGACCGTTCGACAAAGCGTTGGGCCCACCACGCCAGGCAGGCAGCCATGGCAGCGGAGGGCGCCTTCAGCGATGGCAGCGACGCCGTACTTTCGGACGGCGAGGGCATTACGGCGTCGAAAGACTGCCGAGCGCAGGTCCCCGACCTCGGAAGGTTGTCCGGCAGGGCGGCTATGGGGAAGACCCCCGGCGACGCAAGCGCTACACCTACACACACTAAGCACACTAAGTCCAACCGAACCTCGACGACGTCGACTTCTCGGAAAGAGGCACGGATAGAACGGTCCGACTCGGTGTCCTCTGGGCGCTCTCGATCGAGATCGCCTCATGACGCAAGGCAATCATCCACTCTTGCCAAGAGTGCCTCGCTCCCTAGATTAACGGAAGTTCGATCGTCGGAAGACGAAGACGACTTCCACCCCCAGGCCGCGCTCCAAGAGACCGAGAGCGCAGTTAACACCAGCGAGGCCCCACGCTCGAAACAAGATACCTCTCCCGACCCTCGGCGCCAGGCGTCGAAAGTCTCTGGGTCCTCCAAGGGGCAGGGAAAACATTTTTCCACGCACGGGGAGGGAGGGAAACGGCGGAAAGCTCAGCCTTCCACTCCTGTAAGACCATCCTTCCACCCCAAGCAGACAGATAAACTTAAATCTACTGGGACATCAACATCCAGCAAGGGTACCCTTGATAAGTCCTCTAAGTTGCCTACTAAAGTCATACCCTGTTCCAAAGAATGGTCCAGTGAGGACATAGACAGGGTCATGTCAAGGATGTCTTCCTTAGCGGATTTTTATGACAAAAACCCAGAACATTTCCTTTCGTATGACCCTCAAAGGGCCACACCCTCAGGCTCCTCTGATCCTATCCCCCTAAGTAAAAAGGCCCGGGTCGAAAGACCTGACCCCTTCGAGGTGCAGCCTTACTCTACTCCATACTCTACTCCACACCCCAGATACCAAGGACAACCTTTCCCTGAAGGGGACCAGGAGTTTTCAATTATGGAGGAACGAACCGGGTCTGAATACTATGCGGAGGATGAGGACCTGGAGGAGGTAGAAGATGAGCAGGAAATTTACAGAGTAGATTCCCCGGTAGAGAGCGAAGCCCCAGTTACCGACTCGCCAGTTGATAACCAACCCCTCCTTAATGAAGTTCTTGCTCGCGCAGCAGAACATTTTCACATCGACACCCACGGTGTACAGGAGGAAAGGGACTTCGCAGAAGAGTTGGTGGGAGAGAGGAGGCCGGTCGCTCAGACCATCCCTATCCTTAAATCCATCCAACGTAGAATAGATCCATCCCTGGTGAATCCTAACCTCACCAGAGCCGTCAACCCCAGAGTCGAAAAACTTTTTCGGGCAGCCCAGTCTGACCCTCTTTATATAAGAGGTCATCTGAAACCAGACTCCCTAATGGTTACCAACACTCGGAAGAGGGCTGGGACACCCTTATCGTCGTCAGAAGCTCCTCCCGACAAGGAGAGCAAAAAACTGTACGGGTTTGGCAGGAAGGTAGCCTCAACGTCCGCCTACCAAGCAAGGATTGCAAACTCCACCACCCTGTTGGCAAGTTACAACTGCCATCAATGGGAAGAGGTCGCGGCGCTCATAGCCTCTGCTCCTGAACCGTTAAAGGGCCAGTTGGCTCGGATCTCGGCAGAAGGGAGAGCCGTGTCTGGTTGCATATTAAAAGCAACTTTCGACGCTGCAGACAACGCAGGAAGATTGATAGCAGAAGGAACTGTTATCAAGAGACATGCGTGGTTACGGCAGTCGGGGTTCAAAACAGAAACACAGGCTTCATTAATAGACAAGCCGGTGGAACCAGATCTATTGTTTGGGAAAGCGGTCGAAGACGCACTTAAAAATGCCAAGGACGAGTACGAGACTCTCAAATCCCTTGGCCAGCTTACCAACAAACCCCCGAACCAGAGGGGGAACTGTAATTTTCGTCGCCCACGCGGCCAAAATTCACAAAGAGGCAACTATGCCCAAGGACAGGGTACACAATGGAACAACAACCAGCAGTCTACCCAAAGTTACAGCAAAGGTAACAAGAGAGGTCGTGGAAGAGGCAGAGGCAGCCCCAACAAGGGAGGTGGCACGCCTCCGCCAAAGCAGTGACGCTCAGTTCAGGGTCCCTTCTCACGCAACCCCAGTAGGGGGACGCATTTCCAACTTCACCCAGGCTTGGGAAGGGATCACCTCAGACAGATGGGTGCTGTCAACAGTGTCCACAGGATATTGTATAGAATTACTGCAGCGTCCCCGGAACCACCCTCCACGACAAAGAATACACTCCTTAGAACATCAGAAGATCCTTCTCGAGGAGATCGCCATTCTGCTAGAAAATGACGCGATAGAACTCGTCCCAGGACACCAGGTAAACAAGGGTATCTATTCAACTTACTTCCTTGTGCCAAAGAAAGATTTGACAATGCGCCCAGTATTGGACCTACGGCCTGCCAACAAGTATGTCAAGCCCCAAAAATTCCGTATGACCACGCTACAAGAGGTAATCCCCCTCCTAAAAAGAGGGGACTACATGGCAACCTTGGATATGAAAGATGCTTATTTTCATATTTCCATGCTCCCGGCGCACAAAAAAATACTTGCGCTTCAAAGTGGACAGTCGCCACTACCAATTCAAGGTACTGCCCTTCGGGATAGCTTCAGCACCAAGGGTATTCACCAAGGTACTGGCGGTGGCAGCTGCACACCTACGCAGGGAGGCAATCCCAGTGTACCCTTATCTGGACGACTGGCTCATAACGGGGGAAACCCCAAGAATTTGCATGTCAAACATTCAGAGGACTATCGACCTCCTCCACGAGTTAGGCTTCTCTATCAACGAGAAGAAGTCAAGTCTGGTGCCAAGCACCTCAAAACAGTTCCTAGGAGCAATCCTAGATACTCAGAAAGGGTTGACCTTCCCCTCGGAAGAGAGAATTCGGAATATACTACTGCAAATTCCACATTATCAGTCAGGTCAACAAATAACGGTACGCAAAGCAATGCGGTTACTGGGCATGATGGCGTCATGCATTTACCTGGTCCCCCACGCGCGTCTGCGCATGCGTCCCATGCAGGAATGGTTGGCGAAACAGTGGTCTCAGGCAAGTGGTCAGTGGGACGATCTAGTGGTCGTTTCGCCAACACTCGTACAGAGCTTACACTGGTGGACAAAGGAGAATCTCGCAAGGGGAAAACCCTTTTACGATCCCGAAGTACAAGCAGTGGTAACTACAGATGCTTGCCTGACTGGGTGGGGAGCTCACCATCTCCACCACACAGCTCAGGGTCTCTGGTCTCACTCAGTAGCCAAGAACCACATCAACCTGCTAGAGCTTCTGGCAGTATTCCGAGCGCTTCGGGCGTTCGAGCCCCATCTACTAAACTTGTCGGTGCAGATCCGGACGGACAGCACGACAGCCATGTTCTATCTGAACAAACAAGGAGGGACTCGTTCGCCAAATCTGTCCAAGCTTGCCCAGAAAATCTGGATATGGGCACTCAGACGGAACATCTTCCTATCAGCACAACATGTTCCAGGGGAGCTCAATTCCCTAGCGGATGCCCTAAGCAGAGACTCCCTTCCAGAAGAACACAAATGGGTCCTTCACAGAGAGATCGTAGAAGATCTCTTCTCTCAGTGGGGTTTCCCCACTATAGACCTATTCGCCACAAGCGAAAACAAACAATGCCCAGGATTTGCATCCAGGTTCCCCCAGCCAGACTCCCAAGGGAACGCCCTGTGGATAAACTGGTCAGGGATGTTTGCGTACTCTTTTCCACCAACTCCTCATCAGAAAGGTGGTGTACAAGATGAACAAGGAATCGATGACGCTCATCCTAGTTGCTCCCATGTGGGCGAGACAACCATGGTTTCCACACCTACGCAGGATGGCGCTGTGCGAGCCCATCAAACTCCCAGCCTGGTACAACCTACTGTCCCAGCAACAAGGTCTAACAGTGCACCAGGAACCCAACTCAATGAACCTGGCTGCATGGCTCCTGAGGTCATAGAGTTTGGCCATCTCAATTTACCACAGAGGTGTATGGACATCCTAAAAGAATCCAGGAAACCAAACACAAGGCACTGTTACTTTGACAAGTGGAAAAGATTCGTTATTTGGTGCCAGAATAAACAAATCAACCCAGTTGATTGCACTCCTTCCAACGTGGTAACATACATGCTCCACCTGCTGGACGCAGGGTTGGTTTTTAACTCTCTGAAAGTACACCTGGCAGCCCTCTCGGCTTACACCACATCCCATAACAAAGTATCGTGGTGGAAAGTACCAGTAGTTAAAGCCTTCATGTAAGGAGTAAATAGACTTCACCCTCCTATTTCGAACCCACCGCCAGGATGGGACCTCAATGTGGTGCTAGCTAAGCTCATGGGCCCCCCTTTCGAACCCATGCATAAAAGTAGTCTCAAACACCTGACTTATAAAACGGCCTTCTTAGTAGCCATTACCTCCATAAGAAGGGTCAGTGAAATTCAGGCTCTGTCAGTGCAGGATCCTTTCTTTATTATCCACAAAGACAAACTGGTTTTACGCACACACCCTAGGTTTTCACCTAAATTCATATCTAAATTCCATGTAAACCAGTCCATCGAGCTTCCGGCTTTCTTCCAGAACCCGCAAAGCTCGGCTGAGGTGAAACTACACACCCTTGATGTGCGTAGGGCGGTCCTCTACTATGTAAATAAGACCAGACCGCTAAGAAAAACAGATCAACTGTTTGTCTCCGTAGCTACAGGCAGAGAGGGGGATCGCGTCTCTAAAGGCGCGATCTCGAAGTGGATTATCAACTGTATACAGCTGTGTTACTCTCTTTCTGGAAAAACTCTGCCTTTTACGCCAAGGGCCCATTCTACTAGAGGCATTGGTGCCACTCTGGCTTTCATTGCAAATGTTCCCCTCGACACCATTTGCAAAGCAGCTACTTGGAGCTCTATTCACACTTTTACTCAGCATTACTGCATTGACACTCATTCCAAGACAGATACACAAGTGGGACAAGCGGTTCTAAGACACCTGTTTGCTCATGACCCTTCTCACATCCCACCTCCTTCTTCGGGTACTGCTCGCTAATCTATGCACAGCATGTGATCTAAGCAGATTCCACAAGCCTCAGAAGGGATACATTACTCACCGTAATCGTATTTCTGATGCTTGTATCTGCTTAGATTCACATGCGACCCACCCTTCCTCCCCTCCGAGAGAAGGCGCATGATTGCTTGTAGTCTTACCTTTCTGTCTATCTGCTTGGATTATCTGTACTCACGCTACTCCTCATGCTTCCTCATGTCAGGAAAAAAAAATAGAATCTGAGGATCCCAGACGCGTGAGGGATCTTGGGTACAGTGGACGTCACACTAGGGATAGTATTACTGGCACGCCTGTGTCGACGCCCATTTTCGAGTTTCGAAAAACAAACTGTAATACTCTGCAGCTTCCACTAGATGTCGGCCTATGCACAGCATGTGAATCTAAGCAGATACAAGCATCAGAAATACGATTACGGTGAGTAATGTATCCCATATATATATATGGGGCGGGACCGGAACACTTTGTAAAGCATAAAAAAATCTTTGCAAAAATGTTTTGTCCTTGCTCTTTCGACGCGGGGTACTGCACGGGGCTGTAACCCCGCCCATCTCGGCTCCGCCCTGCGCATCACCCATCAGTCCTTTTCTCCGCTTGTTGGGGACTGGACGCACTTGCATCCGCGGAAGAATTTCTTCCTTTTTTCCTCCTCTCTGGCTCTCGCTAGCGATCACGTAGTAGTTTGTCTATGCCATTTAATCTAGACTTCCCGAATGGTTCTTCGTGTCAGCGGCGGTTCGCAAGGGCGGATCCCCATCCTTTGTTTAGTGTTTGGGTCCCGATCACTCCTGTTTCTATTGCGATTCCCTTTCGGTCCGGGTGCTTCAACGCCGATTGGAGCGGTGGGAGGAGGGGTTCCAACGCTCTCCCCATTGCATTTTCTTATGTTCATCGAAGAAAAGAAGAAACGCCTGGTGAGTTCTTTTACTTTTTAGGCTACCCTGGCTGGGTGGAGGTCTTCCTGGTCCGGGAGGAGCGTCGACCGCTCTGTCACGAGGCTTGCCCTGAGGTGCCTTCTGGGCCTAAAAAGTGTACCAGAGTTTTCTCCAAGGGTCTCCGTAAGGGGCCTTTGGACACCGGAGTGCAATCCGAGGCCCCTCCTGTGGGGGCTGCTTGTAGACCTAGTTCTACTGAATCGTGGGGTACCGGAGCTTGCTCCAATGCCTCCTTATTGGCTACCCTCAAAAGTACCGGGGTGCGCCCTGAGGCCTCGGCTGGGCTTGGTGATTTCGAACGTATGTTTGAGGCCCGCCGTGAAGAGGCTTCCACCAGACCCGGGTCCGAGGTCCCTCGTTACAGGGGCTAAGGCAACCAACAGTTCTGAGAGGCCTGAGAAGGCCTTATCGGTGAAAGGTGTTTCTCACCGTTACCGCTCTTGTGGCGACGCCAGAACCGTTGAGGGGGGCAAGGAGTGAGTTTTCGAACTGTAGTTCCTCCATTACCGGCAGTGCTGAGGTCCTTACTGTGAAGGCTAGTTTGGCTATTGGTATGTCTCAGAAACATCCCAGGCCCCATAGTACCGGCTCGGCCGAGGTTCCTTGTGTAAAGGCTAAAATGAAGACCCCTGATCCACTGATGGGACCCCTGCCTCACTTCCACACGTGCCGCAGTTCCCCTCAGGTGATGACAAAATGGAGGCCGTTCCCGCCAAGACCAGAGTGGCCATTTTGGGCACTTCCCTTACAACTACGCCATCGGCCTCAGGTGTAGGGATTGGTTCTGTTGGTGAACATAAGGTTCCTTGTGCGCATCAGTTTCATCCGGTTTACGACTGGACGCTCGGATGCCCCTTCCGCACAACATCTTGCTGCCTGTGGGTTCGGCACCCTTGATTTATGTGGACACCTCTGGGGTTGGGCCTGCTTGGCAACCCTCCCCTCTGCGTCCCTGGAATTATCCCCCTCATGAGGGGCCTTCCCCGGCAGCTCCAAAGCTTTCTCCGGAGGACACTTTTTTTCGGCAAATTTCAGGTACTCGTGCATACCGACCCCATCAGAGTATTTCAAGGGTCTTTTTAGGGAGATATGCCTGCCTGCGCCACCGATTCCACCCGCGCCTCCGGTGGTTCGGCCGTGCCGCCTTTGCCTGCGGGGCCTCCCCTACCCTTCCGCCCTTGCCTCCGTTGTCCCCGGTGGACAAGGCAGTGCCCGACGTGGTTCAGCAGGATCCTGACCTGTTGGATGATGCGCAGGGCGATCAGGACTGCGAAGACCAGCCCCGCTCTATTGGAGCCTTTCACGACCGGGTACTTGACATGTCTATTGGATGTCCCAGTGTCCAAGGCACCTGCTCCGCAGGAGGGTGTGCTTTCGGGGGCATTCACCTTGTCTCCTTCAGAGCGTACCGGCCTGTTCTTGCAGAAGGAAGTTTGGGCTGAGGTCCGTAGAGTCTGGGAGAAACCACACTCTGGACTTTTCGTCAATAAGAAAATTGACACGCGCTCCAGGGTGCATTCTTCGGAAGAGGTGGCCCTAGCATCATGTCTGCCCCCCTCCTCCACGGTGGTGGCTGCGGCCACTTTACAGTCCAGGTCTGCAGCATCCTCTTCTACGACAGCTACTCAGGTTCTGGGGAAAGAGGACAAGCTCCTTGACTCCCTTGGGAGAAAGATTTTCGCTAACTCGGCCCTGCAGCTGCAGCAGGCCAATGCAGAACTGGTGTTAGCGGGGCGAATATGAAGATGTGGAAAGGTCTGTCGGAGTTCGAGGAGTTCATTCCGGTCGAGAAGCTGGAGGACTTTAAGGTGGGATTGTTGGATGCCAGGGTCTTGGCCCAGGATCTGCTGGAGGCCGCACCTCATCACGTTGACACTTGCGCTCGGGGCCTTATACTTGGAGTTGATACCTCTCGGCAGGCTTGGTTGCACGCCACCAAGGTCTCAAAGGAAGTGCAGGACAAAGTGTTGGACCTGCCGTTTGACGGTAAGGAGCTTTTTCATTCCTCAATGGATGTGGAGCTGACCAAAACCAAGGACCACACCCAGACAGCCAAGTCTTTGTCCGTCCTGGTTAAAACTCCTTTTAGGACCCCGAGACTGTTGTCGTAAAGCCAGTACTCTGCTGGTTTTAGGGGGTTTCTAGATCAGAAATCCCGCAGAGTGGTTACCCCTTCAGGGAATTCCCGCCAGAGGCAGCAGCAGACTCGGTTCTTCTCCCGCTCCTCAGCCTCCTCCTCAAGTTCAGGTGGTAACGCCACCGGAAAACCTGCCAAATAAGGGTTCTCCGTGCTCGCACAAGACCCTGGTGGGAGGACGCATTGTGTCTCATTGGGAGGTGTGGCAGACCATTACCGAAGACCGGTGGGTCTGGTCAGTCGCTCGGGCGGGCTTCCGCTTACCTGTACCACCTACCCCACTCTTCAACACTCCTTTCCAGCAGTCTGGGTCGCCCTCCCTCAGAGCAGAGGTTCTGAAGTTGCTGGACCTCAGGGCAGTGGAACCCGTTCCCCTAGGGGAACGAGGGGAGGGCTTCTACTCCAGACTGTTTACGGTGCCCAAACCCAACTAGGCTGGCCTGCGCACCATCCTAGACCTTTCCCAGTTCAATCTTTTCCTACCCCAAGAGAAATTCAAGATGATCACGCCCAGCCAGATACGGTCCTCTTTACAGATGGGCAATTGGCTCAGCGTGGTGGACCTCCAGGATGCGTACATGCATATACTGATCTGGAATCCACACAGGAGATACCTCTGTTTCTCTGTGGGAGAGGAGCATTTCCAGTTTCGAGTGCTTCCTTTTGGCCTCAGCTCGGCGCCGCGTGTCTTCACGAAGATGTCGCCGGTGATTGCAGCTTATCTTCGTCTGCAGGTTATCCATGTGTATCCGTATTTGGACGATTGGCTCTTAAGTTTCCCTTGCACGGTGAAGGCCATGTGCAATCTGCAGTCTCTCATCCAGCTCCTGTTCCATCTCGGGCTGTCTGTGAAGTGGCGTATATCTTCCATGACTGTCTCTCAGGACTGGCTTTTCCTAGGTTTTCGCTGGAACACGATCGACTGCAGAGTTTACCTGACCGGGGACAGAATGGCAGATCTGTTGGCCACGTGTCAGATTTTTGCACAGTCGGAGAGCATGTCGGCCTGGTGTTTACAGAGGCTTCTGGGACTCATGGCTTCCTGTGTCTTGGCCTTACCTCTCGTTCTTCTCAAGATGAGGCGGACTCAGATGGCTCTTCGGAGTTCTTGGCGTCAGGCAGTGGATCCGGACTCCAAGTTATTGATTCCGGCTTCCATGACAGCGGACCTGGAGTGGTGGTCATCTCTCAGCAACCTGTCGGTGGGGGCGGGCTTTCAGGACCCAACCCCGATGGTGACGGTCACAACGGACTCCTCCCTACTGGGGTGGGGTGCGACGTTGGATCCTCTTCAGGTCTCGGACCTTTGCTCAGCACAGGACAAGTTCCTTCATATAAATCTGGAGCTCCTGGCAATTTTCCTAGCGCTCATAGCGTTCAGACCGGTCATTGCCAACAAAGTAGTCCGTATCCGCACGGACAATGTGGTGTCAATGTATTGCATCAACAAGCAAGGGGCCACCAAGTCTCCCCCGCTCGTGGACCTGTCCATCCAGATTTGGGAGTGGGCGGTTCATCATGGTGTTTGGCTGGTAGCAGTACACATCCCGGGCCAGCTGAACGTTACGGCAGACAATGGTCAGCTACGAATGGGAGCTGAAGGCGGAGATCCTCTCATGGATTTTCCTGCGTTTGGGCATGCCGGAGATGGACCTCTTCGCGACGTCGGCAATCGAGAAACTTCCTCTGTATGCCTCCAGGAACGGCCTGGGAGCCTCCTCTGGGCGATGCTCTCAAGATTCCTTGGCCCAACATGAGTGCCTATGCTTTCCTTCATCTGCCTCTCTAATTCATCGGACGATTTGCAAGCTAAAGAACGCAGTGAACTGTTCGCTTCTACTCTTAGCCCCGTGGTGGCCAGCCAGGTTCTGGTTCTCAGAACTTCAACAAAGTTTGGAGTGAACTACTGTTAGAATTGTAGTGGAACTAAATTGGATTTTTACTGCAAAATAATGAATCGTTTTAAGAATCACATTAGTTTGTTTGAATGAATGAATGCATGATGTTAGGATGTCTTTTTTAAGAATTAATTAAAAATGTTCAATGATTTCTTCTGTCTTGTTCTCATCAGTTCTCCCTTCACCCTAGCACCACATTCTGTTTCATTTTCTCAGAACTTCAACACCTGTCTGTGTGTGCACTGATCAGGCGACCAGTGACTCCCGATCTGCTTCACCAGGGTGATCAAATGCTGTGGCACCCCTCCCCACAATCGTTCAGCTTGGCGGCATGGTGCCGGAGTTCAGGTCCTTAGAACATCTGAGCCTGTCTGCTGATAACATGCGCATTATTCAGGCAGCCAGGAAACCCTTGACCAGGTCTCAGTATAGGAGCAAATGGCTTAAGTTCTGTCATTGGTGCTTAGACAAACAGCTAGACCCAAGGGCTGCTACGATTGACACTGTGCTGTCCTTCGTATCCCACCTAGCAGAGTCGGGCATTTAAGTTTGTCATGCAGAACGTATCTTTCGGCGGTATCTGCCTATCTCTCCACAGACCAGTGCTTTTATTCTCTGTCTTATCCAGTGATTAGGAGACCTTTTGCAGGTTTGAGGCGCCTTCATCCCCCGGTTCGCAAACCGCAGCGACATGGGATCTGAACGTGGTCCTTAGGGCGTTGTACCATAAACCCTTCGAACCAATGGCCATGGTGGACCTTAAGCACTTTTCGTGGAAGGTGTCTTTTTTGGTTGCCGTTACTTCAGCGAGGCGCGTGAGTGAGCTCCAGGCTTTGTCAGTGGAGCATCCCTTTTTGGTTTTCCACAAGGATAAGGTGGCCCTACGGACGAATCCTTCCTTCCTGTCGAAGGTGGTCTCTGATTTCCATCTGAATCCATCTCCCCGCTGGTCTTCTTTCCGAACCCTGCTTCAGACGCAGAAAGGGTTCTACATTGTTTGGATGTTAGAAGGGCTCTTAAGTTCCATTTAGACAGAAAATCGGAATTTAGGAGATCTTCTCAACTATTGGTGACCTATGGTAATCCACAAGGTAGACGGGCCTCTAAGGCGACTATCTCCAGATGGATCGCGGCTTGCATTAGTCTTACACTGTCCAAAGGTTGCAGCCTCCCAAAGGTATTCATGCTGCTCACCAACCTTGACTCTAACATTCCCTCTGTCCTCATCCTCCTCGATCTCTCCTGCCTTCGACACGGTCAACCATACCATCCTGCGCAACCGTCTCCGTGAAAACTTGGGTATCACTGATCAGGCTCTGGCCTGGCTGACCTCTTTCCTCTCAGATCGACCCTCCCAGGTCCAACTTGGGTCCTTCCTTTCATCTATCTTCCTCTCTACCTGTGGTGTTCCCCAGGGGGTCTGACCTCTCGCCCTGGCTTTTCAACAAATACCTGGCAACTCTCGCCCACTACATTGACATTTTCTGCTCAAATTTCCAGTGCTACGCTGACGACACAACTCATTTTCAGGCTGCCCTCTGCCGCCTCCTCTCCCCTCTCTGATTGCCTAACTGCCATTCAAGATTGGTGTGCCGCCAATGATCTTTATCTGAATGCCAGCAAGACAGAGATCCTCCTCATCGGCACACCTTCACCATCCTTTCCCCTCACTCTCTGGCCGGCCTCCCTTGGCCGCCCTCCTACCCCCACCTGCGAGGCTAAGAACCTCGGGGTCATCTTTGACTCCACTCTTTCCTTCTTCGCCCACATCTCTGAGGTCTCTAAAGACAAATTTCCGACTGCACCTCCTCAGAGGTACTCTGCCTTTCCTCTCCTTCCCCCAGAAGCTCATGGTATCTCAAGCTCTGGTTCTCTCTAGCTTGGACTATTGTAACAGCCTCTTTCTAAATCTATCTGCCTCTACTCTCCGCCCTCTGCAACTAATCCAGAACAGGACTGCGAGACTTGTCCTTGGCCTCAACCCCTGGGATCGTAACTCTCTAGCTCTGAAATCTCTTCACTGGCTCCCAGTGGATGCAAGGATTAAATTCAAAACAGTCTGCATTGTCCACAAGGCTTTCTGGGGCCTGGGTCCAAAATACCTTCAGCTATCCCTCTGCAAATACCTCCCCGCTTGAGCTCTTCGTTCCTCTACCTCCAACTCACTCGGGGTCAGTCGTTTTTCTAAGAAACTAGCTGGGGGTAGATCTGTCTTCGGCTGGGGCCTCCCTCTGGAACAGCCTCCCTGCTACTCTAAAACTTGAGGAGAACCATCTCCGGTTCCGGAAGCACCTCAAGACCTGCCTCTTTTCTTCTGCCTTCGCTCCCCCTCTCCCCTGCTGATCTGTTCTCTTGGCACCGTGCACCTGGCCACCCTCTGTCTTTTGGGCCCAGGTACCTGCTCATCCTGTCACCCTCCCGCACTGCCTCCGGGCCACCCCTTGCACTGGGGTCTGTATCTGTACCCATACAGCCCCCCTTTCTTCCTGCACTTATCGGACCTACCCTGTCTGCTGCCTTAAACCTAGCACTTGCAAATTGCTGGCTGCATTACCACGGTTTGTTGCCTTTATTATTTAATCTGTTTCTCCTCTGCTTCGCACTTTCCACCTCTCCCCCCTTCCATGCACTTTTCCCCTCCCCCTCTCCCATGCACTTGCGCGTTCTCAATGTCACTGGGCCTAGTAAGATCGCTGTTTTGTTCTCCCCTGTTCCTCTCCCTTGCCTTGTCGCGCTCTGAAACACTTGTGTACGAGCGCAATAGAAATAAAATATCAATCAATCGATGCACACCTGGTGCGGGGCAAGGCAGCTGCTGTTGCCTTTCAGAAATATGTCCCCTGGGAGACCATTGCAAAAGCGGCTACATGGGCCTCCCCATCTGCTTTCTGTAAGCATTATGGTCTTGACCTGAGCACCAGATCTGATGCTCAGTTTGGCCAGGCTGTGTTGAACCTTTTTCAGTAAGGGGTTTTCCATCAACCCGTAGTTCCCGTAAGGAGTCCTTGGAATCTCCCATACGTATGGAGGAAAGGGGACGGGACGTAGGAGTTTAACCAGGTTACTCACCGTAGTGACCACCTTATTCCTAGTCCATAGTCCCCTTTCCTCCATGCACCCGCCCGCCGTCACCTCAAATAGGGTTCCTGTTGCTTAAAGGTCTCTGACCTGGCGATAGAGAAGGACTGATGGATGATGCGCGGGATGGAGCTGAGATGGGTGGGGTTACGTCTGCGTGCAGTACCCCACGTAGAAAGAGAGGAAGGACAAAATAATTTTGGATGCTTTACAAAGTGCTCTGGTCCCATCCCACAGGACGGAGGAATGTCACATAAGTATGGAGGAAAGGGGACTATGGACTAGGAGTAAGGTGGTCACGACGGTGAGTAACCTGGTTATTGTCTTTTGAGAATCGAAAGGGGAAGTAGACATGGGCGTGCTTGTAACACTAGCCCTAACCTAACGTGACGTGTAGTGTACCCAAAATCCTGCACGCGTTTAGGTCCCTCATATTATTTTTTTCCCGCTCAGCTCGCTGGTCACCTTATGCAGAGCTCGTATATTAAGTTTATTTTTCATTGTCCATGACCATTGGTCATCTAATATTCATCAGTTCTTCAACGACTACTCCTGAACCAACACAACAGACTGCAGATTTCGGCAGCTGGTGCTCCGGTTAGTGCTGTTGACTGCGTGGCTTCGGCCCTCCGGCCCTCCGGCCAGGCCTCTACAGTAGAGAAGAGTGGGGCCCCCGGGGTTCAGATTCTTTTGTAGAATGCATTTCCTATTTTCCCTTCTGGTTTCACCATATGTTAGGGAGAATTCTCACAAATGTGCTAATTCCTCTCTACCTTAGAGACCCCAAGCACTTTTGCTGGACTCTAGGACTTTTACATTTTTACCCTGGAGAGAGTGAGGCACTTTTTCCCACACATGTATTTTAATGTGATTTTGAACACTGTTTCTTTTGGTTGTGGAGTCTGACGAACTCCATAGGCATCTTCTTTTACATTGTCACGTAGCACCTTCAGTGCAGTGGCACAGGGAAATCTTTCAGATTTCCCAAAGGTTTAAGTACCTTCCCTTGGATTAACTATGGTTTCCAAGAACAGTGAAGTAAAATATTGATTTTACTTGATTTTTAACTTTCTAGACCCAGCACACCCTATCTTACAATAGGGTGCTGGAGGGGTTACTTGGTATCCTATTTGTCTAGTTTCCCATGAAACATTTTTGTTAACCTTTCCTTGAGGAATGGCTGGTGGCAGTGGTTTACTTTTAACTACTGTGGTGTGCTTTTACCACGGGCTGCGTTCGCAGCTGCAGTAAAGCACCCAGGGTGCCATTTTTATCAAAATGGCCCTGGTTGTCTTTTTTCGCCATTTATTTGTGGAAAGGTCCTTCTTGAGATTTACTGTGCCAAACCAGGTTTGGTCCCTTTTTTCATTTTGTCTTTGGTGGGATTCACGAGTGAGGCCTGCCTCTGGCTCTAGGGTGTCTGGCAGGAAGCGAGGGAGGTGGCCGAAACTGTGTGCTTAGTCTCCTAGGAGACAGGAATGCACTCTTAGGTGGTCGGCTGGCTGTCCGACAAGGACAGCCACCCTACTGGGTGACTGACAGCTAGGCTGGAATGAATTGGAGAAACCTGCATAAAAGGCGAGTTGTTTTGGCTTGGAAGGCAGTCGACCACTGGACAAACGAATCTGAAGAAGAACTTGGAAGATACGCCTGCTGCAACTCCTGAACCGTCGGTTTGTCCCAGTGAAGCCCTGCTGCTGTGCTGAAATTCTGAATTGTATTGATGGAGAAGGCCGCAAGGACGATGTCTTCTCTTGAGTTGGTGGGACCAATCAACTCCAAAGTAAGCCACCTGGATATCCTCTCGAAGCTGGTTTTATTTCCACTGCAGTCGCTGCTGAAACCGAATAGCCAGGGAGAGGAACACCAGATTGTGTGTGTTGCATTTAAACTGGCCAAGAGCTCCAGGAAGTTCCTCAGGACTCCGAGGAAGTAGGACTGACTGAGTCTGAGCCACCTCAACAGATTGTGGGTTCCCAGATGCAAGGAAAGCCCATCTCAACAGCCAGGAATGGCAGTGTTGCCACTTGCGATAGACGCAAGGAGCTGAAACACTGAAGTGCCACTTGTTTGAAGATTGCCGGTTGCGGTTGGTGACTGTCCCATTGCAGTGCAGGGGTCCCCAGAAGTCCTCCCTCTTGTCACCTTGACTGAGGCCCGGGAACACCATGATCTGTAGAGCTGCACAGGAGTTGCGAACAGCTTCTTTACCTCACAAGCCTAATCGGCTTGTGGCTCTACTTTGATTTCTTCTTATTCTACAAACACTTCTAAAACATTGTGCAAGACTTTTACTTACCTGAAGTGTTTTAGTTCACCTTGATGTTGCTAACTTAACATTGTCTGGCCTGGCCCCCTGAATGACTTCTCTCCTCTGCTTATGTGTTTTTGCCTTTCTTCTAGGAAAGAGTTAACTGACTTTGCATTGGGTTACTCTTACGTACCGTCCCCTTTCCCCCATACTGCATGGGCGTCCCTTCCAAGGGATGGGAGGCGGAACCTTTTTAACCAGAAAAATCCTTCTTCCCCTTTAAATTTAGAGGCGTGTGGGGGTGCAGCCCTGGGAGAATGCTCTGTGCTGTCTCCGCCCTCTGGCGCCACACCCAAGTTCCCTTTTCCGCATCGTCGGACGGGCCGAATTCACCAGCGCTCCTGGGTTTGGCTTGGCCCATGTAATTCCATGCGTGGATACTTCTTCTTTGTTATTATTTAGGTACTCGGTTCTCAGGCGTCATGCTCCTCCCTGGCACATGTCTACTTCACAGGGTTCAGCAGGTGTCCATCCTACAACGGGTTCTTCCCAACTACAGACCCCCACGCCCTCTGCCTGCGTTGCCTTGGCCCAGACCACGGTTGGCAAGCGTGTACAGCATGTGGCTCGCTGTCATCGAAATCGCTGAACAGACTAGCCAGGAGGAGGGAGTTCTTACAGAAGTCGCCTTCACAGGACCTCAAGAACTTCGTGAAACACAGAGCAATGCCCATGGTAGGGCCGCTATTTTCCATTGCACCCCGCAAACGAGACTCCTTCCCAAAGACACTCCTGCGCGGGATGGACCGTTCAGGTCCTTGTACCAGCACGTGCACCAAGGCTGCTGCAGCTACCGGTCTTCAGGCTGAGTGGTCCTTGGATCCTCTCGGTGGCAGTGTTGAGGGACCGGATGTTTCTTGTACTGGATTGTCATCCAAGGGGCGCCGCCCTTGTACTGGCAATATGGCTGTGGGGCTATGCCCTAGTACCAGCAATACGTCGGAGGGGGTGCCTAAACGCAGCTCTACCGACCCCCGGGTCGAGGGTGTCACACCTACCGGGTCTCGGCCCGGGAAGCAGGGTATGCCTTGTGATCCACACGCAAGAGTCTTGGAGGAGGCTGGGCCCGCCGAGCAACGCGTCGCAGGCACGTGGCAGGCAGCTTGACAACATGGCTGCCGCACCGGAGAGGCACCCGTCCGATGCAATTCCAGGAGTTTGACGAAGAAAGAGTGTCGAGGTGGGACTGGCCTCAACCAGGTACGTGGCCTCCAGCCTATCCTCCTTGTGCGCAGGGCAGCTTCCCACTGCTTCCATATGGGCAGGGTATGCAGCGGCTCCAGCAACTCCCTTGTACCCCATCAGTACCCTGTACCACCTCTCTGGCCAGTGAAGAGGGTTTCTTCGACAGGTTCCTCTGGCTCATGAAGTCAGCTATGATGGGGGTTATCCTCAAAGGCGCCATCATGGAGGTCCTCCCTATGATGCTAGCGGCACCACAAGCTCCTCCGCTGGCCCGCTGGCGCAGCCGCTGGCTCTGGCCCCCCCAGCCGATTCCTCAGGCGGTTCCGTGCCAGCCTCCTCCTCAGCCTTTGACCGCGGTCACTGTACCCCAGCCTCCGGCTCCAGCTACTCCACCTCCACAGGATACGGATGAGGAGGAGAATCCGGACACGCAATCCTCAGCCAGGGCCTTCCACGAACGTCTTGCAGGGCTGGCAGAGTACCTGTGCCTACCCCAACCCGAGGTTGAACAGCCGGTAGAGGGTGTTATGGCTGAAGTCCTCACGCAACGCCCCTCTGCCAAAACGGGGATTCCACTTCAAACCGATGTACTCTCTCTGGCCAAGAAGGGTTGACTCAAGCCCCGCTCAGTCCAGCCGCTCAATCGACACCTGGACGCCAAGCACAGGCAGATGGCGGGGATACACTCTTGCTATCGGCCTACCCTCGGCCACACTCCTTGGTGATAGCTGCGGCATCCCTATACTCCAAGCCGCAGTCGTCCGCCGCTGCCTCCTCTGTGACGCTGCTAGGCAAAGAGGAGAAGATCTTAGAGGCTTATGGGAAGAAGTTGTATTCCAACTAGTCCTTGCATCTTCATCAGGCCAATGCCATGCTGGCTGCCTCTAACCAAGGGTTATGGAGGGAAATTGCGGACTTCCTCCCAGAACTCCCTATGCAGAGCCAATCACATTTTAAGGCGGGACCGGCTGAGGCCAAGCTGGTGGCGCAGGACCTCATGGAATCGACTGTGGCCCATATTGACACCTCTGGCCGTGCCATCTTTATCGCCACAAACATGAGAAGGACAGCCTTGCTCCGGGCAACGAAATTCATCCCAGACGTCTAGGAACGCATATTGGATCTGCCGTTTGAGGGGGAGGTGTGGGTGCCCTCTTCCATTCCTCCACAGACGAAGAGCTGGACAAGAATAAAAACAGCTCACAAACAGCCAAGTCTTTATCCTTCTTGACAAAGACGAGACCCAAGTTGTACACCCAGTCACAGCAGCACTCCGACAGGGGGTGTACGTTCGGAGGGTTCCGCGGCTTCCAGGAACAGAGATCCAGGCGGCCTAACCGCTCCCCGTCTCAAGCAACAAAAGGGGGTCGGAGGGGTAAGGTCTTTTTGCAGTCCCCCTCCTCCGCGACATCCTCTGAGGGAAAGAAGGCATGACACGTCCCTTCGGGTCCACGTGTCTCCAGTGGGGGGCAGGCTTGCTCTCCATGCACATTTTTTGTCGCAAGATTTTCGCGGACCCTTGGAACCTCTCCGTAGTATCCACGCGGTACCACGTACCCATCCCAGGCTCTCCTCCCTCCTCCACGCCCTCAAGTTGGGACAGCAACTCTTCTGGCGGAGATCTGGTCGTTCATAGAGAGCAAGGCAGTGGAGAAAGTCTCAGCTTCCGAGCGAGGCTTGGGCTTTTACTCCAGGATTTTCGCCATTCAGAACCACCACCAGGCGGGCCTGAGAGATGTGCTGGACCTTTCCACCCTCAACATCTCCTTACCCCTGCAGAAATTCAAGATGGTTACGCCACTTTTTATAGCGGAGACATTGTGCAAGGGAGACTGGACGTGCTCCCTGGATCTGAGGGACGTGCTCCCTGGATCTGAGGGACGTGCTCCCTGGATCTGAGGGACGCGTTCCCTGGATCTGAGGGACGCGTACCTACATGTCCCGATTTGGCAGCATCGTCGTTTTTCCTTTGGTTCAGTATCATGGGTTACCATTTTCAATAGAAGGTCCTTCCTTTTGGCCTTAACTTGGCCCCCAGAGTCTTTACCAGGGTCATGAATACAGTGGCTGCCCTCCTCATAGCTCGAGGCTTTTAATCTCCCCATACCTCGACAAGTGGCTCGTCAGGGCTACATCTCCTGAAGCGGTTCACCAGTCTTCCCATACCCTTATGAACATGCTGCACGATCTGGGCTTCTCGCTCAATCTCAAGAAGTCGCAGCTGCCGTCCACACAGACTCCGACATTCTTGGGCCTCACTGGGACTCGTGCTCCGAGAAGGTATTTCCGTTGGAGGACAAGATCTTGGCCACTAAGCATACCCTCCAGCTTATAGCGAATTTGCAAAAATGGCCGTTTTGTGCAAAAACAGCATCTTTAAAAAAAAAAAAAAATTATAATTTTTTTTAACATTTTTTTTTTAGTTATCTGGAAAAATTACCGTTTAAAAAAAAAATAATACTCAGGGTGCCAGGTTCTCAACATTTTTTTACACAAATGAAATGCGCTAACACATCTCATCACTTGCGCCCCAAAAAAGTGCAGCCCAATCCACAAGGGACACATGAATGCGCACATTTTATATGCGCGCCCATTCAGATGGCCTTTTTCACCTCCCTGATCAAATAAAGTGGCGTTTCTGCCAATTTAAAAGCGCATCCCTCATTTCCAAGCAAGATGCACTTTTAAATGTGCAGAAATTGTAGGCAACCCTAAGCGCACGGGATGTGGGGCTGCCACTGCATGACAGCGTCTTCACTGACCCTGTCATGCATTTCTTTTAAGGTATGAACCGCTGCTGTGTCGCTTGCATTTCTGTTCCTCAAACAGGATAAAAATGCATTTTTTGGGTCGCATTTTACAGCGGCAGGCACCTGGAGGGCCTGTCCCTGTGAAAGGCGCTGGGAGCTTGCAGAACACTGTCGGGAGAGCGATTCTATTCAAAGTACTGCCCATTTTGATGACAAAAATCTATCGTATGTTACAATTTGACCTATTTCGTCCAGTACTATTCGATCTATTTTTATAAATACTGAGCATGTGTTGCGGGGGTGTCACCCGCTCCCCATGTTCAGTATCTTTGGTCTAGGGTGGTTGCAGAAGTGTTTTCCCCTTTTTCCTCAAAATTGGAGGCGGGGACAGAAAAAAAAGAAAATAACGAAAAAGGGACCCTGCGGAGTCGGATCCGACCCACATTAGAGGGACGGATCTGGCACCGCAGAGTTGTAGGGGAAGCGGTAGCGACCAAGCAGTTAAGTAGGGGAGGGGGTGGTGTGGTGGTGAAAGGTACATTTTGGGTTGTTTGGCTTAAGTGCAAATCAATTTGCAGCGAAATTGACTACGGTCAATTCCGCCGCAAATAATTACACTTCGGTCAAACAACCCAGAACACCATTCAAGGCAGCTGGCCAGCGCACAATTTAAGCTACAGCTCAAGCCTGTGGATATGCACCAGTCACCTTTGAGAATAAGGTGACCTGCTCATTTCCAAAAATGAGTTGTCTAAAAATAGCATATCCTCCGTTCTTTTTTTAAATGCCCCATTATTTGAGGAAATGGGTCAAAATCTACATTTTAAAGAAAATAAAAACATGGTTACACTATGAGAGAGGGAGAGTGATGGGTGAGATGTGAAGTGATAGGCAAGAAAGCAGAGGGAGAGCAGTGGGTCAGAGGAGGAAGCGCTGCACAAGAGAGCAGAGGAAGCAGCAATGCAGTGGGCCAGAAATCTGAGAGCGAGTAGAGGTACAGAAAGTAGAGGGAGCGTGTGGTTAGTGAGCCAGAAAGCAGCGAGGAAGCGGTTGGCCAGAAAGAGGCAGTGAGCTGCAGAATGAGAAAAAGGATGATGGAAGAGTGCGATAGAATGGGAGAAAGGATGCAAGATGCAGAAGCAGCACAAAAGAATGAAGGACTGTACATTGCGGGAGGAATTGTAGATTGTAAGGTGTGAGATGGGAGTATGATTTGGAGTGTGGCAGGGGCTGGGCAGTGCAAATTGTGACTTGACAGTGTGACATAGTACGTGAGTATTTGTATGACAGAGTGAGAGGTTAACGAATGTAAGTTGTGGTGGAGAGTTGGTGAGATGTGTATTGGTGAGAGAGGTGTGTGGGAGTTTGGGGGATTGGAGAACATAGAAGGGGAATATTTTCAGCATTACAATTGATAATGATCAATTTAGTGAATACTATTAAATAGGCATGAACATTAAACCAGAAATGTAGCCAAATCAAACACTGTTCTGCCAAGCCAGAGACATCTGGGACTCTTCCTATTAAATTAATACAAAAGATACATAATAATGATACCCTGGCTCTCTTGTAGCCTTGCACTCTGCCTATTTCCTGCAATGTGGCAATCTTACACCCTCCAGTTAATACAAAATGTCCCACAAAAATGGCGCAATAAATAAAGGTTTGTGCTGCAAAATTTGCCATTTCATGCCGCAAAATCCTGGAAGGTCTGACTAAGAGGGCCACCGCCCACTTCCTCAGCACAGAAGTGACCTTGGCTTGGTCATACCTGCATCTCCTGGTTCTCTTGGCGGCGGTCCTATTAGCCGTCCCACACACAAGACTGAGGATGAGGGGGATTCAGCTGCACTTTGCGGCCTCATGGAACCAGGAGCGGGGCTCTCCATCCGAGAGGAACAACGTTCCTCCATCTCTTCACCCGGATCTAACATGGTGGTCCAGGGACTGCAACCTACGAACAGGCAAGCCCTTTCTGCTGCCCACCATCACTACAGACTCCTCGCTAGAGGGCTGTGGATACACCCTGGACAATCTCTCGGTCCACTGCACCTGGACTCGACAGGAGCAGGAAGGAATACCACATCAATTGGTTAGAGCTGAACGCCATCTGGCTAGCGCTCTGAGCATTCCTACCACTTCTCAGGGGCAAGGTTGTCCTCATCCAGACAGACAACTCGACCAGCATGTACTACGTCAGCAAGCAGGGAGGCACCAGATCCCCTCCTGTGCAGACTGGCAATCGGCATGTGGGAGTGGGCCCTGAAAAAAATCTACCTTGCGGCAGTCTTCCTCCCGGGGGAAGTCAACCTGGAGGCGGACAGGCTCAGCAGGTTGGGAGCAGACAATTACGAGTGGCAGCTAAACAACCTCATCATTCAGGAGCTCTTCAACAGGTGGGGTCATCCCCAGGTGTATCTCTTTGCCACCTGGCACATCAAGAAGTGCCCTCAGTTCGCCTCCTGACAGCGACAGGGCCCCGCCTCCCTGGGCGACTCATTATGGCTTCAGTGGAACGGCATGAAGGCTTACGCCTTCTCGCCCACTCCACTGATTCACAGTGATTTGCAAGATCAAGGAGTCTCGCAAACTCAACATCATTCTAATAGCTCTATGGTGGCCTTCCAGGCAATGGTTTTTGGAGCTGCTCATCCTGTCAGCGGTGCCGGCGATTCACCTCGCGTCGGGCCCAGCACATCTTCTGGTGCAACAGGGGAGCAGGCCATCCTCCCCGTGCCTCAGAAACTAGCCCTCACAGCGTGGTACCTGAGCAGGTAACGTTGCGGCACCTCAGCCTCTCGCAGGCTAATCTGGAAATCCTACTTGGTGCAAGGAGCAAGACTAGCAGGGCCCAGTATAAAAGTAAATGGACCAGATTCTGCCACTGGGCATACTCAAAGGAAATCGACCCCCTGCCATGTTCTTTGGCCGTGGTGCTCTCCTTCTCGGCGGACCTCGCCCACTCTGGTGTGCAGGTGGACACCTGCCGTACATAACTCGCAGCCATAGGGGCTTACAGGAACTCTGAGGAGGGGGGGGATCTTCTCCTCCAATTTGATTGTCAAACATTTGATGGGGCTCACAAGGCTCTACCCGCCCGTCAAGAGTCTGCACCCAGTGTGGGACCTCAACATAGTCTTGGGCGCCCTGGCGCACAAACCGTTTGAGCCAATGGCATCCATGGACATCAGGCTGGTCACCATCAAAACGGTCTTGCTAGTCGGCTTCACATCGGCTCGTAGAGTCAGTGCAATACACGCTGTGGTCGCCTCTGAACCATATTCTACCTTTCACAGGGACAAAGTAGTCCTGCGGACACACCCGGCATTTCTGCCCAAGGTGCCGTCTGCTTTCCACTTGAACAAGGAAATAGCCCTTCCTACGTCCTTTCCCGATCCCAAGGACGAAGCACAGAGGGTGCTGCACTGCTTGGATGTCGGGCATGCCCTGAAATTTTACTTGGACAGGACCAAGGGCTTCGGACGCCCTGTTTGTCACTTTCGGAGGCTTAAGACAAGGCTATCAGGCCTCTAAGGCCTCCATATCACGCTGGATGGTCTCTGCCATCAAGGAAGTGTATGAGGGACAGCACAAGCAGCTTCCATTCAACATGCACGCCCACTCAGTCAGGGCCAGAGCAACAGCCACGTCATGTCCCTTGGCAGGTCATAAGCAGGGCGGCCACTTCGGCCACTCACTCGGCTTTCTGCAAACATTACTGTTTGGATGTCGGCTCTAGATCTGATGGGGCTTTCGGACAGGCAGTTATCAGGAACCAATTTGCTTAAGGAGGGTTTCCTCTCCACCCTGGGGCTACATTCAGTTGTAATCACCCATGCAGTATGGAGGAAAGGGGACGGGACGTAAGAATAATTATAAGTTACTCACTGCTAGTACCCTTATCCTCGATACGTCCCACCATCCTCCCCTCTAACAATTCTGGTGTCATTGGGAAATGTTAAATCTATTGTCGACGTGTCAATGGGGACTGAAGTGTGGCGCCGGAGGGTGGAGTCAGGGCAGCTCATGCTCCCACGGCCGCACCCCTGTGTGCCTCTAAATTTAAAGAGGAAAGTTTTTCTATTGAAAAAGGTTCCACCTCCCATCCCTTGGAGGGGACGCCCATGCAGAATGGAGAAAAGGACTAAGGGTACGTTAGTCATTGCAGTGAGTAACTTATAATTTGTTACTTACCTGATTGAGCATAATTTTGTGAAGTCTTATTCTTTGACACTCCTCTCAATAATATTCTAAATGCAACAGTGATATATTAATGTCCCCAGCACCCTAACTATTGAAGTCACCTGAGGGTGTAGGTAGTGTCCGTGGGTCACCCCAAATGGGAATTTGCTGATTTAGAAAACTAAGTGTATTTTGAAGTATATTTGTGTTAGTTATACTGCCCCTTCTGGAGGCTTATTCTAACTGTTAAATTAATAATTGTTTAATCAAGAAATTGTGTGAGAGTTTATTTGAATACTTGTCACTGTCTATCTGTGTATACAGCTCACATTGACTCCTCTTGAGATCATCCTGGCTAATAGACCACACTACCAACCTGTGTAGTACAGACTTATACCAACGATTGGGTTCCTATTTCCAGGAGGTCAGGGTTTTGGTAGTGCACCCAAAGAGTAGTGCATGCAATCTTGCCCGACAAGTCTTTTAACCTGAGCTATGGATAAGACTCCTTTTAAATGTTGCCCTTCTTGCAACGGGAGATATCCATGAAAAGGCACTCACTGGATGTGTAATAAGTCTAACTCGGGATCCCAACAAGCGATCCTGCAAGTCCTGCCAACGTTTACGTCTGATGATAAAAGATCGGCGGACAAAGCGGTGGTGGGCCTACGCCATGCAGCAAGCCGAGCTCCCCCGTCGGCACAGGCGCATCAAGTGACAAGGATGTAAACGACATCCATGGCTGGAATGCGGAGGACCTTGACCTCTGCGGAACGGGCAAGTCTGAACTGTCCGGCCCTGGCAGGCAGACCCCTGGTTCTGCTATGGGGAGACAACCCCCTGTGACGAGGACACACCCACACCACGTAAAGAAAAACACAACCCCCCGACCCCCCACGACGGACTAGTCTGGAAGGTCACAGACGCCAACTGGAACATCGAAACCTTAGACTGAACCCACCGATTCCCATGATCGGTCACCCTCCCGCAACCATCGATACAGCATGCGTCGGGGCATTCAAGTCAAAAGGGCGTCAGCATCTAACACCATACGGGTGCTGAAATGCCTCAGCCTCAAAGGTTTTGGCGGCGCCGAAAACCGTGTCCAAGCAATCGGGCTCCTCAATCCCTTCCTGATACGCAAGAGTCTTGCGAACATCCTCTTGGTGAAAAATAAGCCATAGGACACATCGAGAAGAATATTCAGATGCTCTCAGCCCCTATCGAAGACACTGACAAATCTCGACCGCCTACAAGATCCAAGTCCTCAAAAAGAGTCGGTCCTTCACACCCCCCCCCCCCCCCCCCCCCCCATCCCCCCTTTCAGATCCCTCTGGTTCATCCTTAAGGACCAGAACCTGAGGAAATCCATCAAGACCCCTATGATCAGGGAAAGAATCCCTTTGACGAGACGCCAGACCAGTGTCCAGACTGGGGTGATGAACAACCGGTAGGCGAGGCACCATGGCTTTCACCTTCCACTACTCCAGATCTTGACACCCTGTGTATAGATCCTCCCTCCTCAGACTAGCCTCACCTATTGATGACCAGATGGCCTTCAATGCTATTCTAAAAAAGGCTGCTGTACACTTTCAGATTGCCACTCAAGTGGTGGTACAAGACAGACTTTGTGGAGGACATTTTAAAGGGAAAAAACACCCACAAGTCAAGCGATACCACTATTGAATTTTATCAAGAGGCGCGTCGCTCCCTCTTTGTTAACTCCATCTCAAACAAGAGCTGTAAAACCTATAGTCGAGAAGCTCTTTCACCTCTCTCCAACAGACCTGCTGTATATCTGGGGACATGCCACTCCTGAATCCCTAGTAGTCACAACTACAAGGAAGAGAGCCAGAGTACCCTTGCCTACGGCTGAGGCACCTCCAGACAAGGATTGCAAGAAGTTATGTCCTTGATAAGGGCATTTGAAGTCTCTAAACCAAATTACGGAAACACCCAATCAGCAGCGAGGTGGTATCTCTTGCCGCTCCTTTTGGGGACAATCCTTCCCATGTTCCCCCCACAATCAATGGGGAACAGGGAATACGCCATGGTCCTCCGGACAAGGCGCAACTGCCAAAGGTGAATATCAACAGAGTGCAGTGTGGCAAAGGAATGGGTAGAAACTCCACCATAGAGGCTCCCCAGCATCTGCCCAAAAATGACTTTCAACACCGGGTCCCCTTGCATACCTCCCTAGTTGGGGGACGAATAACCTCTTTCTTTCATGCATGGGAGGGAATCACCACAGACCAGTGGGTGCTCAAGACAGTCGCCCACGGTTACTGTATCGAGTTGAGCTGACCACCTCGATACCGACCACCAACGTCCAGACGCTTATCGCCAGAACACCTGAAGATTTTGCTGCAACCGGGGGAGATCCTTCAAGAAAAGGGTGCGATAGAAGTCGTCCCCATTATACAGGTAAACTAGGGTATTTATTCAGTGCACTTCCTTGTACCCAAAAAGGATCTCACCGTGTACCCTGTGCTAGAGTTGCACCAAGCGAACACATTTGTCAAGCCTCAAAAGTTCAGAATGACAGCATTCCAGTAAGTAATCCCTCCTAATAACACAGGGGGATTACATTTCAACATTGGACATGAAAGATGCATACTTTCATATTTTAATGCTGCCAGCCCACAGAAAGTACTTAAGGTTCATGATGAGGACAAACACTAACAGTTAAAAGTCCTTCCCTTTGGCATTGCCTCAGCCCCAAGGTTATTTACAAAGGTGGTGGCTGTAGTATCGGCTCACCTGCGCAGGCAGTCCATGCCAGTCTATCCTTATCTCATCGACTAGCTAATAACAGGGGATTCGTAATGACCATTCCGATCAAACACCCAGAAGAGAGTAGATCTACTCTTCTGTCTGGGTTTCTCAATCAATGAAAAAATCTCCAGTCTAAACCCCAGCCAAGTCAAACAATTCCTAGGGGCTCTAATTCGGACTGAAGACGGCCTCTTCTTCCCCTCCAACGAGAGGGTTCAAAACATGCTGTTCCAGATCCCTCACTATGTAGCCAATCGTGAGGTGACTTTACGCAAGGCTATGCGACTGTTGGGGATGCTGGCATCCTGCACTCACGTTTACGCATGCACCCATGGCAAGAGTGGCTCAACAGCCAATGATGTCAGTCCAGTGGACAATGGGACAATCTAGTGGTTGTCTCGGCAGCCCTCATTCCCTTACAACGGTGGTCGAGGGGAAAACCCTTTTACAGGGGAAGACCTTCACCACCCCCGCAGTAGAAGCCACTCACCACGGACGCATCTCTCACGGGGTGGGCTCACCTCCTTCATCACATGGTGCTCAGCATTTGGTCCCCAGCAGTAGCATCCAACCACATAAACCTGTTGGAATTGTTAGCAGTGTTCAAAACCCTTGAAGGCTTTTCTAACACAACTACAGGGGAAAACAGTACTAGTCCTCATGGACAGCACCACAGCCATGTACTACCTGAACAAACAGGAGGGGGGGACTCTACCCTGCAGAGTATCCAAAGTGTCTCAGAACATATTGAACTGGGCTCTCAAACACAATGTTCTTCCTGTCACAACACGTTTCAGAGGAACTCAATCTACTGGCAAATATGCTCAGCAGAGACTTCTCACTACCCACATAGTAAGAATGGTGATTACACGAAGACATCGTCTCCAACGTTTTCACAGAATGGTGCTTCCCAGAAATTGACTTGTTCGCAACTTTGGAGAACCCACAGTGTCCAGATTACACCTCCAGGTACCTCAGAACCACTCCAAGGGGAACGGTCTCTGGATAACGTGGTCAGGGAAATTTGTCTACACTTTCCCCCAGACTCACCTACTCAACAAGATAGTGCAAAAGATGCACTAGGAACCAGTCGCAATGATTCTGCTGTCCCCAATGTGGGCCTGCCAACCCTGGTTCTCCCATATGATGGCAATGTCGATCTCTCCTCCGATGAAGCTACCTTGCCCATAAAATATGCTATTACAAGACCGAGTGGAAACACTCCATCCATGCCCGCACACTGTCAACTTAGCGGCCTGGCTCCTGAAGTCATATATTTCGGGCACTTCCAACTTCCTCAGAGATGCATGGACATACTTGGAGAAGCAAGAAAGCCTAACACCAGACATTGCTACTCCAATAAATGGAAGAAGAGCATCAATCCCGCCTACTTGACTCTTGTCTGGTTTTTAATTCCCTGAAGGTCTACCTAGCTGCAAATTCAACTTATAGTACGTTATAACCCAGCTCCCGGATGGGACTTAAATGTGGTACTTTCCAGACTCATGGGCCCTCCCTTCGAACCCATGCACAAGGCAACTCTTAAAGATATCACCCTTAAGACTGCTTTCCTAATAGCTAGCACCTCCATTAGGAGAGTAAGTGAACTACAGGCTCTTTCTGTACTAGACCCCTTCGTAACAGTTCACAAAGATAAGGTGGTTCTACGCACACACCCAAGGTTTGCACCTAAATTCATCTCGAAATTTCATGTAAACCAAACTATAGAACTACCAACGTTCTTTCAAAACCCTTCCAGCTCGGGAGAAAAAAGTCTGCATACACTAGATGTACGCAGAGCTGTCATGTTCTACATGGAAAGAAACAGACCACTGAGAAAGACTAATCAGTTCTTTGTCTCGGCGGCAGCAGGAAGAGAAGGAGATGCGGTCTCAAAATCCACTATATCTAGATGGATTGTTCAATGCATCACTCTGTTACACTCTTGCTAAGAGAGAACTACCCTTCAAGCCAAGAGCACATTCCACTCGAGGCACTGGGGCTTCCATAGCATTCATTGCAAATGTTCCCCTTGAGTCCATCTGCAAAGCGGCTACCTGGAGTTCTGTGCACACCTTTACAAAACACTACTGTCTAGATGCACACTCTAGATCTGACTCCCAGGTGGGACAGGCAGTATTAAGACATCTTTTCTCTACTGTTCCTTCTCATAACCCACCGCCAACTCCGGGTACTGCTCGCTAGTCTATGCACAGCGTTCCAGAAAAGGGTGTTGATGTGGAAGATCCCAGTAATTGAGGCTTTTATGGAAGGGGTTAAAAGACTTAATCCCCCTATTTCAAACCCAGCTCCCGGATGGGATCTAAATGTGATATGAACTAGACTAATGGGCTCTCCCTTTGAACCTATGCAAAAGGCTAGCCTTAAAACGCACTCACAAGACCACCTTCCTAGTGACAGTCACTTCAATAAGAGTTAGTGAACTACAGGCCCTTTCATTTCAAGACCCATTTGTGTCAATTCACGAGGACAAGGTGGTTCTGCCCACTCACTGTTAGTCACAGTTGTATGCAGTACCCTTTGGGTGCACTACAACAACCCTGACCACCTGGCAATAGGAACCCAACCTTTGGTATAAGTCTGTACTACACAGGTTGGTAGCGCGTTGAGCAGTCAGGCTTATCTCAAGAGGGGTCAATGTGAGTAGTAGGGGAGCTGCACAAAGATTCAGTGACACAGTCAAATAAACTTACACAAGTTTTCTTTATTAAACAATTATTAATTTAACAGCCAGTTTGAGTAAACCTTCAGAAGGAACAGTATAATGGTAACTCCCAAATGCACTCCAAAATACACTTAGTTTCTCTAAATCAGCAAGTACCCATTTCGGATGGCACACAGACCCTTCTTACACCCTCAGGTGACTTAAATAGCTAAGACACCGTGGATATTAATTTATTACTGTGTCATTTAGAGCAATACTTGGGAGTATGTCAAAGAAAAATATTTTGAACAAAACAAGAGATCTCTCAAATATTCTGAAGCAGGCAACTATGTTTGGTAACCCCTAATGCAAAGTAAGTTAACACATTCCTGGAAGGAAGGCAAAACAGTCGGAGGAAAAAGAAGTTATTCAGGGAGCCAGGCCAGGACAAAGTCAATTGGGGTGAAGTCTAGGTTAGCTGAAGCAATTATTGTAGGTAGGTAAGTCTTGTGCAATGTTTTAGAAGTTTTTGAAGAAACAAGCTGTTTTAGGCTTTTGAGGTAAAGCAGCGGATAGCAACTCTACGGAAGAAACCAAGACAAGTCTCCACTGAGAACAAGTGAGGTTACACAATAAGAGATAAGTTCTTAGACTTTACAGTACCTTTGGTTAGAAGAAAAATTGTTCCGGTTGGTTTCTGTTCTTGTGCAGCTCTGCAGATCCTGTGTTCCTGGGCCTCAGTCGTGGGGACAAGAGGGAGGACGTTTGGAGGATTCCTGCACTGCAACAGAACGGCGACAGAAAAGGACCAACTTCTATTCAGTGACACTTCACGGTTTCAGCTCCTTGCGTCTCAGCAAATGGCACCACCGCAGACTCTAGGCTTTTGAGATGGGCTTTGCTTGCATCTGTAGTCAAAGGCAAAATAATCAAAGGAACTAAACGTGGTTTGGTGTGCAGAGTAAATCTCAAGAAGGACCTTTCCACAAAGAAAGACCATGCCTTTTTGACAAAAATGGCACCTTTGGGTACTTTACTGCAGCTGCAAACACAGCCCGCGGTAAATGCACACCACGGTAGTAAAAACTAAACCACTTCCACCAACCATTCAGTGAGGAAAAGGTTAACATGAAATTGTTACATTAGAAGTTAGACAAAAGGGATACTAGGTAACCCCTCCAGCACCCTATTATAAGACAGTGTGCTGGGTCTAGAAAGTTACAAATGTAAGTAGTCAATTTCAATTTACTGCTCGGGGAAACAGTAGTTTATCCCAGAGAAGGTATTTAAACCTTGGGGGAATCTAAAAGATTTCCCTCTGTCACTGCACTAAAGGTGCTGTGTGCCACAATGTAAAAGATTATGCCTATGGGGTTTGCCAGACTCCACAACCAAACGAAACAGAGTACAAAAATCACATTTTTTTTTAATTGTTTAATCAAATAAGATTTTTAGAATACAGTATTTGCTTGCAATTTACTCGAAAATCGAGGCTTTGACACAAGACAATTATTGTATCCCTATCCAGTTGAGTTCGCTGGATGTTGTGAATGTTTGGGTGCTTAGTGATCACTTTTGTCGTTAAGTTTTTCTCTATGTATGCTATCATTTTGGCCAGTGCAATTTGCCATGTTATTTTCTCACCTCCAATGAGCCGGCACCACCATGTGTTTTCATCAGCAAGGATATCAAAGCCTACCATCCGCGATAGATATTGTTGTCTGATGGAGCAGTAGCTGAGCATACCATGACTAGGTGTCTTAAAGTCTCTTTTGGTGGTTGAGTACCGTTTTCACAGAATCGACAGACATTTGTTTGTGTTTGACCTCGAATGTACAGTATCTCATTCGTTTTGCATAGATTAAGACGTGCTCGCAGAATTAAATTACGGGCCTGTCTGCTTGGAAATTGCTTTACGTAACTCTGCAGCTCGTTTCATTTTAACGTATTGCTTGGAAGATGGAGAGTGAGTTTGTTTCGCAGCACTATCAATTGTAGTTGCCCAATTGTCTTTTATTTTTCTTAAAATTTTGCATGGATTGCAGATAAGTTCCTCTTCATTTGATCTGATTTTAGATAAAACAGCTTGATTTTCTTCTTGCCAGGTTTTTAACATTACACAGTTTTTAGTGTCCATTTCGCAGTTCAGCATCCTGAAAACCTTGTTGCTGTTAGCCATATTGCATTTCCTGTATAACATGATGGTATTGCAAATCACGGTACATTCTAGTGATTGTAAGCTTAGTTCTCGTCTAATGGCAACCCCTGGGGTGGAATTGGGTAAGTGTAGCACCTTACGCCAGAAAGGTGCTTCCAACTTGGACCATACTTGCTTTGGGATCGTGGGCATTGCTTCCATACTGTATGACGGCGGGCACCACTTTCATTTTGTAAAAATTGATAGTGGGTTTAAGGGAGAATTTCCCGAATTTGCCGTCAATAGCTTTGGCTTGAGCCGCTAATTTCTTAATCTTTGCATATAGTTCCAGTTGCATGGCGGTCTCTTGCCTTGAACTGTCCATGGTCACTCCAAGATATTTAAAATCCAGCAAAGTTGCTGGGGGGGTCTCTAAGGTAGAGGGAATTGGCACATTTCTGAGAATTCTCCCTAGCAGGCGCGTTAGGCAAGATTGTATGCAGTACCCTTTGGGTGCACTACAACAACCCTGACCACCTGGCAATAGGAACCCAACCTTTGGTATAAGTCTGTACTACACAGGTTGGTAGCGTGTTGAGCAGTCAGGCTTATCGCAAGAGGGTTCATTGTGAGCTGTATTGAAGTTACAGATTCACAGTGACAAGTATTCAAATAAACTCTTACACACAAGGT
Organism: Ambystoma mexicanum; assembly: GCF_040938575.1. NCBI lineage: Eukaryota > Metazoa > Chordata > Amphibia > Caudata > Ambystomatidae > Ambystoma > Ambystoma mexicanum. The sequence continues at coordinate 501,352,782 of NC_090938.1, forward strand.
TTCTTGATTAAACAATTTTTAATTTATTTAACAGTCAGGGTAAGCCTTCTTCAGAAGGGGACTATATAACAGTAACACACAAATACACTCCAAATTCCACACTCTAAATATTTCTTAACCAGTAAGTACACTTTTGGGATGACACACAGACACTTCCTACACCCTCAGGTGACTTTAGTAAGTAGGACACTGTGGACATTCATATACCACTGTTGCATTTAGAATCAGACTTAAGAGTTTTGCAAAGGAAACGGTTATTAGAACAGAACAAGAGATCACGCATATTCTGAAGCAGGTAAGTACTTTTGGTAACCCCCAATGCAAAGTTAGTTAACCCCTTCCTGGAAGGATGATAAAACACAATGTCAGAGGGCATAAGTCATTCAGTGAGCCAGGCTAGGCCAAAGTCAATTGGAAAAAGTTAAGTTCTCTTAGACTGTACATTACCTTTCGGTTGAAGAAAAAGGGCCACAGATGACTTGAGTTCCTGTGCAGCTCTGCAGATCCTGGTGTTCCTGGGCCTCAGTCGTGGGGAAAAGAGGGAGGACGTCTGGGGACTCCTGCACAGTAATGGGACGGTCACCATCCGCAACCGGCAATCTTCAAACAAGTGGCACTTCGGTGTTTCAGCTCCTCGCGTCTACCGCAAATAGCAACACTGCGGTTCCTGGCTGTCGAGATGAACTTTCCTTGCATCTGGGGTTCAGCAGTCTGTTGTGGTGGCTCAGGCTCGGTCAGTCCTGCTTCCTGGGAGTTCGGAGGATCTTCCTGGAGCTCTTGGCCAGCTTAAAAGCAACACAACCAACCTGGTTTTCCTCTCCCTGGCTATTCGGTTCCAGCAGCAACTGCAGTGGAATTTCAACCAGCTCAGAGGATGTCCAGGTGTCTTACTTTGGAGTTGATTGGTCCCACTAACTCAAAGGGGGAAGTCGTCCTTGCAGGGGCTTCTTTGTCAATACGAATTTGGAGTTTCAGCACAGCAGCAGGGCTTAACCGGGCAAACCAACAGTCCAGGAGTTGCAGCAGGCGTCCTCTTCAAGCTCTTTTCCGGATTCCTTCGTCCAGTGGTCGACTCAGCCTTCCAAGCCAAAAAGCCTCCCCTTTTTATGCAGGTTTCTCCCATTCATTGCAGCCTAGCTGTCAGTCACCCTTGAGTTGGTGACTGACAACTCCAAAGTGAACTCGCTTGGACATCCTCTCAAAGCTGGCTGTACTTCTGCTGCTGGAAGTGTCAAGGATAGGAACAGCAAATCGAGTGGATTGCTTTTAAGTCTGACCCTAGCTCTAGGAAGATCCTCCAGACTTCTCAGGACTGGACTGACCAAGCCTGAGCCACCTCCAGAGTGCTGGACCCCAGAAGCAAGGAAAGTCTGAAGTGGTATACTAGAACTGTGTTGCTAATTGCTGTCAGACGTGAGGAGCTGAAACACTGAAGTGCCACTGAATTAAAGTTTGCCCTTTGCTGTCGCCGACTGCCCTTTTGTGCTGCAGGAGTCCCCAGAAGTCCTCCCTCTGGTTCCCACGACTGAGGCCCAGGAACAAAGCGATCTGCAGAGCTGTACCCGAACAGAAGCCAGCTGGAACCATTTCTTCTAACCAAAGGTACTGTAAAGTCTGAGAACTTAACTCTTGTTGTGTAACCTCACTTGTTCTCAGTTGATACCTGGCTTGGTTGCTCCTGTAGAGTTGCTTGCATCTTCTACACCTCAGAAGCCTCCCAACTTGTGGCCCTACTTTGGTTCTACTTTTTCTACAAAGACTTCTAAAACATTGTTCAAGACTTTACTACCTGCAAGACTTGCTTCAGCTCTCCTAGACTTTTGCCCAATTGACATTGGCTGGCCTGGCTGCCTGAATGACTCTTCGCCCCTCTCCCCTCTGAATGTGTTTTTTTCCTTCCTGCCTTCCTGCCTTCCTTCCTTCCTTCCACTTTGCATTGGAACTTACCTGCTTCAGTATATTTGTGTGATCTCTTGTCTTATTCTGAAACCTCTTTACTTTGACACTCATCTCAGTATTGCTCTAAATGTACCAGTGATATATTAATGTCCAGTGTCCTAGCTATTTAAGTCACCCGAGGGTGTAGGCAGTGTCTGTGTGCCATCCCAAATGGTTATTTGCTGATTTAGAGAAACTAAGTGTGTATTTTGGGGTGTATTTGTGTTAGTATTATATTGCCACTTCTGAAGAAGGCTTATTTAAACTGACTGTTACATAAATTAATTGTTTAATCAAGAAACCTTGTGTGTAAGAGTTTATTTGAATACTTGTCACTGTGAATCTGTGTGACTTCAATACAGCTCACAATGAACCCTCTTGCGATAAGCCTGACTGCTCAACACGCTACCAACCTGTGTCGTACAGACTTATACCAAAGGTTGGGTTCCTATTGCCAGGTGGTCAGGGTTGTTGTAGTGCACCCAAACCTTGAGTTTATTTGGATACTTGTCACTGTGAATTTCTGTGTAACCACCCTAATGCTCACATTGACCCCTCTCGAGATGAGCCTGGTTGCTCAGCCACACTACCTACCTGTGTAGTACACACTTACACCAAAGGTTGGGTTCCTATCACCGGGTGGTCATGGTTGTTGTAGTGCACCCAAAGGGTACTGCACCAAATCTTGCCTAACAATTGGTCAGCAGTTGCCTGGAAGAAGGAAGTTTTGGCTGCCCCTCGCCAGGGTCAGCCGCGAAAGTCTTGAACTTTTCCTTTGAATTTGTCTGGCATTGTTTTGCTATAAAAGTGTGCAAAGATTTTCGTTTCACTGTTCCAGGTGTGACTCATTTTTCCTAATGTTCAGCCGCGAAAGTCGCCCCGGGTTGGCCACCTGTACCGTTGCCTAGGGGGGGTTTCACCCCTCCTCGTATGGATCAGGAAGGAGAGCTGGTGGACTCGTCCAATAGCGTTCCAAAAGACACGTATCCCAGGTATCCGTATCCCAGGCGGGCGGATACTTGGGATACGGACCCTGAGGTGGATCCCCCAAGCAGCCTGGCATAGACTTCTCCACCGGATGATGTGGGAGCTTTTCATGCCATGAGTTTGGCCTCACTCAGGAAGAGGAGAGGATAACTGTTTTTTTGTTTTGATCATATGGGGAAGAGGCAGAAGGCGGTCTTCTCTCTCCCCATCTTGGACCACGTGTGGCAGGAAGGGCTTCGCACGATGCGCCGTCCGTTCACAAAGCCTGCAGTGAAGGGCAGCTTCGAGAAAAATGTCAAAGCACCAGAGTTAACGCCGAAGTGCCTCTCATTGCAGCCCACTCCGGAGTTGGTGGTATCAGCGGTAGGAAAGCACGAAGCCAGCATAAATGTGCGACTCCCCAGGACAATGAGGGTGGTAAGCTGGATGCTTTTGGCAAGCAGGTGCTTACGGTGGGGGCAAACTCATTGGCGATCATGGTGCGCTACCACAGAGATGTGGCACATATTGGCTCCGCTGCTGGACCGTCTGCCTGAGCAGCAACGTAAGGAGGCGATGCTTCTGGTTCGTGAGGGGGGGAAGGAAGCCTCCAATTACAGCATTAATATTGCTGTGGACCTGGCAGAATCCAGGTTTAAACAGATTAATAATGGGGTCGTCCTCTGGAGGCAGGCCTGGCTGCGCTGTACTGATTTTCGATCTGAAGTTCAACACGGTGGTGGACATGCCTTGCGAGGGAGGGTAGTTTCGGGGAGAAGATTGTGGAGGCACTAAAGAGCATGAAGGACTCTGATACGGCGAGGCCCCTGGTGACTCTGCAGTGTAGGCGTTTGTTTCGCCCCTTTCACTCATTTCGTGGATCCTCTGGGAAAGGCAGGTTTGTGGGATCTCATGACAAAGGCTACGGTCGCTCCAGCTATTCCTCCCAAGTTGTCGTTCTTTCCAGTCAGCTCAGCGGAACAAGGACTATCAAAGTCAGCGAAAGAGGTTTGTCGTCCTCCGCTAGTTGAGGCTGGCAGTCCAAACCTCAACAAGGACTGCCATATGGTCGGTCAGCTGGGAGGGTGAGTGGTGTTTGAGATGGGTGCTGGATGCAGTCCAATACGGCCACTTGTTGGAGTTCCGGTGTCCAGGCTTAGAAACCTCTGGGTATTAAGCTCATTATAAAATAACTGATCATATCATATCCCAACCGTGCAGGTATCCCAGCCGCATCTACGGGTCTTGCGGCAGTAGATCTGTCTGATGCTACATACGGGAGTGATAGAGATGGTCCCGGCGTTGGAGAGGGGGGAAGGAACCTACTCTGTTTTTTGTCATCAAGAAGCCAAACGGCCACCCATTCTAGACCTACAGCCACTGAACAAGAATGTGAAACACCAAAAGTTCAGGATGCTAATGTTGCAGGACGTTATACGGACGGTTCAGCTGGTGGAATTTTTGGCTTCATTGGATCTCGAAGATGCTTATTTTCACATCCTGATGCACCCCAAACATCGCAAGGATCTACGTTTGTGGTCGGCTACGAGCATTACCAGTTCCAGGTTCTCCCCTTTGTCCTAAAGTCGGCGCCCAGAACGTTCACCAAGTGCCTGGCTCCAGTTGCGGCTTACCTCTGCAGGGAAAGACACCATGTTTATCCGTACCTGGACGACTGGTTGGTCAGGGAAGCAACTTGACAGCAGAATCTCAGAGCAGCAATGCTCCTATTAGTGTCTGGGCTTTGCGGTCAACCTCACCAAAACTTGTCTGAGGCCCTCCAGGGACTTTGTTTTTCTAGGGGCATAGTTTCATACACAGCTCAATATGGTGAGGCCATCGGTCGAAAGAATGGAGAAACTGTTATCCATGGCGGCCTCCTTTGGGCCAGGAACATGGGTCATGGTCCCCGTATACACGTCTCTTCTCGGCACCATGGCGTCCTGCATCGCACTCATACCCTATTGTCATCTTTTCATGGGGCCTGTGCAGGAGTTTCTTGCCTCAAGATGGTAACGGGTCCTCTGTTCCTGGTTCGACAAGGTTCTCATCTCCGAGGCGCTGGCAGAGGCCCTGCAGTGGTGGACTCGCTCCAACAACATAGTAAGGGGTATGCCCCGGGTGGATACAGATTTTCAGTACACCATCGTGACGGACGCTTCCCAGGTGAGTTGGGGGGTGCATCTAGACCAGTTTCAGGCCCAAGGCCTGTGGAGCTTTGAGGAGGCTTCATTACACATCAACATTCTGGAGTTGAAGGCAGTATGCTGGGCACTGAATTCTTTTCTGCCCCTCATTCAGGTGTCGGTGGTACGGATTCTGACAGACAACACCACCACAATGTTTTATCTGCGTAAACAGGGAGGCATGCATTCACTGCCCCTGTCCTGGGAGGCTCAAGTGGTCTGGCACTGGGCCATCGCACACATGGTTCGCCTCATGGCTTACTATTTGTCACTGGTTCAAATCGTTTCATCGGATACTCTCAGCAGAGAAACCGCTCAGATGCACGAATGGCAGCTGAAAGACACAGGTGGTGAGGATATTCAAGAAATGGGATGCCAGGCCAGAGAACAAGCAGTTGCGTCTCTTTGCCAGCAGTGTGGCTCATCTGGTCTCGAAGGGGGTCTGGTTCTCATTCCCGTAGACGTGCCTGTTCGTGTACACGTTCCCTCCATTTCCTCTGATCCGGAAAACGTTCAAGATGGTGCGTAAGGTTCCATGCAAGGTTATCCTGGTGGCTCTGTTCTGGGCCAGATAGTCCTGGTTCTCAGATCTTCTTCACCTAGCAGTAAACGATCCTCTTCGTCTTGGGTCAGAGCTGGATCTGCTGTCGCAAGATGGCGGAAAGGTGTGGCATCAGGACACAGGATCCCTCAGCCTTGCAGCGTGGCTCCTGACCAATCCGAATTTGGTCACCTAGAGATTCTGCGGGACTGTTGCTGCATCTTGGCAGCCGCAAGGGAGCCATCTACCAACGTGTCTTACAGTTGAAAGTGGAACAGGTTCTGTGCCTGGTGCTCAACGCAGCCGAACTTGCAACCATTTCAGGTTTTGCTGCAGCAACTTCTGCTGTATCTTCTACTTTTGCCAAAGGGCAGTCGGGGGTGGGGGGGGCGTGCCTGACATTGTCATCGATCAAGGTCCACTTGGCTGCCATCACCAGGATCACGAGGCAGCGCAACTCTACACCTATATTCAATGACAGATTAAGCATTTGTTCAAAGGCCTTTTTAGGATGTCACCCCCCCACCCTCCCCGAAAGTTTTCTCGGGTCTGGAGTCTCAATGTGGTACTCATCCCTCATGAAACCATCATGTTTGAGCCCATGTCCACGACGACATTGAAGTTTCTCATGTGGAAGATCGCTTTTCTAGTGGCCATTTCGTCTGCCAGACGGGTTTCCGAAGGTCGGTCTCTGGTCATCGACCAGCCATATATGTTTCATGAGGGACAAGGTTCTCCTGTCTACGAATCCTCACTTTATTCCTAAGATTCCGTTGAGTTTCTGAAGAATACTATAACCTTGCCCACGTTTTTTCTAAAGGCCACCACTCCAGCAGAGAAAGCGCTTCATTCATTGGATATCAAGAGGGCTTTTTTAAGTTTTATTGGGATAGGACTCAATCCTTCAGGACATAGAGGCAACGATTTGTGGTTTTCGGCCCCTCCAACAGGGGGAAGGTTATTTCGAAGCAAGGCCTTTCCCGTTGTGTGTTCTCTCTGATTTCCTTCTGCCACGAGAAAGCCGGCAAGCCTTTGCAGTCCACTCCCAGGGCCCATTCTACGAGTTCGGCAGCGCTGTGGGCAGCATACCGCTATGTGAGGTTTGCCAAGCAGCGACATGGGCTGTGCTGCATACCTTCACCAGACACTACTGTCTGGGTCAACATGCGGAGGATGTGCAGGTGGGGCGTGCAGTCCTCCAGTGCCTGTTCCACTAAGGTAGTCCCTGCAGCTTCCGAGGTTTTGGTTTTATTAATGTTTTCGGTCATGTTAACTGAATATGGATGTTTTTCTATTGTTGGTTCAGGGGTATTGTTTCCCTGTTCGCACCTCCCAGGTTCTTGTACTGCTGTGTAGTCCATTCACAGCATGTGAATCCATGAAGGGAGTAGTTTCTTACTTGTAACACCATTTCTCCAGTGTTGGTATCTGTTTTGTGGATTCACAAGCGCCCTCGAATCCCAGTGTATGGTATGATATGGCATTTATAACGCACCTACACACAAGTGATTCAAGGCGTGACGAGGCAAGTGATGGTAAACGGAGGGAAGACCAAGACAGCGATCCCACTATGCCAGGTTACACTGAGATCGCGCAAAAGTGCAAGGGGGGTGATAGGGTAGGGGACAGTGCAGTACATAGGATAACAGACGAATAAGGACAATAAATAAAAGTGCGGCTAGCTTGTGGCAAGTTTAAGTGCAGACATCAGGTGTCAAGTGCTAGTAGGGGCTGTAGGGATACAGAACAGTCCCTGAGTGCAATGGTTGCCAGGGGGGCAGGGCAGGTCTGCAACTGGCGGGGAGGGGACATGGGCCCGAGATTAGAGGGTAGCCAGTTAACCAGTGCAGTTTCAGATTCTGCCAGAAGATCAGCAGGGGAGAGGAGGAAAGAAAGCGGAAGCAAAGAGGAAGGTCTTGAAGTGCTTCCAGAACCGGAGATGGTTCTCAAGTTGCAGAGAGGCAGCGAGGCTGTTCCAGAGGGATGCCCCAGCAGAAGAAAGAGATCTATCACTAACTCACTGTTTGGAGAAGCGACGCACCCTGAGGGAGTTGGATGAGCGAAGAGATATGGGGGGAAGATATTTAGGAAGAGAGTTGAAGGTAGTGAGGTCACAGGCCCCTGTATAGACGACTACTCCTCAAATAAGAAAATACAACACCCAAAGAACAATCAATCTACTGTTCAAATTGGGATTCTGTATCAATCAGGAAAACAAAGTTCCATTCCCAGTCAAGGAGAACAATTTCTGGGAGCAATCATAAAGACTTAAGTAGAGCTAGTCTTCCTCTCAAACGAAACAGTAAAAAACATATCTGGCATCTCATTAGTAACCGGTTGCCAGATAACCATACATAAGGCAATGAGCCTGCTTGGGATGATGGCTCATGCATCTACCTAGTTCCCCATGCGCAACTGCGTGCGATGCAGGAGTGGTTATCAAAACAATGGTCCCAGACAAGCAGTCATTGGAACTATCTAGTGGTTGTTTCGCCAACCTAGGAATAAGCTCTTAGCTGGTGGTCCCAGAACAACTTGCTAAAATGAAAACCTTTTCACAATGCACCAGTAGAAGCAATCCTAACAGACTCTCTACCCTGAGTGGGTGAGCCCATTACCTTCAGCACACAGCACGTGGACAAACTACGGCCCAAAACCACACAAACCTTCTAGGACTCCAAGCAGTACTTAAAGCACTGCAAGCCTTTCAGCAACATCTAGTAGGCCAGACAGTGCAAGCCCTCACAGACAGCACCACTGCCATGTTTTATTTAAACAAGCAGGAAGGGACAGTCTGTCCAGGTTATCCCAAAAGATTTGGAAGTGGACACTCAAGCGGAACATGTTCATAGTCTTTCAACATGTTCCAGGGTAACTCTGTGCTCTTGCAGACACTCTAAGCAGTAGTCTTCTACCTGAGTAACACAAGTGGCAAATTCACAAGGATATTTTAAACAATATCTTCACCCAGTGTGGTGCTTACACCTCTAGATTTGTTCACACAAACCTAAACCCACAATGCCCAGACTTTGCATCCAGGTTTCCCCAACCAGGGTCCAAGGGAAACGCCCTGTGGGTCAGTGGTACATAGAAATGTGCTTATGCTTTCCACCGATTCCACTCCTCAACAGGCTAGTGCACAAGAAGCACTAGGAACAAGTCACTCTAGTCTTAATTGCTCCAATTTGGGCACGACAACCATGACTTCCACATCTACTCAAACTAGCAATGTGCAAACCGATCAAAATTTCATGCCCCTTCAACATGCTGCCCCAGCAGGAGGGGACAACACTCCATCCACACCTTCAAACTATGAACTTGGCAGCTTAGCTCCTGAAGTAATAGTTTGGGCACTTAAACCTTCCACAAAAGTGTATGAATATCCTCAAGGAAGCACGGAAACCCAACACCTGATACTGCAACTGTAACAAATCAAAAACATTTGTTGTCTGGTGCAGATCACAAAACATAAATCCAATTGAATGTTCACCATCTAACGTTCTTCACTAAATGCTTTACCCACTAGACTCTGGTTTAGTATTTAATTCCATCAAGGTACACCTGGCGACTGTCAGCTTACACTACATCCCAGAGCAAGTTGTCATGGTGGAAGGTACCAGTTATCAAAGTATTCATGGAGGGAGTAAAGAAACAATACCCTCCTATCTCTAACCCTCCACCTAGCTGGGACCTTAACATTGTCCTCACAAAGCTCATGGGTCCCCCTTTGAGCCTATGCAGCAAGCCAGCCGAAAACACTTACACAACTGCCTTTCTAGTAGCTATCCACTACGAGCCAGTGAACTACAGACACTCTCAGTATGTTAGGCAAAGTTTATATGCAGTACCCTATGGGACCACTACACACAACTCCGACCACAGGTATAGGCAACCCAACCTTTGGTATACGCTTGTACTGCACAGTTTTGGTAGTGTGTTGAATATCCAGGCTGATCTCAAGAGGGGTAAATGTGAGCTGTAGTGGAGGTACACAGATTTACAGTTACAGGTATTCAAATAAACTCTTGCACTCAAGGTTTCTTGCATAAACAATTATTAATTTATCAGTCAGTTATAAAGCCTTCTTCAGAAGGGAGAAATATGCTAGTAACACACAAATACACTTCAATCCTGTACACTCTTAGTTCCTAAATCAGTAAAGACCCTTTTGGGATGGCCCACAGACAGAACCTACACCCACAGGTGACTTCAATAACTAGGGTTCTAGGGACATTAATATCTTAGTGGTGGCATTTAGAATACTTTTAGAGATTGGTAAAAGGCTTAAGTTATTAGAACAAGAGACCACACATATTCTCAAGCAGGCAAATACTTTTGGATCCTCCAAGAAGAGTCCTACAATTCAATAGGCTAAGCCAAAGTCAATGGGCAAAAGTCTTGTATAGGATGAAGCACTTCCGGTAAGTAAATGTAAAAGTCTTTGCACAAGTTCTTAGGAGTCTTTGATGAAAAGAATCAAATATAGGGTAACATGCTGATTAGACTTGCGAGTTGAAGATTCAAGCAACTCTACAGTAAGAGTTAAATTCTCTTAACTTGTTTTACAGTACCTTAGAAATGAAGAAAAGATGCAGCTGCTGACTTCTGTTCCTGTGCACCTCTGCAGATCTCACTGTTCCTGGTCCTCAGTCGTGGGGACAAGAGGGAGGACGTCGGGGGGGGGCATTTTAACTCCTTACTCTTGAGTTGATTGGTCCCACCAACTCAAAGGGAGAAGTCCTTGCAGGGGCTTCTGTTTATGCAAACTTGGAAAGTAGTCACTGCAGCAGGGCTTCACCGGGCAAACCAACGGTCCGGGAGTTGCAGCAGGCGTCCTCTTCAAGCTCTTATTTGGTTCCTTCGTCCAGTGGTCAACTCTGCCTTCCAAGCCAAAGGACTCGCCTTTTATTCAGTTCTCTACCATTCATTGTAGCCTAGCTGTCACTCACCCAGCAGGTTGGCTGTCATTGCCGGACAGTCAGCCGGCCAATCACTACAGAGTGCATTTAGGTCTCCTAGCACGGGGAGTTTGTCACCTCTCTCACTTCCTGCCTAACCCAGACACTCTGGAGCCAGAGGCGGGTTTCACTCGTGAATCCCATCAAAGGTCAAATGAACAAAAAGACCAAACCTGGCTTGACGCGCAGAGTATTTTAGTATTTTTTAGTATTTTATTTATTTCTATAGCGCACCAGGCCCAGGGGCAACCGGGCGCTTAACTTAGTTACAACAAGATGAAGGCATGACAAGGCATGTGACAGAGTATTACAGGAGTATTACAAGAAGATTTACAAAATTTACAAAGTATACATTCAAGCGCATATAGATAAGGCAGTGATATACAGGATAGTTAATAATGGATGCAGAGTAGGTCAAAGTGCAAGTAGGGCAGTAAGCTGGTGTTAGCTGTCTTGGGAGGATAGCCAAGCTTTGGTAAGGTGTTTGAATTTCAGGAAGGAAGGTTCTGCTCTAAGGTCATTGGGGAGTGAATTCCAAAGTTTGGCTGCCAGGATGGGGAAGCTGGTTCCACCTGATCTTTGGAGATTAAAAAACGCGGGATGACAAGGCAGTTGGCTTGGGCCGCTCTGCGAGGTCTGGTGGAATTGTGGAAAGAGAATCTGTTTGCCAGGTAACGAGGGGCTTGGTTGTGGAGGCATTTGTGTGTGAGAGCCAGGGACTTCAAGGAGATGCGATGTGGGATAGAGAGCCAGTGCAGGTTGCGCCTGGTGTCAGATATATGCTGGCGCCTAGGAATGTTAAGGGCCGCTCTGATCGCATTGTTTTGGACAATTTGTAGCTTGTTTAAGTTGCGGAGATTAGTACCTAGGTAGAGGGCATTACAGTAGTCGACCTTGGATAGGACGAGGGTCCTGGCCAAGGTTACGCAGTTGGCAGTGGTTAGGAACGGGCGACAGGCGGTGATGAGCTTGCAAGTATACGCTGCTGCAGATGAGACTGCGTTGGACTGTCTAGTCAAGGATAGGGTTGAGTCGATGTAAATCCCTAAGGTTTTCGTGTCCTTGGCAATAGGGATGGTGTTCCCATCAATGGTGAAAGACTTGAAAGCAGGGTCAAGTTTAGTGAGTTTTTGTGGTGAACCAAGAATGAGGAGCTCTGTCTTTTCATCGTTTAGGCAGAGGCCGTGTTGGGCCATCCACGCTTGGATGACCTGGTAGATGGCGTTGATGGCACGGGAGTCAGTTGTGTAGTCTCCTGTGATGGGGATTAGTATCTGTGTGTCGTCAGCGTAATTGGTATACGTGACGCCCAGATGGTCCAGAATATCGAAAAGGGGTTTGGTAAACACGTTATATAACGTGGGCGAGACACAAGACCCTTGAGGCACACCACAAGAGACCGGAGCGGGTGGTGCGGCCGCAAGTGGGGAAAACACGCGCATAGATCTATTATCCAGGAAGGATCTGATCCAAGTAGAGGCATTTTCTGAGAAATGTGCGGCTGATTTGAGGTGATGGCAGAGAATTTTGTGATTGACAAGATCAAAAGCAGCAGAGAGGTCCAGGAGAAGTAATAACGCCAGTTTGCCTTTGTCTTTGAGCTCTTCAATCTGCGTTTTTAAATCGATAAGGGCGGTCTCAGTGCCATGGCGAGGCCGGAACCCTGATTGCCTGAGTCCCAGAAGTTTATTTGATTCAAGATATTCCTGAATTTGTAGGTAGGCCGCGCGGTCAAGGATTTTTAGTAAAAAAGGTACAGTGGTAATTGGTCTGTAGTTAGTGGGTATGCTGGGATCCAGGGTAGGTTTTTTCAGAAGCGGGATGACCCACGCATCCTTAAGATTGTCCGGTACAATCCCAGAGCTGAAGGAGGAGTTGATGAGCGTAGTGATGAATGGTGCTAGGTCGTGAGCTGCTTCCTTAATAATAGGTGCAGGACAAAGGTCACCCTGACAATTGGAAGGTTTAAGGCTAGTGATGATCTTTTCCACTTCGAGAATGGAGAGTGGAGAGAAGCTAAAAGGAGTCAGAGAGTCTGTGCTAGAGAGGTTTATGGTAGGTATAGGGATCTGTAGAGGGTTGGATTGAAGGCTAGATTGTTTGTTGTTGATTTTAATTTGGAGAGTGGCAATCTTACCTAGGAGAGCTTCTTGGATTTTGGAGCACCAGGTGCTATCTTTGGTACAAGTGTCAGGTGGAGTAGCAGGAGTTTCAAGTTCTTTTAGGATTTTAAACAATTCTTTGGTGTTAGATTTGGCTTGTTCGATACGTTTGTTGTATGTGACTTTTTTTGCCTGGAATATAGCTTCCTTGTAGTTGAGGGTGGCCAGGAGTACGCGTGATTTGTTAGCTGGCGAGTGATTGCTTCTCCAGTGGGATTCTGCAATTCGTTTTTCTTTGCGCAGGGCTCTGAGATGGGGTGTAAACCAAGAGTTTAGGTGGGCTCGAGGTTTAGATTTTCTCAGTTTCGAGGGTGCGATGGTGTCTAAGGCTATAAGCATGGCCTGGTTGAATGTGTCGACCAAGGCCGTAGGGTCAGAGCATGAGGGATCCCGGTCATTGAGAGCTGGAAGGAGGAGGGGGAGGAGTCTATCGCAGGTAATGTTGCGTTTGTTACGAGTGGCCATAGCCGGGGCAATGTTGTGAGGGAGGCTGATAGGTTTGGACTCAATATTGAATGTAATTAAGTTGTGGTCTGTCCAGGCACACTGTTGGTTAGCGGTGATGTTGATGGGACAGTTGAGGGCGGCTAGCCAGTCAAGGGTTCTGCCCTTGTTGTGGGTGGGTTGGTTTAGGAACTGAGTGAATCCAGCATTAGTGAGGATGTTGTCAATAGACGAAGCAGCAGTGTCCTTGGGGCCGTGGAGGCCTAAGTTAAAATCCCCCAGTATCAAGACCTGGGAGATAGCTTTGGTGTTGTGTGTGAAGATGTTAGAGAGGTCCTCCGCGAAGGTGGATAGTGGGCCAGGTGGCCGGTAGAGTAGATGGAAGGTGATAGAATGGTTAGGTGTGACAGCTAGTTTAGCTGTCAGTGCTTCCAGAGTGGAGGCGTGATGTGTGGCTGAGAGGTGGAAGTTCAGAGCGTTTTTGTGGATGATGGCGATGCCACCTCCTTTAGATTGGATGGAATTACGGTCATGTCTGATAATGTTGTAGCCTGGAGGGATAGCGAGGGAGAGAAGAGGACCTGAAGCTGGGTGGAGCCAGGTTTCAGTGATTGCTATAAAGTCGAGGTCAAGGTTGATGATCAAGTCAGCTACTTCTAGGGCGTGAGCCGGGAGTGATCTGGCGTTGATTAGCGCGCCTTTGATATTGTTTAAGTTAGGGGAGTTGGAAGATGGTGGTAGATTAGGTGAAAGTGTAGGTGGTGACAAAGGGAGAGGCAGTTTGATGCGGTGAGCTAAATGATGGGAAGCGTGGGTAAAACGCGAGCCAAGTCTAGCATTTCTCAAGGAGATAGAGCAGGGTAAGTTAGGTGAAGGTCTGGTGGCGAAGTGCTGGATCCAGAGGGCTGGGTTGTTGAGATAGGGGTTGGTGTGGTGAGCGTGGGAAGGCATAGTAGAGGTGTGATGCAAGTAAGAGTGGTAGATAGAGGTGGTGGTAAGGTATAGTGCAGTGCAGCCAAAGTGCAGTATAAGGAGGAGAAGGGAGGGCAGCAGTCTGGTAAGTAGGATACTGAAAGAGTACAGAGGAGAGTTTGCAGTAGTTAGACTGTTGGAGGGGGGCATGTTGACCTAGTAGAGTCTAAGCGCGCGTGGTCTGGTAAGGAACGTGAGGGCGACCATATGACACTTACACAATTGCAGTGGTCCGTAAGCGACCATAAGGCACAACACAATTGCAGTGGTCCGTTGGCGACCATAAGGCACAACACAATTGCAGTGGTCAGTTAGCGACCATAAGGCACAACACAGTTGCAGTGGTCCGTTAGCGACCATAAGGCACAACACAGTTGCAGTGGTCCGTTAGCGACCATAAGGCACAACACAATTGCAGTGGTCCGTTGGCGACCATAAGGCACAACACAATTGCAGTGGTCAGTTAGCGACCATAAGGCACCACACAGTTGCAGTGGTCCGTTAGCGACCATAAGGCACAACACAATTGCAGTGGTCAGTTAGCGACCATAAGGCACAACACAATTGCAGTGGTCAGTTAGCGACCATAAGGCACAACACAGTTGCAGTGGTCCGTTAGCGACCATAAGGCACAACACAATTGCAGTGGTCCGATAGCGAACGAAGGGCACAGCCAAAAATAGCAGTCATGAGGCATAAAGCACTGGGGGCTGAAAATGACTGTACTATTAAGAGGTGGCAGCAGTAACGCATAGAGGCGGCGGAGTTGGAGGCATAAGCGTATGTAGCAAACAGTTATCGAAGGTGAAAGAAACCGAGTTCAAATGTTTATGATTGCGGAGTAGCAGAAGACATACCAGAAAGCACAATAGTGTAGACTGAGGGTATCCCCTCTACTCACAATGGATTAAAGGTCCGAGTAGACACTGGCTCCGAGGCTCCGGAGGCGAACAGGGGGCAAACAGGGGCCTTAGTGCGGGCCTTTGTTGAGAGGCCGGCGTTCCCGCCTGCCGGCGGAGGGGATAATCATGAATGGGGAGGTCAACAGCTGATTCGTGCGGCCAGAGCCTCACTCTGGTGCCGCGATGCGCCCGCCATTGCTGGGCCAGGCGGAAGAAACCGACGAAGTCAGTCGATTCTCAAGAAGCGTTGCGCCTCAGAACTCGACGTACAACTGGAAAACAATAAATGTGCACGATGGGCATACCTGACTGTGATATGAAGGCAACCCTCGCCCTTGAGGGAATTCGATGAGGCAGGGTGATCTGAAGCACGGCCGAACCGTGTGTAGCTGGAGATGCTCCTCGGCTCAGGAGGCTAGTGCTCCCGCCCTCCTCCGTGGTGTGCTGCTGCGGCTGGAACGGTGAGGGCAGAGTTTGTGGCTCCTGTGGCTCCGAACAGGCTCTCAACAGGCCTTTGTATGGCCTTCGTAGGGCCGCCGGCACATCCGCCTGCCGGCGGATGTAATGCACAGGATAAGCGAGGCTTAGCCTCGTTGTGGCGCCGCGATGCGCCCGGCATGCGGGGGTCAGGCAGGAAGTAGGACAAGGCCAGGCAGGCCTTCGTTGCAGCTTACCAGCTGTTGCGGTTTGCAGCGATGGGGAAAGGGCTCCTGCCCTCTTCCCTTGGATGGGGCGACGAAGTGAGGCCGAACAGGCTCTCAACAGGCCTTTGTATGGCCTTCGTAGGGCCGCCGGCACATCCGCCTGCCGGCGGATGTAATGCACAGGATAAGCGAGGCTTAGCCTCGTTGTGGCGCCGCGATGCGCCTGGCATGCGGGGGTCAGGCAGGAAGTAGGACAAGGCCAGGCAGGCCTTCGTTGCAGCTTACCAGCTGTTGCGGTTTGCAGCGATGGGGAAAGGGCTCCTGCCCTCTTCCCTTGGATGGGGCGACGAAGTGAGGCCGAACAGGCTCTCAACAGGTCTTTGTATGGCCTTCGTAGGGCCGCCGGCACATCCGCCTGCCGGCGGATGTAATGCACAGGATAAGCGAGGCTTAGCCTCGTTGTGGCGCCGCGATGCGCCCGGCATGCGGGGGTCAGGCAGGAAGTAGGACAAGGCCAGGCAGGCCTTCGTTGCAGCTTACCAGCTGTTGCGGTTTGCAGCGATGGGGAAAGGGCTCCTGCCCTCTTCCCTTGGATGGGGCGACGAAGTGAGGCCGAACAGGCTCTCAACAGGCCTTTGTATGGCCTTCGTAGGGCCGCCGGCACATCCGCCTGCCGGCGGATGTAATGCACAGGATAAGCGAGGCTTAGCCTCGTTGTGGCGCCGCGATGCGCCCGGCATGCGGGGGTCAGGCAGGAAGTAGGACAAGGCCAGGCAGGCCTTCGTTGCAGCTTACCAGCTGTTGCGGTTTGCAGCGATGGGGAAAGGGCTCCTGCCCTCTTCCCTTGGATGGGGCGACGAAGTGAGTAAATCTCGAAGGACCTTTCCACAAAGAAATGGCAAAAAAAGACTGGGTGCCATTTTGACAAAGATGGCTCCCGTGGTTGCTTTACAGCAGCTGTGAACAAAGTCTGCTGAAAATGCACACCATGGTAGTTTAAACGAAAACACTGCCACCAGCCATTAAATGAGTAAAGGGTAACATCAAAAATGTTACATGAGGAGCTAGACAAAGATGAATTACGATTGGTAGCATGTCCCACACTTAGAACTGTAAATGACAGCTTGTGGAAACATTTAGATGGAATTATGAATAACTTGTACCACACGTAGATGGACTTGCAAATGGTAACATGTGCCACACTTAGATTGAATTACGATTGAAATGCGAATGTAATGGCTAACATGCCACCCTGTATCCCTATGTACCCTGCTTCCTGTTCCCCCTGTCTTTATGTATCAGCGTGTCACTGCATTCCCTGCCATCCTGTTTACGTGCCTGGTCTTGGGCAATTAAAAAATTACCTTCTCATCACATCTCCATGTTTACTGTCCACTATACACCATCATACAAATAGACAGCTATACCCCTGACTAATTCGGCCTAGCACTCTATTGTAAGATGGTGTGTGCTGGGTCTAGAAAGTTACAATGGTAAGTAAAGTCAATTTCACTTTACTGCTCTGGGAAACAGTAGTTTATCCCAGAGAAGGTAGTTAAACCTTTGGGAAATCTGGAAGACTTCCCTGTGTCACTGCACTGAAGGTGCTGTGTGACACAATGTAAAAGATGATGCCTATGGAGTTTGTCAGACTCCACAACCAAAAGAAACAGAGGTAAAATCCACATTAAAATACATGAGCGAGTGGGGGGAAAGGGTCTCCTTGTCTCCAGGTTAAAAAAATCAAATCCTCGAAATCCAGCAAAGTTGTTGGGGGTCTATAAGGTGGAGGGAATTAGCACATTTCTGAGAATTCTCCCTAACAGAGTACACGACCCTTTCTTTGTCATCCACAAAGACAAGGTGGTTCTTAGATCTGATTCTCAACAAAATTCATATCTAAATTCCATGTTAACCAGTCAATTGAACTACTTCCTTTTTTCCCCAAAAACAATAAAACTCAGCTGAAAGAAGCCTCCTTATCTAGCATGGGGTCTAACATGGATTCACATGCTCATGAATGTTCCCCATCGTCAGGCCAGGAATCCTCAGTAATAGAAAACCGTTTCACTTCTATAAACCAATCACTGAGCTCTGGGTCATTCCGCCCTCTCCCTAAGCACCTCCTCTGGCATATATCTTCAGATTTTTACCACACGTTCAAGTGTTGGGAGTCCTTGTGTTTTGCTCTGTGAGCTTATGTTTCTTGTGCTTTTTCAGTAAAAAGTTGGTTTTCGTTCCTTTTTTTAAAATTTATTTTGTCAAATAGAGCCTGTGTGGTCTTTCGTTCCTTTGACTGGCAAGCAGGGATCCGTTTGTCGATGTCTATCACCCCTCAAGGGAAAGAATCATCGAGTTTTCATCGATTCCAGAAGGCCATTGGACCTAGACCGCCCGCCGGACCATGTTGGAGGACGACAACGGGGGTGCTCTCTTCAGGCTCTGCTCCAGCTGCGGATTGAGCAATGTGTTTGTGGTGAACAAACACTCCCAGTGCCTTTACTGTCTCCAGCCGGATTATAGAGAAGCGGATTGCCAAATTTGCCTGGGATTCACCAAATCCACAGTCAACGATCGACACAGTAGATTGTCACGTGGCTCAACACCAAGGCCTCTATCCCGTGCGGTAAACAGGGGCATGCCTCACCCAGCACCGGACGGTCCGAGGAGCGAGCTTCGAAGTCTTTTGAGGGTGCTCTGTCCGTGGGGGCCCAAAGCGAGGCCAAGCACCGCAAGTCTCATTCTGTCTGGTTTGCGGCACAAGCGGGTCCCGTGACGAGCAGGGCATGCTCATCGTCACCATCTGGATCCATCTCAAGCCATCGCTCCAGCTCCTTCTCGAAGAGAAAGTCTGCTAACCCCGGGAAACTGCAGGAGAAGCCTTACCCCTGAAGGCCCAGGTAGTCCAGGAGAAGTCATTCTCCACAATCGAGCTGGTGTCAGCCACCCTCTCGAAGGCAAAAGGGGCAGACCCGGTCCAGGGGGCCCCTGCGACTGCGAGAGTGGCCCTTCCTCCCTGGCGGGAGTCTTCGGCCAAGCCAGTGTAGTTCAACACTAAGAAAGGGATGCCAGCCTGGAGCCCCGCCCAACCCCTCAGGACACAAAGGGGGGGGGGGGGAGAGCAGTGGAGGCCTCTACCGTGCCCTGGAGCACGGATATTTCTTCTTCGGGCGAAGTGGATAGGGTGTCCGTTCACATGGTCCTGGAGGACGTGGGTAACGAAGGTGGAAATGCTGAGGACGCCATGGAATCATCTAGGGGAACGAAAACGGTGCCAATGACGACATAGGCGCTAGGCCCAGCAAGTCTACTCGCCCCCCCCACCAGCAACGTGTCTGCTGAGAGCTTCTCCACCGAACGATGTGGGATCCTTTCACTCTATGGTCGCCCATGCGTCGGAGCTCTTCCAGCTGACGCCAGAAGAGACCAAGGAGGAGGGTTTCCTTTACTAGTGCCGAGAGGCGAATAGGAAGATCATTCTGGCAGTACCTCTCCTGGACTATGTTTGGGATGAGGACCTGGCTCTGATGAATCCTGCCTCAGCCCCGGCGAAAAGACAGGCTGGAGAAGAAATACTGGGTGCAGGAGTCTGTGCCCAAGTGCCGGCGGCTGCGAGGAAGAAGTCCTTGAATCCATCATCTTTGGCCTCCATTCCCCCGAACAGCGAGGGGAAGAAGTTGGACGCCATCAGTAGAAACCTGATCTACTCGGCTACAACGGCCAGGGTAGCAAATGCTCTCGCGATCCTGGCCAGGTATGACCGGTAGCTAAGTTACAAGATGGCCCTGCTGTTGGAATTTCTCCCCGACGGCAAACTGGTCGAGGCGCTGGAAATTCTCCTTGAGGCCGAGGTGTCATTGGATCATGCCATCACTGTGGCCCTGGACAATCGTTGGCATGGGGTTGCGGCAGATGGGGAACAGTGTCTGCCTCAGTCGTCGTGGCTGGTTGAAAGCCACCAATTTCCGTCAGGAAGTTGACTATTGTCTCAGTTGAAAGTCATGTCCAGGACCATCTCTTTGGGAATGCCATTGAAGAGTCTTTGCAGGCTATCAAGACCGACGGACACAGCCCGGGCCCTAGGCACGCTTCAGCAGCATCAGCCCTCCTTTTGTGCCTCAGGAGAAAAAGCCGGAAAGGTTGTCGAAGGGTTTCGGCGGGGGAATCTTCCTCGTACCGCCAACCCTCCCGTTCCACGACCCAGGAGGCCTACATCGCTCCCCAAGGCCCGAAGCTGGCTGGCGGGCTTTCTCAGCGAGTGGGAGAAAATCTCCACTGACCGATAGGAGTTGGACGCTCTCAGCCACAGACACACTCTAGAGTTCCAGCAGAAGTGTCCGCAGATTTAACGGTGACCCGGCATGAGGAGCAGATCCCACAACTCCTGCAGGAAGTACGGGCCATGCTAAGGAAAGGGGCGGTGGAGCTGGTTCTGAAATGACTTCGGGGCTCTGGAGTCTACTCAATATACTTCTTACTAAGAAAAAAGACTGTGTGTTAGAGGGCCCATTCTTGACCTGTGACTTCTAAACAAGTTCCTCAAGTCCCAACATTTCAGGATGGTCCCGTTGCAACATGTGCTCTGCCAACTGGAGGAAGGGGAGTTCCTGACGTCGCTGGATCTGGAGGATGCTTATTTCTACGTCCCCAATCACAAGAAGCATCAATAAGCATCAGAAGTTCCTGCGCTTCGTCGTACAGAGAAAGCACTACCAATTCAAGGCCCTCCCTTTCGGACTGAAGTCGGCGCCCAGGGTGTTCACAAAGTGCCTGGCACCAGTGGCGCCCCAGCTACGTCTGCAAGGGATACATGTGTACCTGTACCTCGACGACTGGCTCATCTGGGCCAAGTCAAGGGACATTGTTGTCGAGCAGACAGATGGGACCGTCCGGCTGCTGATGGATCTGGGATTCTTGGTTGACTAACCAAAGTCCTGCTTGATTCCATGGCAGAACGCGCTGTTCCTGGGGTCCAGGCTCAACAGTCTCCTGCCTTTGCCCCCCCCCCCCCCGAAGACAGAATAGCGGCCATTTTGGGCAAGGTGCAACGGCTATTGGCACTGAAGATCGACACGGTGAGGACCATGAGGATCTGGTAGGTCTGGAAGAGCTTTGTCTGGTGAATTTATCAGATAAATAGCGAGGGGCTGTCTGGGAGAGGCATTTGTGTGTGATGAGTGATCGTAACTTGATTCGGTCACAGAGAGGGAGCCAGTGAACTTCCTTTCTAATGGTTGAAATGTGGGCCTTGCGAGGGAGATTAAAGGAATGGTTCTTTTGGTCTTTTTGTGTGGCTACTGGGATTTCCGAATCCGAATCCTCGACACTGTATAGACTTAGATTCATCAGGTCTATTGGTAATAGGATGGGTTCTACCTGAATAGATCTACAGGAGTTTGAGGCCGTTAATTTTTTAGCAACTTGTTGCTTTGACTGCACGGGGTCCTTTCACAAGCCCTGAGTTGCCCTTCAGTTCCCTTGGTAAGCAACTTTGCCTTGGTACCAGTTTTTTCGTAGGCTCCGTTTGGGACGGTGCTTTCTGCGAAAAGATATCAAATGTTGGAAAAATGTGGTCAGATGTAAACGTAAAGATTGCCGAAGCAGGTTTCGTCTTTGAACTTTCGTTTTCATTCAATTTTGACTCTGATTTTCTTCATTTTTGCCCCTGATCTGTGCTGTTTTCGCCCTCCTGTGGTGAAAGAGGAGCAGGGGTAATAATGGAATGCAGGTCAACTTTTTGAGATCTTGCTGGTGCTGTAGGAATGCGGACTAGGTCATCATTTGCTTCATTTGATGTACTAGGGGGGGTGACTCCCGCAACCATCTCAGTTTGAGTTTGATAGGATCTTGTTGCATGAGCCTCTACTTCTCTCCCAGGGATGTCTTTGCTATTATTCCCCTGGCTTAACCTTTCTTGCGCGTCCACATTAGAGTGCTTCTCCTTAGTAGTCACAAAGCCTTCCAAGAAAAGTATTTTTGAGTACATCATGGTGATCAGTGCATTTTGATCTTTTATTGCATTGTTCAGAGATTCATATAACTTTCCAAAAGGTGACCATGCTATTGTGACTGTTGATAGAATGGTCATCGCATCCAACTTCTTTTGAGGAGAGTCTTGCATTTGTTTGCTGGCGGCCTCGCTCGTCCGTCTATTAGGTATAGGTGACCTTGCCCTTAGATCTTTGGTGTTTGTTGGTTTGTCAACGTATTTCTTATCTATAGTAGAGTGCAAAGGGCTGGTTCTCCAGAGGTTGCTTGGTAGGAGCTATGCTACTACTTTTCCCTTTGTCTCTCTTCGGAGTCTCTCTACCTTTGCCGAGTTCCCCCGGATCTTTTATGTTATTGGGTTGAAATACCTGTTCCTCTTGTGTTTTTTCTTTTCCCTTGGCAGGATCAATTTGGTCGAGTGGGCGTGTTCTATGTGCTAGTAGCACTTCCTCAGGTTGATGGATCCTCGCTTTCTGCGTGTTTGGAAGGGGCGCTGGGGATTTTGGTAAAGGGTCCGGGTGTACGCTTGGCTCAACTGCGCTGGATTGGGTAGACTTAGCTTTATCTTCCCCCGTAGTGAGTGCCTCTAATCGGCCCTTGTCTGGGGCAATTTCTGCTATTTTTTTGTTGCGTGCCTCCTCTAGATTTTTTTGTTGGATGGTAGATTCCTTTCTGGCCACCGGAATTGGGGGAATAATTATCTCAGACAGTTGTAAGGCTGTATCTTCTACAATCGCCAGCAATTCCACGTCCGAGATGTCATGGTGTATAGAGCCATCTTGGCGTCCTTTCCTGCCAAAGTACTCCTTTATGGTATTCACGGAGTTGGCGGGATTGGAGATGCTTAATTTATTTTGGTTTTTACATTTTCTTTTGTATGGGGCTTTGGAGCGAGATGCTTTCCTGGCCGATGTTTTGGATGTAGTGGCCACTATTTTACTTGTGAGGTAGTACTTGTGTGGTCTTTGAGCCTCCTTTCCCAACAGATTTGTTATGGGAAAAACTGGCTGGGGAACTGTTCCCCTCTCACTTGCTGGTGAGGCCGGAATGTCAATCCAGGGGGAGGGCGCTACCACCTCCTCGCCCTGCCTCTGCCTCACTTCTTGCTCGAGGTCCGTGGGCTTTCCGTGTTTTGGGGGGCTCCTTTCCCATCCCAGGGGACTCCGGCCGCGGGGGAGGGAGATGTGCACCCTCCTGCAGACAGTCCTCATCTTGACTCGTAGGTACCCCCTCTGCAGTCACGGGCCACGGTGTCTGCGGTGTCCCTGGCGGGGGGGGAAACTAGATCCTCCACCAGCGGGTGCGTATGTACGGCAGCCTGGACAGTTGAGGATGGGCACCCAACTCTCGAAAGCGTGGGCTGCGCTGACTGTCCCGTTGCCGCAGCCTCCCCAACTCAGTCATCTCCGGTAGGTAATATAAACTGCCCACTATCGTCAGTGTTACAATTTGGGGTAATGGGGACCGGGGGTTTATGTTGTTTCTCTGCATGTTCAGGGGGGGGTCTACCGCCGTATTGCATATATTTTTACTCCCTCCCCCTAAAGTAAGATCTTCGGGAGTGGGGGGTGGGCTTTTAATAGAATTACTTTTTTCCTCCCTTCCCTTTATAGGTATCTGGTGAGGTCGCGGGTGGGATTGGAGTTGGCTCTGTAGCGAGTTCTTCAGGTTAGGGAGGGGGGTCAGCTTTGTAGCATTTATTGGTTTAATTGTTATGTGTCCCCTTTGTGGAGTGTTTCCTCCTGCACACCCCATGAGACGGCCACGTTTGCTTTGTGTGTGTATGCCCTCACCACCTCCCTTCAGGGAGTGTCGTTTTGGCGTTGCTGCCATAGGTCCCTCATCGAGCCAGGGATGGTGCTCCACTCTCCACGCACCAAAGCTGCAAAACAGCGTTGCCCCAGCCCTTCTGTCCTCAGGGCTTATGCACCCTCCATTCCTCCTCTATAATAGGTCTACCCAGGTCTCTTTACCAGTTATCCTTGTATGAGAGCTTATCTTCCAATTCTGCTTTATCCAGCAGTCTGTACAACCTCGCTAATGCCCTTGTTGTCGTGCTCTCCTGCAGTGTAAGTTCTATTCCCATCAGGGTTCTCGTGCCCCTCTCCCTGACCTCTTGCTGAGATATCCATTGCCTGATCTTTATGTATTTAAATCCCAAATAGGATTTTATTCAACTCACTGACTGAGGAATATTAATCGACTGATGAGAAACCTCCAGGTGGTTTCCAGTTGGATCGCATTTGTTATGCAAGATTGTATACAGTACCCTTTGGGCGCACTACAATAACCTTGACGTCCTGGCAATAGGGACCCAACCTTTGGTACAATTCTGAATTACACAGGTTGGTAGTGTGGCTGAGCAGCCAGGCGTATCTCAAGACTGGGGCAATGTGAGCAGTAATGTTGTGACAAAGTTTCCCAGTAAGTTATTCAAATAAACTCTTATATCAAGGTTTCTTGCTAAAACAATTCATTTATTTCAGTCAGTTTTAGAAGCCTTCAGAAGGGAGCAATATATGTAACACTTATAATACACTTGAAAACGCACTCTGTTTCACTAAATCAGATGATACCCATTGGGGATCGCACACACAATTCCTATACCCTTGGGTGTCTTAAATAGCTAGGACACTGGACATTTATTTATCACTGGTACATTTGGAGCAATACTGAGTTTGATGTAAAAGATAGAGGAATAAAACAAAGGTTGACAAATCATTCACAAACAGGTAAGTACTTTTGAAACCTTCCAATGCAGAGTAAAATTAACCCTTTCCTGTGGGGAAAGGCCAAAGCACAAAGTCATAAGTAAAGAGGAGTCTCTCAGGGAGCCAGGACAGCCAATGTTAATTGCACAATGCTAAGGGGAGCTGGAGGTGGTTGTTGCAGGTGGGTAAAAAGTCTTAGACAATGAGAAATGTCTATAGAAAATGGAACACTTGAAGGGCCACAAGCTGGGAGGCTTGTGAGGGCCAAAGCTTTAGCAACTCTGCAGAGAACCAAGACAGGTCTCAACTGAGAGCAAGCAAGGGTACACAACAAGAGGTAAGTTCTCTTAGACTTTACAGTACCTCTGGTTAGCAGAAATGGTTCCAGCTGGCTTCTGCTCCTGTACAGCTCTGCAGATCCTGTTGTTACTGAGCCTCGGTCGTGGGGACAAGAGGGAGGACGTCTGGGGACGCCTGCTCTGCAATGGGAAGTTCAGCAGCAGCAATGGGCAAACTCTTAATTCAGCGGTCCTTCTGTGTTTCAGCTCCTCGCGTCTGACAGCAAATATTAACACCGCGTTTCTCAGATTCCACTTCAGACTTTCCTTTCTTCTGGGGTCCAGCACTCTGAGGTGGCTCAGGCTTGGTCAGTCCTGCATCGGGGAAGTCAGTAGGATCTTCCCGGGGCGCTCGGGTCCGTCTTAAAAGCAATGCACACAATCTGGTGTTCCTCCCGCTGGCACTTCGGTCCCGTGCAGCAGCAGAAGTACAGCTAGCTCTGAGAGGATGTCCAGACGAGCTTACTTTGGAGTTGATTGGTCCCACCAACTCAAGGGCAGAAGTTGTCCTTGCAGCTCTTCTCTAGTCGAGGGGAATTTTGGAGCTTTACCACAGCAGCAGCACTTCACCGGGCAAACCAATGGTCCAGGAGTTGCAGCAGGCGACTCTTTCAAATTCTTCTTCGGATTCCTTCGTCCAGTGGTCGACTCTGCCTTCCAAGCCAAAAAGTCTCGCCTTTTATGCAGCTTTCTCCCATTAATTCCAGCCTAGCTGACCATCCCACAGCAGGGTGGCTTTCCTTGCCGGACAGCCAGCCGGCCAATCACCTTTGCGTGCATTCCTGTAACCAAGGGGATTAAGCACTGGGAGTTTCAGGCACCTCCCTCTCTTCCTGCCCCTGCCAGACATACTGGAGACGGAGGCGGGCTTCACTCGTGAATCCCACCAAAGACAAAACAAGCAAAAGGACCAAACCTGGTTTGGCGCGGAGAGTACAACTTAAGAACGACCTTTCCAATAAGAAATGGCGAAAAAAGACCAGGCCTTTTTGACAAAATGGGCACCCATTGGTGCTTTACTGCAGCTGCGAACGCAGTCCGCGGTAAAAACACATAATGGTAGTAAAAAGTAAACAACTGCCACCAGCCATTAATTGGAGAAAGGGTAACATAAAAATGTTACATGAGAAACTAGACAAATGGAATACTAAGTAACCCATTCAGCACCCTATTGTAAGATAGTGTGTGCTGGGTCTAGGAAGTTACAAAATGTAAGTAAAGTCAATTTCACTTTACTGCTCTCGGAAACAGTAGTTTCACCAAGAGAAGATATGTAAACCTTAGGGAAATCTGAGACTTCTCTGTGCCACTGCACCGAAGGTGCTGTCAGAATGGAAATATGCTTATGGAGTTTCAGACTCCAAAGTCAAAAGAAACAGACCAAATCACAATTAAAAAATACATGAGGGTGAGAAAAAGGGCTCTCTCTCCAGGTTAGAAATCAAAAGTCCAGCAAAAGAGCTGTGGGTCTCTAAGGTAGAAGGGAATTGGCACATTTCTGAGAATTCTCCCCAGCACCATTAATGTCCAGAAAGATTCTGCTACACCTGAATGCTTTATTTCAGAAGAAACTAGAGTCAAACAACTTTGACTCATTACAAGCAGCTAGTAGAGTTGACACCTTCCTAGACCTAGATTTTGGAAAATCAGATCCTACTGAATATGCAGATGCATCTTACAGATCACTAATTTCCAGGCTAGCAGATTTCCTGGGATGGAGTAGACCAGCTCCTGTATTTGAACAGGACGACCTTAGACATACTGGACAAGGGGCCACAGAAGGACCCTATGTTACCCTTCTACGTGGCACTGCAGAAAAATTGCTACAAACTGTGAAGCTCCAGAATCCAATCCTTCACTAAATAAAAATGTAACAAATATAAATCATCAAGTAGCGATGCTAGCTACCTTTTCAAGTCATCCAACCCCGGAAAGCCTAGTAGTTCAGGCTGTTCATTCTACCCCCAGGCAAACGGCATATCCAACCATACCGCTTTATTGGGATGACAAAAGGATTGATTCTTGGTCAAAAAGTATTTTCGGCTAGTAGCATAGCTTTAAAGTTTGCTAATTCACCTTGTGCCCTGGAAAGGTTTACACACACCCTGCGGGACTGCGTAACGATGGCGGCTGATCACATCACCGAGGGTGAGGAAAGAAACGACTTCTTGAACCTAAGGGATGGCAAAGAGGCTGCCTGTGAGTCTCTGCAATCCGATCTGGATACTGCTTACACTGTCAGCAGGGCCATGGCAGCAAGCACTGTCATAAGCAGATTTGTGTGGTTGAAGTCTGATTTTGCACCGGATGTACAATCCAGACTAGTCAACATGCCCTTTGAAGGCTCCAATCTATTTGTAAATAAAGCTGACCAGAGCCTTGAAAAGCTGCAGACCTCAAAGGCAGCAGCTAAATATTTTAAGTGCTGCATTTAGTCAGCCACAGCCTTTTCACCCCAGCGGATCTTCTTGGAGGGGTAGGTCTTTTCACTACTGTTCCTCAGTTGGAAGAGCGAGAGGACAGGCTAGTCAATGAAGATTCCCTCGTGGTGGGAGAGGTGCTAAACCCGCCCAAGCAGTGGCTGCTTTACCATCAGCCGCTGCTTCAGTCACCTCTTAACCACTCTGAGGTCTTGTCTCACAACACCCTGGTGGGAGACAGACTATCATAGCAATTGAAAGAATGGCAGGCTCTTGCATCAGATGAATTGGCACTGGAAACAGTAGACAAAGGTTACTGCCTCCCCTTTATACAGAGACCTTGGGATTATCCACCGGGAAACCATTCACTAAATGTTCCGGATCCATTCCTGTTGCAGAACATTTTAATCCTGCCAGAGAAAGGTGCTAACCAGTACCTGTAATGGAGAGGAACAAAGGATAGTACTCTTTCCTAATACCCAAAAAGGACGGAGGACAGAGACCCATCTTGGATTTAGGATACTTGAACACGTTCCTGAGAAAGGACAAGTTCAAGATGCTCACACTTACTCAGATGCTTCAGGCCCTCCAGCTCCAAGATTGAATGGTGTAATTGATCCTTCAGGATGCTTACTTTCATGTGCCAACCCATCACAAGCACAGGAAGTACCTGAGGTTCGCCGTTGGCGTTTCTCGTTATCAGTTTTGAGTTCTGCCATTTGGGCTAACCTCTGCCCCAAGGGTTTTCACCAAGCTGATGGTGGTGGTGCCAGTGAGTCTCAAGAGGGGGGGGGGGGGGGTTTCAAGTCTATTCCTACCTGGACGATTGGCTGATCGGGGCATGTTCACCGGAACAAACCCTGGAACATCTCTGCATAAGACAACACACACTCCACAGACTGGGCTTCTCCCTCGACTACAAGAGGTCCAACATGATACCATCTCAAAGACTCCAGTTTATTGCAGCAGTCCTGGATGCATCCCTGGGAAAAGACTTGCCACGACAGGTGAGGGCTCAAGACATTCGGCAGATGGTCTCCAAATTTCAGAGTGCCCAGCGCCTCCCAGCCTTTGACTTTGAGATTGCTCGGCCTCATGGCATCCTACATTGTTCTGGTGCCAGAGCCGTGCCAGAGGCTCACCTGAGAATGAGATCTCTACAGTGGGCTCTCAGGACTCGATGGTCTTAATTCTCATACAGGATGACAGATCTCCTTCATGTTCCATGCAGGGTTGCACAGGATCTCCGGCGGTAGGCCTGCAAGGACAACATTCTGAAGGAGAACCTTTTTGGCAACCATGCCGGAGATTACAGTAGTAAAGGACATCTCACAGGGCGTGGAGGCCATGCAAAAGATTTGAGATTCAGCGGTCATTGGTCTGTCTGAGTCCAAACTACATATCAACCTTTTGACACTGAGCGTAATTGGCCTAGCGCTGAAGGCCTTTCTTTCCTCTGTACAGGGAAAGAATGTCCTGATAATGACGGACAACACAGTGGCCGCATACTACCTCAACAAGAGGAGGCGTAGGGTCACTACCACTGTGCAGAGAAGCAATGCAGCTCAGATTCTGGGTAATTCAAGAAGTAATCTCCCAATTGCTAATTCGTCCAGCCGGAGAGAACACAGCTGCGGATGCTCTCAGCAGGCAGAGCAGTCTCCCACAAGTTGGAACTAGCTCAGGAAGTCCTTCAAGAGATCTTCACCCTTTGGGGAACCCCTCAAGTGGATCAGTTTGCGACCAGTGTCAACCGGAAGTGCAAACTATTTTGCACCAGGGAATTTCCTCCAAGAGGAGCTCTAGGGGACGGGTTCGTAGTAGAATGGGAATTTCCACTTGTGTTTCCTCCAGTCCCTGTCATTCCTCAAGTCATCTGGATGTTAAGAACGTTCGGGAAATGCATGATCCTAATTGCCCTGGATTGGGCCAGGAGGATGTGGTACCCAGACCTTCTGGATGTCTATCTGTCCTCCAGTACGTCTTTCAAAGAGAGAGGACTTTCTCTTGCGAGAGGAAGGTCGGGTTCTCCATCCAGAGGTCAAGACAATACGCCTTCACGCATGGTTTCTGAGAGGCTGAAGTACAAGGATTGACGTAATGGATATTTTGGTTTCGGCCAGCAACAAAATCCCTATACCGCTGCGGTTGGAACAAGTTCTGCAGCTGATGTAGGGAAAAGGATGTAGAGCCTTTTCAATGCGATACGCCTACTGTTATCTTTTCTATTACATTTGGCAAATCTGGGGCTTCAGATTGGAATAATCAAAGGCTATTTAGCTGCCCTATCCATATTCAAACGCACCTAGGAAGAGGCATCCTATTTCAAAATTCCCTTTAATTCAATTCCTTAAAGGACTCACAAATGTTTCCTCCTACACCATTCCATGTACCAACATAGGACCTTAACTTAATTTTAAAGTTTTTAACATGCACTCCTTTCGAACCACTTCACTCCTGTCCCCTAAAACTGCAAACTTAAACTATTTTCTTAGTGGGAGTAACATCAGCCCGCAGGGTGAGTGAGTTGCGAGCATTATCCTGTAAATATCCTTGTAAAAGGTGGTAAAAGGAGGAAGTTGTTCATGAGGTAATCCTCCACCTCATCCTAGCAAGGCAGAGGAAAGATTCCAGACTCGATCCGAGGAGAATCCTAAGCTTTTATATATCTAGTATGGCAAAGTTGAGACAACATGATCAACTTTTCATTGGCTATACAGGCCACAAGCTTGGTATGCCAGTCACTAAACTCTCTATCTAGATGGATAATACAGTCTATTTTTAGTGCTACAGGTTAGCTGGGAAAGATCCTCTGGGGTGTTAGAGGGCTCATTCCACTAGGTGCATGGCAACTTCCTCTGCCCTTCAGAAGGGAGTCCCAATAAAGGAAATCTGCGAGGCAGCTACATGGTCCACCTTCCACATGTTCACAAAACATTACTGATTAGACACTTCTAACAATGAAGGAAGATCTGGAAAGGCAGTACTATGCTCCATTCTGGACAAACTATAAATCTCAATTCTTAATCCCGCCCCCAAAACAAATTAACTCATTTGGGAGGCTATCAAAGATGAGGAATACGTGGGAGGACACAATCCATTTGAAGAAAGTTACTTACCCCTGGTAACTTTTTTTTTTTTTACTGGATGTTCCTCGCACGTATTCCTCACCGCCCTCCCAGCCTACCCCACTGTAGAATTGACAAGCTTTGGACCTTGCTCTCTTTTAAAGTCTGATCGTTTAAAGGCACTTACCAAGGCTGTTCTGCATATGATGACGAAAAACAGAACTGACGCCAAGGGATGCTGCGCGTGGTATATGTACTCGACGTCAGCCGAGATGGAAGCCCTCGAGGGACATGGAGTCGACTGTCTGGACTCACAGCGCCCTCTGCCGATAAGAGAACTTTTCTGAAGCAGCTAAAGGTGGAAATTAAGATATCGAAGGTGAGGAATAGGTGGGAGGAACATACAGTCAAACGAACGTTACCAGGGGTAAGTAACTGGTTCTTTCGGTGGTTAGCATGGTGCTAAAAGCCATTAATGATGATATGGCATTTGTAAAGCGCCTATATACAAGTGATTCAAGGTGCACGTAATGCTAATTGTGCCCCAGCAAAGTACTGATACACTTTATGGGAGTTTGTGGCAATGGCCGCAGAACCCATCCTGAGGGTGATGAAAGCGAAGGCTGGCTTCCTCAACATTGTTCAGGATGGCAAGGATGCTATGTCCTAGCCGCTGCAGGCTAGTTTAGACACATCCGAGTGTTAGTCATGCTATGGTGTCCAGCATTGTAACCAGAAGCTTAGTATGCCTGCGCAAGTCTGGTTTTGCCCCTGAATTTCAGGTGGAGCTGTTGGATATCCCTTTTGATAGTTCATAGTTGTTCACTTCAAAGGCCGACGGGAGATTGGAAAGGCAGCTGAAAAATCGTTGGGAGCAGCCATTCGTCAACCCCAGGAATCCCATTCAGCCTCAGAGTGGGCGGGGTCGGTCCTTTTTGATTCTATTCTTCGGTTGCAAAAACGTGGTGACCATTCTCTCAAAGGGGAGGGGACTACCTAGTTGCTCACGAGGACGTGGGGGTATAACTGCCCACACTACCACTGCCTATTTGCAATCTGTGGCAGCCACAACACCAAAACATCTTTGAGGCCTTAGTCTGCAGGGCTATGGTGGGAGGCAGACTGACAGCATTTGGAAGAATGGCGAAGCATTACTTCCGATGCTTGAGCCCTGCAAACAGTAGCCCCTAGTTACTGTCTCCCATTCTTGTAAAAGCCTCTGAATTCCCCACCAAGCAGCCACTCTTTGTTAAGGATCCAGATCCGCTCCTCTTACAGGAGGTTATCACCCTACTAGAGAGAGAGAGGTGCAATAAAAGTGGTGCCTGCAGGGGAGAGGAACCAAGGATGGGACTCCCCTTCCTAATTTCCTAGAAGGACATCGGACTGAAACCCATCTTGGACTTGAGACGCTTGAACAAGTTCCACAGGAATGACGAGTACAAGATGGTCACTCTTTCGCAGATCCTCCAGCTGCAGGATTGGATGCGTCACTCGATGCTCAGGATGCTTACTTCCATGTGCCCATACATTGCAAACACAGGAAGTACCCGCGGTTCACCATTGGCAGTTCTTAATTTCAGTTTTGGGTTCTGCCATTTGGGCTTGCCTCTGGCGTTTGCTCCCAGTTGACGGCAGTAGTGGTGGCATGTCTAAGGAAGGGAGGCATTCACAGCCAGCCCTACCTGGACGATTAGCTGATCAGGGCGTGTTCTTCCGGACAGGTTCTGGGTCATCTCCGCATCACCTGCCACTTCCTGCTCACATTGGGCTTCTCCCTCAATTGCAAGAAGTCACACATGATCCCTTCTCAAAAAGCTTTAATTCATTGCAGCGGTCCTGGATGCTTCCTCTGGCAAAGCTTAGCCACCCGAGCTGAGGGCTCAGCATATTCTGCAGATGGTCATGAAATTTCAGAATGCCCAACATCTACCAGCCTCCGATTTACTTATTTATTTTTTAGGTTGCTTGGTTTTATGGCATCCTGCATTTTCCTGCTGCCAGAGGCCCATTTGAGGATGGAGATACCTTCAGTGGGCCCTCGGATCGTAATGGTCATAATCCTCCGACAAGATGACTGACCCCTTTAGGTCCTGAATAAATTCAGAGGATCTCCTGTGGTGGACCTGCAAGGAGAATGTGTTGAAAGGAAAACCCTTTTGTCAACTGTGGCCGGATAGAACAGTACTTACGCATGGCTTCCTCATGGGTTGGGGAGCTCATGCAAACGAAATGGCAATCGGCAGTCATTGGTAGGCATCAGAGTTCAGACTACTGTGATGAATCGTGCAGAGTAATCACTAAAGCCCAGCCCAAAGTCTCCTCCCATCTAGCCAGGGGAAGGCAGCAGCTACCTGATCCTAACCCTGGGTGTGGTAACATGAGGGAGGATCACATGGGAGGAGAAGGCTGCCAGGGGGGAGTGCCAACTGTTGGGAGAGACACAGTATTCATCCTCTGCTTAGGATGAGATTTCCTGAATAGTTAAATATCTAATGGCATGCTGTCAATGTAAGGTTGCTTCTCCTAGAACTACCCAAAGTACAGAACTTAAACTATTGTATGAAAGTGTTAAATTGGGAGTTCAGGAAGTTAATCTCTCAACTACTCATTGTTATGATTCCCCAGCCTGGGGTCTGGCATTGATTCACATGTTCATGAATGTTCCCAGTCAGGCTGGCAATCCTCGGTAAAAGAAAAGTTTCACTTACAAACTGTATTTCTCCATTAAACCAATCGCAGTCCTCTGGGTCATACTGCCCCATCCAATGACAGCCCTCTCCTTAAGCCCCTCCTCTGGCAGCCATCTTCAGATTTCTACCGCACGCTTCAGTGTTTAGAGTCCAAGTTTGCGCTGCGAGCTACTTCTGTATTTTTGTGTTTTTGACAGAAGAAGGATCTATTTTTGTTCAAAAGAGTGTGTGCTCACTTCATCCGCCGACAGCGGGGATCCATTGTTGGTGAATTTCAGCACCCCTCAAGGGCGAAGATCGTCGAAGATTCCAGAAGGCCATCGGGCCTCTGACCATGACAGAGGAGAAGGAGCCAAGGTCCTTCAAGCCATACAAAGTACAGGCTACGGAATGAGTTTGTTGAAGACAAGC
Source organism: Ambystoma mexicanum (assembly GCF_040938575.1). NCBI lineage: Eukaryota > Metazoa > Chordata > Amphibia > Caudata > Ambystomatidae > Ambystoma > Ambystoma mexicanum. The sequence goes on from NC_090938.1 coordinate 501,386,124, forward strand.
ACCTGCAATGCCTCTACTGCCTGCATCTGGACCACAAGGAAGTGGTGTGCGAGAAATGCCTTGGGTTTTCCAAGAAGACGGACAGGCACAGTAGGCTGGTGGTGTGGCTTAACACAAGGCCTCTGACCTGTGCTCCCAGTAGGGTCATGCCTCACCCAGGACTGCCTGGTCTGAGGAGCGGTCTTTGAAGTCCTTTGAGGGCACCTCATCCGAGGGGTCCCAAGACGAGGCCAAGAACCACAAGTCAGAGTCCACCGGGTTCGCCGCAGAAGCAGGTCTGAAAGTGGACACGCCGATCGGCATCACCCTCCGCCTCCATTGCCAGCTGGCAATCAAGCTCCTCCTCAAAGGAAATCTAACCTGACAAAACTACAGGAGAAGTACGATAAGCCACAGACACAGTAGAAGATGGCCGTGCAGGCCCAATCGGCGCAGGTTAGGAATTTGTCAATGATAGTTGGTAGCGGCTGCTATCACGACTAAGGGTGCTGACCTTGTGAGGGAAGCCCTGCGGCTTAGAAGGTATCCCTGCACCCAAGGCACAACACCACTGCAGTGACTTTGGCAAAGTCTGCTGGTACGGCAGTAGGGAGTAAACCAGCTCAGGCCCCGGTTCAAGCCCTGCAGGGGGGAAATAAGGCAGGGCAAGGAGGCCCTGAAACGGCCCTCCCAGGCCGTGGCGGTCTCGTTGGCAGACAAGGACCAGCAGTCAGTGCACATGGTCCACGAGGACGTGAAAGAGGACTGCACGCAGCCTAGTGTTCTGATCCCACTAGCTCGGCCGAGTAATGTGTCTCTGGACATTCTGTCGACCCTTTACACCTTGGTGGCAGATCCAGAACAGGATGTTCTTGGGGCCGGTGGTCCTCTAGGCCCCTGTTCAACCTTCAACGAAGAAGAGGAATCGTCACCCGACGCCCCCATTTCAGCCTCCTCATCAGGGTCTAGCCCCTTCTCCCCCAACAGACCCAGACACAAAGATGGATACGGCCATGACTACGGACGATGAGGATTTTGTCGCGATGGACGGCGAGTATCCACATTTGCTTACGCCACCTAGGGCATCGCCACTGGCCGAGGTGGGAGTCGTTCCACTCCATGATCTCCAGTGCCTCCGACCTATTCCAGCTTGTGCCCAAAGAAACCAGGAAGGAGGGTTTCTTGTACCAGAGACGCAAGGGCAAGAGGAAGGCAATCGTGGCGCTGCCCCTTCTGTACGACGTGTGGTAAGAGGGCCTGGCCCTCATGAGAACCCTTGCATGGCTCCAAACCAACTGGATAGGCTGAAGAAGAAATAGTGTGCCGAACTCCGCACCAATGTGCCTGAGGTCGCAACCATCACCGGATTCAGTGGTATTAGCGGCTGCGAGAAAACATTTGGCTAACCCATCCTTAGTCTTTGGTCCCTTTGGACAGCGTGGGGAAGAAGATGGGATGCCGTGGTAAGGATGGTGATTTACAACGCAGCATCAACTATCAAGGCGGTCAACGCACTGGTGATCCTGGCCAGGTACGACCGGGAGCTGTGGTATAAGCTGGGCCCTGTTCTGGAGTTCCTCCCTGACGACGATAAGAGGATGGAGGCAATCGCTCTTTTCCAGGAGCGGGAAGTAGCGTCTGATCATGCCATTGCAGTGGCGTTGGACATCACTGACACAGGGTTCCGCAGATGTGGGGTGGGGGAGAGAGGGGGGGGGCCTGAACCAGGCCTGAAACGGCCAGGATGCCATGCCCCCATGAATGCACCCTGGTGGGAGGCCGGCTGACTAGGTTCATTGGCGAGTGGAAGATCACCACCTACAGATGGGTTCTGGACGCTCTCACCCAGGGGCACAATCTGGAGTTTAAACGCAAGTGTCCACGGATCCCTCTGAGTACCTATCAGGAACAGCACATCCCTCGCCGAGTGGAAGAGGTACGGGCCATGCTGGGTTATGGTAACTTATAGAGCGCACGGTCGCCAAGGCATCATGATGCTATAGAGTAGCCAAACATAAAACACTATCTAGCCAAGAAGCAGACGGCTCAGATCAAGTTTGTAACGCTTTACGGAGTAAAGCAAGATGATTTGACAGCAGCTTCACATGACAGGGGAGAGTGTTCCACAATTGAGCTGCTGCAATCGAGAAGGCGCGACAGCCCACACGAGTCAATCGAAAAGAAGGCACACGCAGCATGCCTGCTGCCGCTGACCGCAGAGGGCTGTTGGGAACATAACGCTCGAATTTAGCACTCAGGTACTCTGCACCCTGATCATGTAAGCCAAAGTGTACAATGCATAGTGCCTTAAACTTAATACGCTGACCCAGTGCAGGGCATGCAAGACATGTGATATGTTTGACCCATACGGGGTACCCGTAGCCACCCTGGCAGCCAGATTCTGGAGACGTAAATTGGCTACCAGCCCCCGGGCTGTGCTAAGTACAGGAAGTTGCAGTAGTCTAGCCTACTCCGAATCATAGCCGCCACCACTGGGGAGGGTGTAACCTTGTTGGAATCAGGTGGAGCACCTTACATAGGATTTTCAGTTGAAAATGCCCGATCTGGCACACCCCAAAGACCTGTGCCACCATAGACAGGTCATCGGACAGAACTCCCAGATTTTTACCTTGGTCGTAGATACTGGAAGCAAACCCAAGGAGGACAGCCAGAAAGAGGAAATCCAAAGTGAGGGATCAGGAGGGGAGCCTACCACCAGCGCCTCCGTTTTATCCCCATTCAGTTTCAACCAATTGTCCCATCCACTCCCCCACCGCAGTCGGGCAATTATGCAGACCCGAAGACACCCCAGACTGATTAAGATCGAGCCGAATCAGTAATTGAGTATCGTCGGCATATGAATAGCACCTGACGCCAAAGGAACAGATGAGGTGAAGCAACAGATGTTGGAAAGAATGGGGGACAGTGCAGACCCCTGGGGAGCGCCACAACTAAGATGACAGGAAGGGGGCATAAATGGTGGCAGAGAAGGAATTTGGGATCTCGGCTAAAAGAGCCAAACCAGGCTAGTACCTGCCCCAAAACACCAATCTGGGCCAGGAGGCTGAGCAGGGTAGTATCGTCCACAGTGTCGAACGCTGCTGAAAGATCTAAAAGAATCAGTGCGCTGACCCCCCCCTCAGTGACAAATACTTTATGGTCAGAAAGAAGACCTGGGACTGGAGGCCCACTCTAAACCTGCAACGTCTCAACAAATACCTGAAGTCCCAAAAGTTCAGGATGGTTAGTTTGCAACATGTGCTCTGCCAACTTGAGGAAGGAGACTTGTTGACGATGCCTATTTCCACATCCCCATTCACAAGAAACACTGGATGTTTCTGCATTTTGTGGTGCAGGGTCAGCACTACCAGTTCAAGGCTCTGCCTTCCCGCCCCCAGACTTTTCACAAAATGCCTGACACCGGTGGTGGCCCATATAAGTCTGCAGGGCATACACATATACCCGTACCTCGACGACTGGCTCATCTGGGCCTGCTTGCGGGAGTTGACCGTTGGCCACACGGAGGCAATCGTACGGCTACTGACGGATCTGGTATTCTCCAACTATCCAAAGTCCTGCTTAACTCCATGGCAGAACGCGCTGTTCCTAGGAGCCAGGCTCAATACGGTGTCCTGCCTGGCGTCACCCTCGAAGGAGAGGGTAGCAGCCATTCAAAGGAAGGTGCAGCAGCTGTTGTCGACGACAGCCAGTGTGCGGACGATCAAGTCGTTGCTCGGCATGTCATCCTGCATCTACCTCATCTGACTCTGCAGGTTGCACATGCAACCCCTTCAGTAGTTCCTGAACGCTCGCGGGATACAAGTCTGACTAGATCTCGCTCGACGAGGAGTTCTGTCAGGCAATAGGGTGGTGGGGCGCCTGCTCCACATCGCCCAGAGTGCAGGGTTTCCAAACCCTCCATACCAGGTGACGGTCACCACAGATGCTTCCCTGGAGGCTGCGGAGCCCACACCGGACGTCTACATGCCAGAGGCCTGTGGCTGCCAAAGGAGGATCGCCATATCCACATTCTAGAGCTATGGGCAGTTCTGGGCCCTAAAGTAGTTGTTCTGTCTCTGAAGGGCAAGGTGGTGAGGATCTTCACGAACATCATGTTCTACATCAGGAAACTGGGGCACTCGATCCCCGGCGCTCTCCAGGGAGGCGCAGGACTTGTGGCGCTGGGCTGTAGGACAAGGGATATTACTCATCGCTCTTCACCTGGTGGGAGTCAAGAATACTATTGCAGACTCCCTCAGCAGGGAATTGTGCTCCTGCCATGAGCTGGAACTTGAGCAGGACCAGGTGAACTGATCTTCGTCAAGTGGGGCAGGCCCCAGATCGATCTGTTTGCGACGGCGGCTAACTCCAAATGCCAGAAGTTTGCCAGAAGATTACACCAACCGAGGAGCCTTGGGGGACGCGTCGTCCTTCCCGTGGGAAGAGATGTTCCTGTACACATTTCCGCCATTGCCTCTGCAGCTACATGTCGACACACTCACAGTACCAATGCAGGGTGATACTAATCGCCCTGGCCTGGCCGAGACAAATTTGGTATCCGGACCTTCTCACCCTGTCCGTGTCGCCTCCTGTCAAGCTGCCAGTGGTTCTGGATCTTCACAACAGAGGAGAAGGCGCAATCCTTCATCACGACCCAGGATTGCTGAACCTGAGGGCTTGGCTCCTGCAGCCCTAGAGTTTGGAGGATATGAGTTGCCTGTGGACTGCAGGGAGGTCCTCGCTAAGGCCAGAGCGTTGTAGACTTTGAAGTGCTACGGTCACAAGTGGAAGCTTTGCTATACGGTGCCGGACTCTGAAGATTACCCCTCTGAGGGTCACGGCCCGCAGATTCTTCCATACTTAATATTGTTCGCCATGGCCGGACTGGTGCACGCCCCTATCGAGGTACATCTGGCGGCTATCTCATGCTACACCATGTCCCTAGTAAGGTCTTCACTTGGCTCACATCGACTACTCAAGGAGTTCCTCAAATGACTTTTTTTGATCTTTCCCGCCAGTGAAGGCTCCTGCCCCGGTGTGAGAACTCAACGTGGGGCTGACGACCCTCATGGGGTGTCCCTTCGAGCCTATGCATCAGGCCCCTCTCATGGAAAACGGCCTTTCTTGTGGCCATCCACCTCTGCCAGGAGGGTAGTTAAGATCCAGGCCCTATCCTGCAAGCAACCATGGCTAATTTTCCACGAATCGAGGGTGGTGCTGTGGATGCACCCCTCTTGCATGCCGAAGTTTCAGTCGGAATTCCACCTCAACGATCCTTTGGTGTTGCCAGTTGTTTTCCCGAAGCCTTAGTCACCGGCTGAAAGGGCCTTGCACTCACTGGATGTTGCTCGTGCCCTGAAGTTCTATGTGACACGCACAAAGCGTTTTGTGAAGATTCACAAATATTTGTGAACCTTGGTCCTGTGAACCATGGGCAGGCCTTGTCCAAGGCTTCCATTTCAAGGTAGCGCTGTGGCTGCATCGCGCACTGTCATCGGTTGGCGAACCAATTACGGCCTGCCCATCCGAGAGCACACTCCACCAGAGCGATCGCTGCCACAATGGCATTCCTGTCTGGTGTGCCTCCGCTAGAAATCTGCAGGGCTGCTACGTGGAGATCCACGCACACCTTCACAAAGTTATACTGTTAGGAATTCCAGGGAGGAGTGAAGAGTCTGCCAGTCAGTGCTACGCAACCAGTTTGCTTGAGGTGAGTCTGTTCCAGAGGTAAGAATTGATTACTTCTGTTGAGCCTTGCCACCTCCCGTGGTTGTGTAATGTTGTACTGCTATTTATTCGTTATTCATGAGCATGTGAATGCATAGCAGATCCATTGCTGGAAAAGGAACAAGTTACTTAGCTGTAACTATTGTAATCCTACGTCCCGTCCCTTTTCCTCCTTACTGCAAGGGCATCCCTCGCTAGGGACGGGAGATGGAACCTTTTTCACCAGAAAAAACATCTTCCCTTTTAAATTGAGGTGCTGCCCTGGGAGCATGCGCTCCTTTGACTCCGCCCACCAGCACCACTCCTCCGTCCCTTTTTCCACGTTGACGGGAACGGCCCGATTTCACCAGCGCTCTTGGGTTCGGCTTCGGCCTTGTAATACCACGCGCTCTTCTATGGATACTTTTTGTCTTGTATCTTTTTATCAATCAGGTACTCTGTCCTCTGGCGCCACGCCATGCTCCTCCTGGCACATGTCGATGTCGGCTGGCTTCGGCAGGTGTCAAGCCTGTGGAGAACTCGTTCCTATGTCTGACCCCCCACACTCTTTGCCTCCACTGCCTTGGCCCTGACCACGGCTGGAAGGGTTGTACCGCGTGCAGCGTGCTTACACTGCGCGCTCTGAAGAACATATTTGCTTCGTGGAGGTAGCTTTTCAAGAAGTCTCCTCCAGAGGACTTGAAGGACTTTGTCCGATACAAGGGAAGGCCCAAGGTAGGGCTGCTTTTTTCCATCGCACCCAGCAAGGGCGACTCCTTCCCAAAGAAACGCCAGAGCGGGAGGAACCTTTCAGGTTCTCGCACCAGCAATGGTACCAAGGCTATTTTAGCTACCGGCCACCAGGACGAGGGGGTCCCTAGATCCTTCCAGGGACAGTGCTGAGGGACCGCAAGGTTCTTTTACCAGGTGTACACCCTAGTGGCTATGCCCTAGTACCGTTCAGATGGCAGAGGGGCTCCTGCACACAGCACTACCGGCGACAATGCTGAGGGCAACACGCCTACCAGGCCACGTCCTGAGGTGCATGGTAGGTCTCATGCTCCACTGCCAAGAGTCCTGGAGGAGGCCGGGCCCAGCGAGCCAAGCACCACGACTTTGGCACATGGCATGCAGCTTGACAAGATGGCTGCTGCTCCAGACAAAATGTCAGCTCGTCCGATACCGCCCCTTGGTGCGAAGCAGATGGGAGAAAGAGTTGCAAGGTGGGACTGGCCTACAGCTTATCCATCAACATCGGAGGGCAGATTTACCCCGCAACCGGCAAGACGGAGTACACGCGGACCCCAGCAGCCACCCCACTGGCCTATGAGGACAGGTTTTTTTAAATGTTCCTCACTCTTATGAGATCTCCTCAGATCGGGGCCATCCTTTGGGATGTGATCAGGGCCATGCTCCCTTTGGCCCCTCCACCTGCACCTATAGTCATTCCTCTTATGGCTCCAGTGTTGCAGACCCCAGTGCAGCCCCTTCAGCCCTTGCCGGCTCCTTCGATTCCGGCTCCCCTGCCTCCCAGTTTTCAGGCGATTCCACACCAGCCTCCGGGGCAGCCAATGCCTCCGGTTCCATACCGCAGCCCTCGGCGCCCAGCACTCCTCCACCCGCTCCGGACCAGCTGGACACCCTGGTGAACACTGATGAGGAAGAGGACCCCGACATGCCATCGTTAGCCAAGGCCTTCCATGAACAGCTTGCAGGTTTAGCAGAGTATTTGGGGCTGCCTCAACCAGAAGTTGAACTGGAGGCAGGGGTTCTGGAAGAAGTCCTCGCTCTACGCCCCGTGGATAGAACGTTGTCACCTTGGCCAGAAAGGGATGGCTTAAACCCCATTCGGCCTAGCCTGTCAATCTATGCCAAGTATAGGCAATTGGAGGGGGATCCACCCTTGCTGTCGGCGCACCCTCAACAGCACTCTTCGATGATCACTGCAGCGTCACTCTACTGTAGGCCTCACTCGTCCTTGGCCACCTCATCCTTGGTGCTTCTAGGCAAGGAGGAGAAGATCTTGGAGGTGTACAGAAAGAAAGTTTATTCCAATGCCCCACTGCACCTTCGTCAATCCAATGCGGATGCCATGCTGGCAGCCGTTAACCAGAGGCTTTGGCGAGAAATTGATGACTTCCTTCCAGAACTTCCGGTGCAGAGCCAGGCACGTTTCAAGGCGGGGCAGGCTGAGGCTAAATTGGTGGCACTGTAGCACGGAACAATGGGAAAATCCCATAGGAAAATATTCGCGGTCGAATATAACAAGTAGTTTCCACTGCCACCAGCCAAAACCCGATCAGGGGGGACGGAGACGTGCCTCCTCGACTAACAGACCCCGGGGCAATCGAATTGCCCCGACCAGTACGTCCACAATATGATGGTTTGTACTGGTTTCTGTTAATAATTTGGGACTAGTAAAGCCAATGGTGACTTTACATGCCCTGGGAGACGGTAGTCAGTCCCAGGGTATGAAGTCTATGGTGGGGTGTCACTATGACACCCCTGTGTTACTGCACGGAGGGTGCTGTGTAACACACATAGTAATAACACATGAGACCCTATGGAGTAAAGGACCCCATAGCCCATAAAACACATTACCAGTCAAAGGAACACCATAAATCATGTCCAAGAGTGGGAGAAAGAGTCTCGCTCTTGGCAGTAGGAAAAAACAAACTCCAGAAATCCAGCAAAGCTGCTGGGGGACTCACGAGGTTAGGAAATTCAGCCTAAAGAGAGAATTCTCCCTAACAATCATGGAGTCTACCATGGCCCACATTGACGCCTCAGGCCGGGCCATCTACATCGCCACGGACATGAGGACTGCCTGGCTTTGGGCTACCAAGTTTAACCCGGACATCCAGGAACGCATATTGGACGTTCCATTAGAGGGTGGCGACCTCTTTCACTCCACCACCGATGAGGAGTTAGATAAAAAAGAAAACAGTTCTCCAGCATGGGGACTGGCATGGATTCACATGTTCATGAATATTCCCCGTCAGGCTGGGAATCCTCGGTAAAGAAAAAATCAGTTTCTTTTCTGAATTGTCTTTCCCCTAACAACCAATCACTGGTCTCTGGGTCATACTGCCCCTAGCCAATGACTGCCCTCTACCTAAGCCCCTCCTTTGGCAGCCATCTTCAGATTTGTACCACACGTTCAAGTGTTGGGAGTCCTCGTGCTATAGCTCTCAAGCTTTTACTGCATTTGTGATTTTACTAAGAGTTTGCTCTTATTTTTCTCGGTCAATCGATCCTCAAGCTCCATCGATCCATCTTCTGACTAACGGGCACCTGTTTTTTTTGTGAACTTTCGATGCCCCTCAAGGGTGTAGAAAGCTCACTTCTTGGAGGATTCCAGAAGATTCTTGAAGGCCTACGCACGTGGACATGGCTGAAGATAGGAGACTCGACACCTCTGTTCAGGGTTTGCCTGGGATGTGGACTACGGAACATTTTCCTGGGCGATGGGCACTTCTTGTGCCTCTACTGCCTGCATACCGACCAGACTCGCGTGGAGGCGGCCTGTGCGTTCTGCAAGGATATGGTGCCCCGCACCATGGACCGTCGCGATCGGCTTAGCAACTGGCTCCAGTCGGGTGAGCCCCAGTCACCCCGCCGCAAGAAGAAATCTGAGCGGTCTTCTAAGACCTTTGAGGGCGCCCCGGCGGCCCAACAGAAGGCAAAGCACCGCAAGTCCGCGGGCACCGGGAGTGCCGTTGATGCAGGCTCCTCGGCGGCCAGGACGGGCGCAGCATCTCGGGCACCTTCGACCTCAAGCCAACGGTCCGGTTCGGCAAAGAAGAGGAAGTTTGAGCACCGGGCTAAACTTCTGGAGAAGTCCCGCTGGGCTCCAACTGTGAAGGCCAAGGGGGAGCATGGCGTTGACCCCCCCCCCCCCACGGTTAAGGCCCCAAGCACGACCAAGGTCGTTAAGGCTCAGATTCAACCGCCTCCTTGGAAGGATGGAGCGTGCACATCCGAGGTCTCCACGCAAGAGGCCTGTGGCTGCCGGAGGAGGTGTCGTTACATACCAACATTCTGGAGCTCCGGGCAGTGTTTTGGGCCCTAAAATCCTTCCTTCCGTCCCTCAGGGACAAGGTGGTACGGGTCTACACAGACAACACAAACACGATGTTCTACATCTGGAAGTAGGGGGGCACCAGATCTCCAGCACTCTTCAGAGAGGCTCAGGACCTATGGCACTGGGCCGTGGCCCAGGGGATATTCCTTGTCCTGTTTCATCTGGCGGGAGTGAAGAACATCATTGCTGACTCCCTCAGCAGCTGCACTCGTGCCACGAGTGGGTGCTTCTGCAGGATCAAGTGGATCTTCTTTTCAGACGATAGGGCAATCCCCACATCAACCTGTTTGCGACAGAGACGAACACCAAGTGCTGGAGGTTCGCCAGCAGGTTTCCCCAGCCGGGGACCATGGGGGATGCGTTCTCTTTCCCCTGGATTGGCCTGTTTCTCTATGCGTTCCCGCCGTTTCTTCTGCAACTCATCAATCAACTCACAGTCCCGGTGCATGATGATTCTCGTTGCACCAGCATGGGCGAGACAAATATGGTACCCAGACCTTCTGGACTGGCCAGCGTCCCCTCCAGTCAGGCTTCTGATGGATGCAGATCTGCTCGCCAGGGAAGGAGGTGCGATTCTGCACCACAACCCAGGGTCGCTGAACTTGCAGGCCTGGCTCCTGCAACACTAGCGTTTGGAGGATACGAGATCCCAGCAGACTGCAAGGAAGTACTTGCCAAGGCCAGGGCTGCTTCTCTTAAGTGCTACAGACATAAATGGAAGAGGTTCACCATCTGGTGCCATGCACAGAAAATAAACCCTCTACGGATTACGGCCCCTCAGGTGCTGCCGTACTTGCCGTCGCTGGCCAAGGTGTGGCTGCTGCACGCTTCCATCAAGATTCATCCCGCTACACCAGAACTCTGGGGCGGTCGTCACTGTGGTCGCACCGCCTGGTCAAGGAGTTCATGAAAGGACTTTCCCACTCGTTCCCGCCGGTGAAGGCTCCAGCGTGGGAGTTCAATGTGGTGCTGACTAGGCTCATGGGTCCTCCGTTCAAGCCTATGCTTTCGGCACCGCTGAAATTCATATCGTGGATGACGGCGTTTCTTGTGGCCATCACCTCAGCACGACGAGTGGGAAAGATCCAGGCTCCTCTAAGCCTTCGTACATAACATTCCACGAAACTAGGATCGCGCTCAGGACGCACCCCTCCTTCATGCCCAAGGTGCCGTCAGACTTCCATCTCAACGAGCCCTTGGTATTACCTGCTTCCCGTCGCCTTTGTTGCCGGCTGAGAGGACTTTGCACTCGCTGGATGTGACTAGAGCGCTGAATTCTACGTGGACCGCATGAAGAGTTTTCGGAAGACATCACAGCTGTTTGTGAACTTTGGTCCTGTGAACCAAGGGAAGGCCCTCTCCAAGGCTTCCATTTCCAGGTGGCTCTCAGGCTGCATCACCCATTGTCACTGGTTGGCAAACCGACCGTTGCCTGGCTGTCCGAGATCATTTGACCAGAGCGATTGCTGCAACTGCGCTGTTCCTGTCTGGTGTGCCCCTGTTAGACATCTGCAGGGCTGCTACATGGAGGTCGTCGCACACCTTCACGAGATTCTACTGCGTCGCCCAGGATTCCAGGGAGGAGTCCAGAGTCGGCAAAGCAGTGCTGCGCAACCTGTACGCTTGAAGGTGAGCCTGGTGAGGAGGTAAGAAATGCTTAATGTTGAGATGTTAAAATGCTTAATGTTGAGCCTTGCCACCTCCTGTGGTTTTGCATGTGTGTACTGCTATTTATTCTTTATTCATGAGCATGTGAATCCATGCCAGACCCCATGCTGGAGAAGGAACAATTTACTTACCTTTAACTGTTGTTCTCCAGCATGGGTCTGCCATGGATTTGCATAGGAACCCTCCCGCCTACCCCTCTGTGGCTTAGGGGCTTAGGTAGAGGGCAGTCATTGTCTGGGGGCAGTATGACCCAGAGACCAATGATTGGCTGTTAGGAGAAAGGCAGTTCAGAAATGAAACTGATTTTTTCTTTACTGAGGATTCCCAGCCTGACTGGGAATATTCATGAGTGAATCCGTGCCGGACCCATGCTGGAGAACAACAGTTACAGGTAAGTAACTTATTCCTTATCAAACTGCAAAGTCTTTGTCCTCACGAAGGCCACCCGGTTGCATCAACGCTCTGATAAGGGGCGGGTATTTGGTGAGTTACGGGGCTTCCAAGAACAGAGGTCCATATAGCCTGACCGTTCTGATTCGGCACTGGCGCAAGCAACCAAAAGGGGAGTGGGCAAGGGCTTCTTTCAGTACCCCTCCTCAGCACCAGCCTCAGAGGGAAAGAAGGCATGATGCGCTCCTTTGCGTCCATGCGTCTCCGGTGGGGGGCAGGCTTGCCCTTCACACACTGTTCTGGCGTCGGAGGTTCACAGACCCATGGATCCTATCTGTAGTTTCCACGGGGTTCTGTCTACCGATCCCTCCCTCTCCTCCCTACTCCCGCAGTTTGGGACTGCAACTCTGTTGGTGGAGGTTCGTGTGCTCATCGAGAGCCAGGCAAAGGAGGAAGTCCCAACCTCTGAGTGAGGCTTGGGCTTATACTCTAGGATTTTTGCCATACAAAAATGAACCAGGCTGGCCTGAGAGTTGTTGGACCTCTCCACCCTCAACCTCTCCCTCCCTCTTCAAAAATTCAAAATGGTTACACCAGCACTCATTGCGGAGACACTGTGCAGGGGAGACTGGATGTGCTCCCTGGATCTGAAGGATGCTTACCCTACACGTCCAGATTTGGCAGCCTCATCGCTCCTTTCTGCGGTTCAGGATCAGGGGCTGACATTTCCAATACAAGGTTCTACCCTTCGGCCTCAACTGAGCCCCCACAGGGTTTACCAGACTGATGAATGCAGTGGCGGCCCTCCTCAGGACCCAGGGCCACCGCGTCTTCCCGTACCTGGACGACTGGCTCATCAGGGCGAGTTCTCTGGAGGCAGTTCACCACACTTCCTCTGCCCTCATGACCACACTCCACGAACTGGGATTTTCTATCAACCTCCAGAAATCTCAGCTGCAGCCTATGCAGAGCCTGACCTTTCTGGGCCTCATATGGGACACGTGCTCCGAGAGTTTGTATTTTAATTGTATTTTATATAGCACCTTAATCCAAAGCACTGAACAAAATTTAAAAATAAACGGTACAAAATAACGAACGATGGTACATGTCAAACATCAATTCTGGTAGCGAGCAATCGGGGACTTTGAAGAAAATCGTTTTCAAGGAAACACAAGAGAGTAAGCAGTGATAGATCGCAGAGATAAGGGTCTGCACGAGTTTGTTCACATATTGTGATGTCAGTTCATAAGTACTGCCGCTGTAAGTACCTACACTGACTGTACTGCTCTGATTTATTTTCTGCAGTAATAATTTTGTTGCCATACTTTCACTGTTAGCTTGAGTGCTTTCATATGTAAGTATATGGACTTTTGTATCATCGCATTCATCGTTCGGTCTATTTCAACTATCAGTCGTGCCTTTAAAGCACCTCTCTAAATTAATGAAATGCTAGCACACATATTGCTACCCCTACTCTCCATACTGTCAACAACCGATGACCACATGGACAAAATGCCCTTACAGAATCCTGCCACGGTCATGCCTTGCTCTTCAGGAGCAGATATTCCACTAGGCAAAGGTTTAGCTTGCCTCTTTTGTGCTCGGCACCATCCTCTTACATGCCCCACGCCGGTCCTCAACACCTCTGCACCATTCCCCACTATTATACCTACTATCAATAGCCAACCCCCACCAAGACCATTGGCAACCTCGACCTTGCACTCCACAATATCCACACAACCTGCTCATACAACCGCGATGCACACACAAGACTCCTACACATTTCCACAAGATCAAGGTGGAGTCACACAATCACACCACCGGCCATACCACCTATTGGCCAAACTCCAGCTGACCTTTGCCCCACACAACCCATCATCGGATATCTGAGAAACTATAGACTAACCTCTCGTGTCCCCCAACCATGACCTAACAAACCACTAACACCACCCAGGCTTACCCAACAAAAATCTCCACTATACAATGATGAATCGCTGCAGAACCTTACCACCACAGCCATAGCCTCAACATTTGCCTCCCATCCTTTAACTGCTCTGCAGCCAACGCAACCGATCAGAGGTCATCTGAGGAACCATAGATTATCATCTTGCTTCTCTCAACGTCAAACCAATCAAATCACTCATGACATACACCATCCAACAAACATTCCAAGCCAAGACTGCCACCCTCCATCCCAACGGACGTCACACCCTTTCCCTTGCTACCTCCTCTACAACCAACTCGACCTCCTTTCCAACCAACTCAATCAAACTCATTGATAACATCCCCATCAAGCCTACCAACACTAACATAATCTCCCTAAAAGGTGCCCTTACGAATGCCAGATCTATCACAGCCCATGCCTTAGACATCGCAGATGCCATAAAAACAACCATAATTTCTTGGCAGTAACGGAAACGTAGCTCCATGCAGCATCAGGTCCCCTCCTTTCCTTAGCCATCCCTGAAGGCTATACAATCTACAGAAAAGAGAGAACTACTACAAGAGGTGGAGGAATTGCCTTAATAGCTAAAAAATCATTAAACGTAAGAATTGCACCGGAATCGCCTTTCACCTCCGGCGAAGTCATCACTTTAAAAATTACCCTCACCCACCTGCCAACTCAACATCCATATCATCTAGAGGCCTCCAGGCACCATTGCCACCTTTGAAGATATCACGTCACTTATGTCACACATGAAACCCCACTCTAAAGCAATCATCATGGGAGACTTCAACCTAGGTCTGTATGACCCTCTAGACACCTATGCAAGTCACCTAACCAACTCTTTCGAAGCCTTAGGCTTCACACATTCACACAAAGAATTACAGCCTCCACTCATGTTAGGTTAAAGATACTTATATAGCGCACCGTCACCAACGAAATTGGTCCCCAGGCGTTCTGGCGGATCTTTAAATGGGAAGGATGGGATAAGGTTAGTTGGGAGGAGGGGAGCAGGAGAGTGGGAGAAGTGGTGTGCTGGTGGCAGCTTCAGCTCGGTATACACCGAGTGCTGGGCTGTGGTGCTAGTTTCGAATCGGACGAAACCTCGAGTGCTGTAGGTGATGATTGTGTTGATGCGGTGTGGTAGTGTGTGCGGATTGCTGGGAGAGAGATGGTTGTGTGGCTCTGTGTGGTTTAAGTATGCAGAAGATTGAGGGTTGGGTAAGTGGGTCTGTATCCAGATTCAGGTCCTGCTGACTCGTTAGAGTTGTATCCCTGTGGGTTGGGTTGATGCTGGTTCCTCGTGGGCAGATTTGCTTTGTTGGTGCTGTGCTGACCCCCGCTGTTTCATAGTGCGTGTTGTTTGATTTTCTTCGGGTGTGGGACTGGGATACTATTTCTATATATTTATGTATATATATCTTGTTTTCGAAGGGATTGGGTCCTCCGTATTCCATATCTATGAGAGGTAATCTCCACAGCTGTGCTGCTTCGGAAAATCTTTGGCTCCTGCGTCGATGACGTCGATGCGCCGTCCCCGAGGACGACCTCCGATGGCCGACGTCACCCGATGTGATAAGTAGGACGCACAACGCCCATAGCCTCAGTTCCGTTTTTTCCGCGAACGTGTTCGCTTCATGAATCTCGGTACGCCTCGACTCGTTGGAGTTTGCTGTTTTCAATTCTCGGTTCGTTGAACCTGTTCGGTTGTTTGTGGCGATGGCTTTCTCATCTTCGACACCGCGTCCGGGCTTCAAGAACTGCGGGGACTGTGGGTCCAAGATGTCGGTCACGGACTCGCACGACGCCTGCCTCTGGTGCCTCGGGGAGGCCCACGATACGGACGACTGTGTCGACTGACAGTCGCTTACTGCGAAGGCCTTCCGAGAACGCAAGAAGAAACTGTCAGTAGGTCGGGTGTCTAAGCCTCGGAAGTCGAGGTCTGCGGGGCTTTCGACCGATGACTCGAGGGGTGGCTCTCCGCATCGTCGTCGGAAGTCCGGTGGGTCTCCTTCCAGGAGTCGGTGTCGCCACTCCTCCGCCTCTTCTAGGCATTCCAGGAAGCGCCGGCATAGGTCGCCTTCCCCATCCTCTTCCGAGGACTCCGCCCGTCGGCGGGTCGCTTATCCCTCCATGCAAGCAACACCGGAGGAATGGGCTTCCTTCGGGAAGCGGATGCTAGCGATTCTGGAATCGCAGGGCACCGGTCCGTCTGCGCCTCCGAGTGGGGTCGGTCGGCACCGGTCGAGAGACACCGCTCATACGCCTTCGGGCTCGGGTGGTCGGCACGGCTCGCGGGAGAGGTCCCGCTCGGACAAGGGTAGCCGTTCTCGCCATGCCAGGTCCCGGTCCTCGACGCGCTCGAGACCGCGTGATCCTGTGCCATCTTCGAAGATGTCGACACCTGTTGTGCCGAGGTCGTCGACTATTTCTCTCGAGGCTCCGCCTCCGAGGGGGTCGTCGGCACCTAGGTCGTCGAGAGACACGCTCGGAGCTCCGGCTTCGAGGCCTGTGTCGACGCTGCTGATGCTGGCGGCGCTACAGTCGACGCCGATTCGCTAGACGTCGACGCCTTTTCTGTCGACGCCGGCGCCGACTCGTTCGGCGCCCTCGACGCCTTTCGAGGCGGTGGTGTCGGAGGGTCCCCGTGGCACGGGGTTTGCCCCTAGTAAGGCTCTGGCAAAGGTCAGGCACTGCTTTTGTCCCCAGAGGTCTTCCTCTCCCCGCCTGGAGTACATTTCAGAAGGTGATGAAGGCTCTGGCGGCTTTGTTCCGGTTACGGTTCTGGATGAAGTTATCTCGGGCCATAGTCAGTTTGCTCTGCGGCAGTCGCGTCATGATGCCAGTGGACTAGATACCTCTCCGGAGGTGGAGTTTTGTAGGCCGGAGCCTGGCACTCATGCCGATTCTTCACATCGGCGCCTTATGTCTCAGGTCACCGAGTACTTGGGCTGGTCAGCTCCCCCAGGGGAGTTCGTTCAGGATGATCTCACGGACATCCTTGATCTCGGTCCACCCACTGACCCGGTTTTGCCTTTTCATATGGCTCTGCAGAGAAGGGTGGCGGCGGCTTGGACTGCTCCGGAGAGTGTCCCGGCAGTGGGCAAGTCTTTGTCGCGAAAATACCGTCCAGCCAGTAGCGACCCCTGCTACTTGTCTAGGCACCCCACCCCGGAGAGTTTGGTGGTGCAGGCGGCTACGGCCCCGGCAAAGCAGGCGTCGTATCCTACCATCCCTCCGGATAGGGACGACAAACGTTTTGACGGCTGGGCGAAGAAAGTGTTTTCTTCGGGGGGTATGGCGCTTCAGGCGGCCAACTCCATGTGTGCCTTGTCTCGTTTCACACACTCTGTGGAGCTGTGTTGCATTTGCGGCTGGACATATTCCCAAAGGGGACGAACGCGATGGTTTCCTTGCTATGGTTTAGGATGGCAAGGATGCCATGTGTGAGGCTGTTCAGTCGAGTTTGGACTTGGCGGATTGTGTCAGCCGGTCCATGGCGGTGAGCACAGTAATGCGCAGGTTTGCGTGGTTGCGGAAGTCTGGGTTCGCTCCTGATGTGCAGTCCCGGCTCCTCAACATGCCCTTTGACGGTGAACACCTTTTTGGCAGCAAGGCTGACGAGAGCCTTGAGAGGTTGCAGACCTCCAAAGCTGCAGTGAAGTCGTTGGGCGCTGCAGTTCGACAACCTGGACGATGTGCTCTCATTCTCTGCACACCTCGCTCACTCGGGTGCAAATAGACACCTGCTGCACCTATTCGGCAGCCATAGGGGCATACAGGACTTCTGAGGAGGTGGTCTTCTCCTCCAGTCCGGTGGTTAAACTGCATCTGGCGGGCCTCACCAGGCTCTACCTGCCCATCAAGAAGCCACACCCGGTTTGGTATCTCGATCTAGTTTTGGGCGCCCTAGCGCACAAACCTTTCAAACCAGTGGTGTCTGCGGACATCAGATTAGTGACAATTAAAACAGCTTTTTTTGTTGGGTCTCACCTCAGCTCGCAGAGTGAGCGAGATCCAGTCTCTGGTGACATCAGAACCCTATACTACTTTTCACAAAGATAAGGTGGTCCTGAGAACACACCATGCATTCCTACCTAAGGTAGCCTCTGCTTTCCATCTAAAGGAGGAGAGTGTTTTACCTATGTTTCTTGCCGATCCAAAGGATGATGCTCAGAGGGTCTTACACTGTCTGGATGTCGGACGCGCTCTGAGATTCTATCTGGACAGGACCAAGAGCTTCCGCAGGTCAGACGCTCTGTCACCTTTGGCGGGCCAAGGCCTGATTATCAGGCATCCAAGGCCTCTTTAGCAAGGTGGATGCTTTCTGCCATCAGGGAGGCCAATGAGGGCAGCACAAACCACTTCCAGCTAACCTGCATGCCCACGCTGTCTGAGCCAAGGCCACGGCTGTCGCATTCCAGCGGCAGCTTCTGTGGCAGGTCATCAGCAGGGGGTCCACCTGTGCATTCCCTTTGGCTTTGTGTAAGCACTGTTTGGACGCCAGCTCTAAATAAGATGCAGCTTTTGGACAGGCAGTTCTAAGGAACTTGTTCGCTTACAGAGGGTCACCTCTCCACCCTTGGGCTACATTTAGTTGTAGTATATGAATTGTATGGAAGTTCCATTTGACTGGAGCCGACGCGAGGGACTGCAACAACGCTGGTAGAGGGATTAACCCGTGATTTCACGTTTTTGAATCTTGAAAGTACTATAAAGGATTTTTGCCCAGAAAAGTTACTGTTTTGAAAAAGGCCCTTGAGAGGCTGAAACACTTGTTAACAAACAAAACGGGCAATGGAGTCAACATAAAAATAAAACATAAAAAATTGCTCCGGTAATACCGAATCAAGTTGGACTAAAATTCATTTATTCAAGAAGGTGGCGCAGTCTAAGAGTGTACCAACCTTTCATGCATTTAGTTGTAAACGCCCATGCATTATGGAGGAAAGGGGACAGGAAGTAGGAGTAATTAATAGTTAATCACTGTAGTGACTAACGTACTCCTAGTCCCCTTTCCTCCATACATCCCACCTTCCTCCCCCCTAATAATACTGGTGTCATTAGGCAATAATATTCTCGACCTGTCAATGGGGACTGAGGAATGGTGCCAGTGGGCAGATTCAGGGTAGCGCATGCTCCCTTGGCTGTCCCCCCCACGTGCCTCTAAATTTAATGGGGAAGAATGTTTGTTTTTTTTTCTGGTGAAAAAGGTTTTCTCTCCCCTCCCTAGCGTGGGACGCTCATGCAGTATGGAGGAGAGGGGTCTATGGACTAGGAGTACATTAGTCTCTACGATGAACTATTTTATAGAATGTCAATTTGTGAAGAGATGTAACCCACTTTAAGAGTATAGAAAGAATAATCCGTTGTTGGTTCAAACCTCCTTTTTGTTTTCCTGGTGTGGAGAGTTTTGGAACAAGTATTCCCACAGAGTACAATTGTGGTATTAACGGTTTTATCCTGGCAGGTGAGTGAACCAGGAAAGGGACCAATAGTAGTTTGTCCTGGCAGGCGAGTATACCAGTTAAGAAAATGATGATTTAAAGTACTGTGGTTGTGGTTAAAAAGTTGTAGTGCAAAAGTGTCAATCGCATCTCATTGTCCCTATGAACTGTTGCTTTGCACAAAGTGATTATTGAACGATCCTGACTGAAGTGTTTCTTTTGAAGAAGTATGATGTCTTAACAATTGCTTGGTCGTTGTGAAAAGAACATTTGCCCTGATTTATGAACTTGTGCTTCGAGGAGAAGGCTATTGTCCTTGATCCAGATTGCTCTGGATTAGGCAGGGAGGACATGGTACACAGACCACCTAGTACTATCCATCTGCCCTCCGATTAGTCTTCCTCAAAGAGCAGACCTGCTCAATCTGGAGGGATGTTGCATTCTCCACTCAGAACCTTCATGCCTGGTTTCTGAAAGGATAAGATACAGATTGGGATCTCCAGGAGCACGTAATGGAGGTGTTGCTTCCTGCAAAAAGACCAGCAACAAAAGCCCTATAACGCTATTTTTGCGGCTGGTGTAGAGATGAGAAAATAAATCCTTTTACTTGTGACATACCTTTGGTGTAATTGTATCGAGCCCATCAAGGGCTACAGGTTTCCACTGCAAAGGGCAGTCTGACAGCGCTCTAGATTTTCAAGCGCTCACCTGAACAAGGTTCTTACTTTAAAGTTCCTATTGTTATCCAGTTCCTGAAGGGACTGACTGGTGAACATCTTCCCGCCGGTTCCTTTTATTGTTCCGGTTTGGGACCTTGATTTGGTTTTAAGCTTCTTGAGCCCCTTCATTCGTGTCCTCTTAAGATGCTGACTTTGAAAACCTGTCTTTCTGACCGCAATAACCTCGCTTCGCAGGGTGACCGAGCTTCAGCTTTGTCTCACAAACCACCATTTACTACCTTCTATAAAGATAAGATTGTTTTGAGTTAATCTTTGGCGTCTGCGTCCTGCGTCGATGACGTCGATGCGCCATCCCCGAGGACCTCCTCCGGCCGACGTCACCCGATGTGATAAGTAGGACGCACAACGCCTATAGCCTCAGTTCCGTTTTTTCCGCGAACGTGTTTGCTTCGTGAATCTCGGTACGCCTCGACTCGTTGGAGTTACTGTTTTCTTTCTCGGTTCGTTGAACCTGTTCGGTTGTTTGTGGCGATGTCTTTCTCATCTTCGACACCGCGTCCGGGCTTCAAGAACTGCGGGGACTGTGGGTCCAAGATGTCGGTCACGGACTCGCACGACGCCTGCCTCTGGTGCCTCGGGGAGGCCCACGATACGGACGACTGTGTCGACTGACAGTCGCTCACTGCAAAGGCCTTCCGAGAACGCAAAAAAAACGGTCAGTAGGTCGGGTGTCTAAGCCTCGGAAGTCGAGGTCTGCGGGGCTTTCGACCGATGACTCGAGGGGTGACTCTCCGCATCGTCGTCGGAAGTCCGGTGGGTCTCCTTCCAGGAGTCGGTCTCGCCACTCCTCCGCCTCTTCTAGGCATTCCAGGAAGCGCCGGCATAGGTCGCCTTCCCCGTCCTCTTCCGAGGACTCCGCCCGTCGGCGGGTCGCTTATCCCTCCATGCAAGCAACACCGGAGGAATGGGCTTCCTTCGGGAAGCGGATGCTAGCGATTCTGGAATCGCAGGGCACCGGTCCGTCTGCGCCTCCGAGTGGGATCGGTCGGCACCGGTCGAGAGACACCGCCCGCACGCCTTCGGGCTCGGGTGGTCGGCACGGCTCGCGGGAAAGGTACAGCTCGGACAAGGGTAGCCGTTCTCGCCATGCCCGTCCCAGGTCCCGGTCCTCGACGCGCTCGAGACCGCGTGATCCTGTGCCGTCTTCGAAGAAGACGTCGATGCCTGTGGCGCCGAGGTCGTCGACGATTACTCTCGAGGTTCTGTCTTCGAGGGGGTTGTCGATGCCGTCGGCGCCCAGGCTGTCGAGAGACACGCTCGGAGCTCCGGCTTCGAGGACTGTTGACGCCACCGATGCTGGAGGCGTTGCAGCTGATGTCGACGCCGACTCGCTCGGCGCCTTTCGGGGCGGTGGTGTCAGAGGGGCCCCGTGGCACAGGGTTTGCCCCTAAAAAGGCTATGGCTAAGGTCCGGCACTGCTTTGGTCCGCAGAGGTCTTCCTCTCCCCGCCTGGAGTACTTTTCAGAGGGTGATGAAGGCTCTGATGGCAGTCTGGTTCCGGTTCCGGATTAACTTCTCTCGGGCCATAGTCAGTTTGATGACCTGAGGCAGTCACTGCATGATGCCAGTGGATTGGACACCTCTCCGGAGGTGGAGTTTTGACGGCCGGAGCCTGGCACTCATGCCGATTTGTCATATCGGCGCCTTATGTCTTGGGTTACCGAGTACTTGGGTTGGTCGGCTCCCCCAGGGGAGTTTGTTCAGGATGATCTCATGGACATCCTTGATCTCGGTCCACCCACTGACCCGGTTTTGCCTTTTCATATGGCTTTGCAGAGAAGGGTGGCGGTGGCTTGGACTGCTCCAGAGAGTCTCCCGGCAGTGGGCAAGTCTTTGTCGCGAAATACTGTCCAGCCAGTAGCGACCCCTGCTACTTGTCTAGGCACCCCACCCCGGAGAGTTTGGTGGTGCAGGCGGCTACGGCCCCGGCAAAGCAGGTGTCGTATCCTACCATCCCTCCGGATAGGGACGACAAACGTTTTGACGGCTGGGCGAAGAAAGTGTTTTCTTCGGGGGGGTATGGTGCTTCAGGCGGCCAACTCCATATGTGCCTTGTCTCTGTGGAACTGTGTTGCATTAGCGGCTGATCATATTCCCGAAGGGGACGACCAGGATGGTTTCCTTGCTATGGTTCAGGATGCCAAGGATGCCATGTGTGAGTCCGTTCAGTCGGGTTTGGACTTGGCGGATTGTGTCAGCTGGTCCATGGCGGCGAGCACCGTAATGCACAGGTTTGCGTGGTTGAGGAAGTCTGGGTTCGCTCCGGATGTGCAGGCCCGGCTCCTCAACATGTCCTTTGACGGTGAACACCTTTTTGGCAGCAAGGCTGACGAGAGCCTTGAGAGGTTGCAGACCTCCAAAGCTGCAGCAAAGTCGTTGGGTGCTGCAGTTCGACAACCTCCGCCTTTTCATCCTAGGGGACAGCAATGGAGGGGAGGTTCCTTTCGCTATTACTCGTCCTTCAGTAAAGCGAGAGGAGCTAGCAGTCAAAGAGGACATCGTAAGAGTGCCAGAGGTGGAAACAAAGGTACTTGAGATGCCAAGGCCGCTCGGGCAGTTGCCTCTTTGCCCTCAGGCAACGCCGCAGCCGCTACCACTCAGTCATGAGGTCAGGTCCCATGGTTCGCCGGTTGGGGGAAGGCTGGCGCAGCATCTTGTAGAGTGGCAAGCCATTACTTCGGATGTGTGGGTTCTGGAGATCATAACCCACGGCTACTGTCTTCCTTTTCGGCAGAGGCCTCACGACAGTCCACCAGGGAACCTCTCTTTGAAGAGTCCTGATCCGCTCCTTGCGCAGGAAATTCAAGCCCTGCTGGAGAAAGGCGCCATAGAACTGGTGCCTGTAGCGGAGAGGAACAAGGGATGGTATTCCCCTTATTTTTTTATTTCAAAGAAAGACGGGGGATTGAGATCCATCATGGATTTGCGCGGTTTGAACAAACTCCTCAGGAAGGACAAGTTCAAGATGGTGACTCTTTCTCAAGTCCTCCAGGCCCTTCAACTTCAGGACTGGTTGGTGTCTCTCGACCTCAAGGATGCTTACTTCCATGTGCCGATCCATCCCAAGCACAAGAAGTACCTGAGGTTCGCGGTTGGCGACTCGCACTTTCAGTTTTGGGTCCTGCCGTTCGGATTTACCTCCGCCCCGAGGGTTTTCACCAAGCTCATGGTGGTGGCAGCACATCTCAGGAAAGGGGGGATTCACATCTACCCCTACCTGGACGATTGGTTGATCAGGGGGAGCTCTCCCGAGCAAGTCCTGGATCATCTGTCCGTCACCTGCCACTCCCTTCACAGGCTGGGCTTCTCCCTCAATTTAAAGAAGTCCCATTTGACACCAACGCAGCGGCTCCAGTACATCGGAGCAATGCTCGACACGTCCCTGGGGCAGTGTTTTCCTCCTCAGGTGAGGCTCTTCACATTCAGCAGATGGTGCACAAGTTCCAGTTTGCCCAGACTCTCCCAGCGTCTGAGTTGTTGAGACTGCTCGGCCTCATGGCGTCCTGCATTCTTCTGGTGCCAGAGGCTCGTCTGCGGATCTAGTGGTCGTTTCGCCAACACTTGTACAAAACCTTCCCTGGTGGACAAGAGAAAATCTGTCCAAGGGGAAACCCTTTTACGATCCGAGATACAGGCGGTAGTCACAACCAATGCATTCCTGACTGGGTGGGGAGCTCACCACCTCCATCACACAGCTCAGGGGCTCTGTTCTCACTCAGTGGCCAAGAATCACATCAACCTGCTAGAGTTTCTGGCAGTATTCAGAGCGCTTCTAGCGTTCGAGCCCTACCTGCTGAACCCGTCAGTGCAGATTCCGACGGACAGCACTACAGCCATGTTTTACCTGAACAAACAAGGAGGGACTCGTTCGCCAAATCTGTCCAAGCTTGCCCAGAAAATTTGGATATGGGCACTCAGACGGAACATCTTCCTGTCATCTCAACATGTTCCAGGGGATCTCAATTCTCTGGTGGATGCTTTGAGCAGAGATCCCCTCCCAGAGGAACACGAATGGTGTCTACACAGAGTAATCGTAGAAGATATCTTCTCTCAGTGGGGTTTCCCCACTATAGACCTATTCGCCACAAGCGAAAACAGACAGTGCCTAGGATTTGCATCCAGGTTCCCCCAGCCAGACTCCCAGGGGAACGCCCTGTGGATGAACTGGTCAGGTATGTTTGCGTACGCTTTTCCACCAACACCTCATCGGGAAGGTGGTCAACAAGATGAACAGAGAATCAATGATGCTTGTCCTAGTTGGTCCCATGTGGGCGAGACAACCGTGGTTCCCACACTTATGCAGACTAGCGGTGTGCAAACCCATCAAACTCCCGGGCTGGTACAATCTACTGTCCCAGCACCAAGGTCTCAAGGTGCATCCTCAACCCAGCTCATTGAATCTGGCAGCATGGCTCCTGAGGTCATAGTTTGGACATCTCAAATTACCACAGAGATGTATGGACATCCTAAAAGAATCTAGGAAGCCAAACACAAGGCACTGCTACTTTGACAAATGGAAAAGATTTGTTATCTGGTGCCAGAATAAACAAATCAACCCAGTTGATTGCACTCCTTCCACAATTGTCACATACATGCTCCATCTGCAGGACTGGTTTTTAACTCACTGAAGGTACACCTGGCAGCTCTGTCAGCATACACCACATCCCATAACAAGATATCCTGGTGGAAAATACCAGTGGTTAAAGCCTTCATGGAAGGGGTAAAGAGACTTCACCCTCCTATTTCGAACCCACCACCAGGATGGGACCTGAACGTGGTGCTATCTAAACTCATTGGCCCCCCATTCGAGCCCATGCATAAAAGCAGTCTCAAACACCTGACTTACAAGACGGCCTTCTTAGTAGCAATAACATCTATCAGAAGGGTCCGTGAAATTCAGGCTCTGTCAGTGCAGGATCCATTCTTTACAGTTCATAAAGACAAACTGGTTTTACGTACACACCCTAGGTTGTCACCTAAGTTTATTTCTAAATTCCACGTGAACCAGTCCATCGAGCTTCCGGCTTTCTTCCAAGACCCACAAAGCTCGGCTGAGGTGAAACTACACACCCTAGATGTGCATAGGGCGGTCCTCTACTATGTAAAAAAGACCAGACCGCTAAGGAAAACAAATCAGCTCTTTGTCTCCGTAGAGGGAGATCACGTCTCTAAAGGTTCCATCTCTAAGTGGATTGTTTACTGTATCCAGCTGTGTTACTCTTTCTGAACTGGGTGTTAATCTTAGCAGTGCACGGTGGTGGCGCGAGTTATGGTTGCTTAGCTCACCATAACTGGCGAATTTTAGGGATTTTCCGATTTTACTGCGAACCATAACGTCCCATTAACAAAGTTTTTTTTTTTTTTTGTTGGTGAATTTCATAGGCTTTTAGAAGTGCAACTTAACCATACCGTCCCTTTAACAAAGTTTTTTTGCTAAAGGTCATCGTTTTGTAGTAGTGGCATGTAACCATAATGTAAAGTAACTTCTGACTTAATTGCACACCTTGCGGAGAATGCCACATGACCATATGCTGGCGTACAGGACGGTGACGGATCCGAGAATCCGTACACACTTAAGAATAAGATGTATGCCTTGTGGACAGTGTGGAAATACATTTTATATTGATGTAGGAACGTCCACCTTCAACATTTCCCTTGCACAGCTCCAACACTTATTCGTAGTCAGCCATTAGCAATGTAGTACACATTACATACTTTTAGCAAAAGTTCTAGTTATCTGAAAACGACATGAGCTAAGCCCATCCCTCCTCCCCCAAAAAACAGCACAACTGCTGTAATGAAGGAGCATGAGAAACACTGCCCCTACCTTAAAAATAACAAACGCACTACATTTCCCCCCCTCCACCTACCCCCCATATTACTGTTTGGTGCCTCTTTCCTCATTTCCGTTTGCAAATTTCCTTATTAGCTGTTTAAAAAAAATAAAATAAAAAAAACATCCGTAATCAAAGTAAATTTTCCTGTAAGAACCACCTTTCACAGTGTAAACATATTTAAAAACAAAAAGTCCCATACACTCCATCTACTTTATATTTCTCAGTAAAGGACATAGATGCAATAAGATTTGTAATTAACAATCTAGATTTGAAAAGCAGTAACATGTGCTACTACAAAATAGGATTTCGCGTTATAATTCGGGACGCCTGTGGCGCCGGTATTACAAAACAAAATCCTTTTCCAAGATGGCCACCAAAGAAAGGGAAGGCGGTTGTTCCATACATGGCCCCTCTTCGCTTTCCATGGCAGCCTGCAAAAAGCAAAACTACGTGCCGTGACGCACAACATGAAAATGCACACGGCGACGTGCAACGTAGCATGTTACATTTTGAAATAATAAATTGCTTTGTAAAAGAAAACATTAACAATTTAGATTTTATAAAGTACTTTTATTTCACAATAAACTGTTCGACACCATCTGACTATTCCCATTTTCAATCAATTAACTTTGTTTCTTGGGTCGTCTTCGAAAATGTTAATCGTGATGCACAAGTTGTTCTGTTCGCATACGCAACATTTTTGCTTTCGATAAAGCAAACGCTTCGGTCGCACAATGATTTCCAAGACGTGGGCATGCACTTCGGCCTACACCACCATAAAACATGTTATGTTACACTTAATGGCCACTCCAGCATATGGACAAATGGGTCTGGGCCTGTCGTCCCACAAAACCATAACGGTTAGGCAGTCGGTCACGAGTACGTGCATCTGGCGTGGAAAGAAACCATCACTTGACATTTGGAATCCATGGCAATCACAGTACAGCAGAATGCAGCTGGCCTGAAAACGTAACAGAAAATGCGTATCAATACCCAACCTTCATCATACAATTGCAAAAAAGACAAAAATAACGTGGAAACTGCTACACAAATCGATGTGGTCATACATGACATTTTAAAGAAATAGCGGTGAACATGGGTTAACCTAGTGATGGTCTACAAAGGGCAAGAATCTGCACTCTCCATAAGTAACAAAAAAAAAATGCCAACTACACAGAAAGATAGTACCTATGTTACAATACCAAATTATTGTTATGGTAATAAAAAATTAAAACTCGCTCCGGTGTAGTCGTCAAAAATAAACTTGCGCGATAATTACCGTCTCCATTGTCTTGGTTAAACCCAGACAGCAATGTACGTGCACCAAAGAATCGTTTTAGAACTGATATTAAATGAGTCTTACAAACGTTTTCAATAAGTAACCTTATCAAATGGTATTTTTTCCAAACTTTCACTCCCTGCATTCTTACTGAATTTTCCCTCTGGCTCAAGGTCAGAAAACAATTGACCCTTATGAGTTCAGTCGCATGCGTGGGCCTACTGAGCTCACAACCAAAAAAGCAAACCAAGTGACCTTCACTCAGAATGAAAATACATTCTGATTTTGCAACAACATATCTGAATGCATGCATGAGAATTGGTACTCCCATACACTTGCAGACCCGCTGTTTCCATCAAACAGTGCAGGTGGCTGCCTCAGATTTCAAACTCTAGGACGCCAGTCTTTCTGCAATATTACTTTAAATACATTGTAACACAGACGCAGTAATCCTTCGCCTGTACTAGTGGACACTATATGGAGCAGCAACTTCCAATTTACTGTATGACTTTGGTGACAATAAACCCACCTTTTTGACTTCCTGCTGCCACACCCCAGCCTCATTAATCCTCACCTTCTGAAACAGTATTTCCTAAGGTTAACAAGTACAATGGTGTTTTGTTTTATGTGTTAGCGGCAATGTCCGCGTACACCAAGACACGAATAAAAGATGGCGGCCGTAGCGAAAGAATCTGACGCACCCCACGCCGTTCAACATCCAATCAGTGAAGGCGCCACCTGTCCGCGGACATGACGCTACGGATTAGCCAATCGGTATCTTGTCCACGGAGCTAACAGGGAAGTGTGTCCGCAGAGCGGATATAGATATCACTAATTGTTTGAGACGCACTTTCTGGTCATTTTAAAGAAAACTACTGGACTAATTGGCACCATATTTACAAAAGCACGCTTTCGGGACCAAGCCCCTGCTCTTGCCGCAAATGTGGTGAAAATCTGTCCTGCGGTTTGGGCTGTAGGCGTGCGCATAGCTTTTCCCCCATTCAGTCTAGGGGGGAAAAAAGACGTTTTGGGACCCCCTATAACTCCCCCCCCCCCCCCCCCCCCTTCCTTCCTCCCCCCGCCCGGACCAAACGTCACCGAACTTTGCAAAATGCAAAAAAATGCACAGTGGGCAATATACTTTTTTTTGCAAAGTTTGGTGTGGATTCGTCCAGGGGGACTGAAGTTATAAGCTGCCCAAAAAGTGCTCTTCCTATTGAAACAGCAACTTAACCATAACTACACAGCCGCTACTGTGTGTGTGTGTGTGTATATATATATATATTTCTGAGGCTTGTGGAATCTGCTTAGATCACATGCTGTGCATAGGCCGACATCTAGTGGAAGCTGCGGAGTATTACAGTTTGTTTTTCGAAACTCGAAAATGGGCGTCGACACAGGCGTGCCAGTAATACTATCCCTAGTGTGACGTCCACTGTACCCAAGATCCCTCGCGCGTCTGGGATCCTCAGATTGTTTTTTTCCGCCATACTGGTCGGAAGCATCTTGCGGAGTCCCCTGGCCTTAGCCATACTTTTGCTATTATTGCAATTTAAAATTATTTATTGACATCCTTCCCCACCCCAACGTCGACCATCGACTCGACGACGGCTGGAGAAGACATCGACCGTCGGCTGCTGCACGACGGATCTGGGCCTCGGAAGGCCGCTGGCCTCGGCCCGGGCCTAGTAGGCCGCTGGCCTCGGCCCTGCAAGTAGGGAGAGTGGGGGGTGGTACATACTCTTCACTCTTGGTATATAGGTACACCTTATATATTTCCTACACTTAGCCCGCTGCCTCAAGGTGCGTATGGAGGGTACCCCTTTCCAATTCTGCCCCAAGTGCAACCGCAAATACCCTTGGGTCGACAGGCACGCCACGTGCAATCTCTGCTTGCCGAGGGACCACCCCGAAGCGAACTGCAGAGCGTGTAGTAGGTTTAAACCTAAAACACTTAAGGACCGTTCGACAAAGCGTTGGGCCCACCACGCCAGGCAGGCAGCCATGGCAGCGGAGGGCGCCTTCAGCGATGGCAGCGACGCCGTACTTTCGGACGGCGAGGGCATTACAGCGTCGAAAGACTGCCGAGCGCAGGTCCCCGACCTCGGAAGTTTGTCCGGCAGGGCGGCTATGGGGAAGACCCCCGGGGACGCAAGCGCTACACCTACACACACTAAGCACACTAAGTCCAACCGAACCTCGACGACGTCGACTTCTCGGAAAGAGGCACGGATAGAACGGTCCGACTCGGTGTCCTCTGGGCGCTCTCGATCGAGATCGCCTCATGACGCAAGGCAATCATCCACTCTTGCCAAGAGTGCCTCGCTCCCTAGATTAACGGAAGTTCGATCGTCGGAAGACGAAGACGACTTCCACCCCCAGGCCGCGCTCCAAGACGAGAGCGCAGTTAACACCAGCGAGGCCCCACGCTCAAAACAAGATACCTCTCCCGACCCTCGGCGCCAGGCGTCGAAAGTCTCTGGGGCCTCCAAGGGGCAGGGAAAACATTTTTCCACGCACGGGGAGGGAGGGAAACAGCAGAAAGCTCAGCCTTCCACTCCTGTAAGACCATCCTTCCACCCCAAGCAGACAGATAAACATAAATCTACTGGGACATCAACATCCAGCAAGGGTACCCTTGATAAGTCCTCTAAGTTGCCTACTAAAGTCATACCCTGTTCCAAAGAATGGTCCAGTGAGGACATAGACAGGGTCATGTCAAGGATGTCTTCCTTAGCGGATTTTTATGACAAAAACCCAGAACATTTCCTTTCGTATGACCCTCAAGGGGCCACACCCTCAGGCTCCTCTGATCCTATCCCCCTAAGTAAAAAGGCCCGGGTCGAAAGACCTGACCCCTTCGAGGTGCAGCCTTACTCTACTCCATACTCTACTCCACACCCCAGATACCAAGGACAACCTTTCCCTGAAGGGGACCAGTAGTTTTCAATTATGGAGGAACGAACCGGGTCTGAATACTATGCGGAGGATGAGGACCTGGAGGAGGTAGAAGATGAGCAGGAAATTTACAGAGTAGATTCCCCGGTAGAGAGCGAAGCCCCAGTTACCGACTCGCCAGTTGATAACCAACCCCTCCTTAATGAAGTTCTTGCTCGCGCAGCAGAACATTTTCACATCGACACCCACGGTGTACAGGAGGAAAGGGACTTCGCAGAAGAGTTGGTGGGAGAGAGGAGGCCGGTCGCTCAGACCATCCCTATCCTTAAATCCATCCAACGTAGAATAGATCCATCCCTGGTGAATCCTAACCTCACCAGAGCCGTCAACCCCAGAGTCGAAAAACTTTTTCAGGCAGCCCAGTCTGACCCTCTTTATATAAGAGGTCATCTGAAACCAGACTCCCTAGTGGTTACCAACACTCGGAAGAGGGCTGGGACACCCTTATCGTCGTCAGAAGCTCCTCCCGACAAGGAGAGCAAAAGACTGTACGGGTTTGGCAGGAAGGTAGCCTCAACGTCCGCCTACCAAGCAAGGATTGCAAACTCCACCACCCTGTTGGCAAGTTACAACTGCCATCAATGGGAAGAGGTCGCGGCGCTCATAGCCTCTGCTCCTGAACCGTTAAAGGGCCAGTTGGCTCGGATCTCGGCAGAAGGGAGAGCCGTGTCTGGTTGCATATTAAAAGCAACTTTCGACGCTGCAGACAACGCAGGAAGATTGATAGCAGAAGCAACTGTTATCAAGAGACATGCGTGGTTACGGCAGTCGGGGTTCAAAACAGAAACACAGGCTTCATTAATAGACAAGCCGGTGGAACCAGATCTATTGTTTGGGAAAGCGGTCGAAGACGCACTTAAAAATGCCAAGGACGAGTACGAGACTCTCAAATCCCTTGGCCAGCTTACCAACAAACCCCCGAACCAGAGGGGGAACAGTAATTTTCGTCGCCCACGCGGCCAAAATTCACAAAGAGGCAACTATGCCCAAGGACAGGGTACACAATGGAACAACAACCAGCAGTCTACCCAAAGTTACAGCAAAGGTAACAAGAGAGGTCATGGAAGAGGCAGAGGCAGCCCCCAACAAGGGAGGTGGCACGCCTCCGCCAAAGCAGTGACGCTCAGTTCAGGGTCCCTTCTCACGCAACCCCAGTAGGGGGACGCATTTCCAACTTCACCCAGGCTTGGGAAGGGATCACCTCAGACAGATGGGTGCTGTCAACAGTGTCCACAGGATATTGTATAGAATTACTGCAGCGTCCCCGGAACCACCCTCCACGACAAAGAATACACTCCTTAGAACATCAGAAGATCCTTCTCGAGGAGATCGCCATTCTGCTAGAAAAGGACGCGATAGAACTCGTCCCAGGACACCAGGTAAACAAGGGTATCTATTCAACTTACTTCCTTGTGCCAAAGAAAGATTTGACAATGCGCCCAGTATTGGACCTACGGCCTGCCAACAAGTATGTCAAGCCCCAAAAATTCCGTATGACCACGCTACAAGAGGTAATCCCCCTCCTAAAAAGAGGGGACTACATGGCAACCTTGGATATGAAAGATGCTTATTTTCATATTTCCATGCTCCCGGCGCACAAAAAATACTTGCGCTTCAAAGTGGACAGTCGCCACTACCAATTCAAGGTACTGCCCTTCGGGATAGCTTCAGCACCAAGGGTATTCACCAAGGTACTGGCGGTGGCAGCTGCACACCTACGCAGGGAGGCAATCCCAGTGTACCCTTATCTGGACGACTGGCTCATAACGGGGGAAACCCCAAGAATTTGCATGTCAAACATTCAGAGGACTATCGACCTCCTCCACGAGTTAGGCTTCTCTATCAACGAGAAGAAGTCAAGTCTGGTGCCAAGCACCTCAAAACAGTTCCTAGGAGCAATCCTAGATACTCAGAAAGGGTTGACCTTCCCCTCGGAAGAGAGAATTCGGAATATACTACTGCAAATTCCACATTATCAGTCAGGTCAACAAATAACGGTACGCAAAGCAATGCGGTTACTGGGCATGATGGCGTCATGCATTTACCTGGTCCCCCACGCGCGTCTGCGCATGCGTCCCATGCAGGAATGGTTGGCGAAACAGTGGTCTCAGGCAAGTGGTCAGTGGGACGATCTAGTGGTCGTTTCGCCAACACTCGTACAGAGCTTACACTGGTGGACAAAAGAGAATCTCGCAAGGGGAAAACCCTTTTACGATCCCGAGGTACAAGCAGTGGTAACTACAGATGCTTGCCTGACGGGGTGGGGAGCTCACCATCTCCACCACACAGCTCAGGGTCTCTGGTCTCACTCAGTAGCCAAGAACCACATCAACCTGCTAGAGCTTCTGGCAGTATTCCGAGTGCTTCGGGCGTTCGAGCCCCATCTACTAAACTTGTCGGTGCAGATCCGGACGGACAGCACGACAGCCATGTTCTATCTGAACAAACAAGGAGGGACTCGTTCGCCAAATCTGTCCAAGCTTGCCCAGAAAATCTGGATATGGGCACTCAGACGGAACATCTTCCTATCAGCACAACATGTTCCAGGGGAGCTCAATTCCCTAGCGGATGCCCTAAGCAGAGACTCCCTTCCAGAAGAACACGAATGGGTCCTTCACAGAGAGATCGTAGAAGATCTCTTCTCTCAGTGGGGTTTCCCCACTATAGATCTATTCGCCACAAGCGAAAACAAACAATGCCCAGGATTTGCATCCAGGTTCCCCCAGCCAGACTCCCAAGGGAACGCCCTGTGGATGAACTGGTCAGGGATGTTTGCGTACGCTTTTCCACCAACTCCTCTCATCAGAAAGGTGGTGTACAAGATGAACAAGGAATCGATGACGCTCATCCTAGTTGCTCCCATGTGGGCGAGACAACCATGGTTTCCACACCTACGCAGGATGGCGCTGTGCGAGCCCATCAAACTCCCAGCCTGGTACAACCTACTGTCCCAGCAACAAGGTCTAACAGTGCACCAGTAACCCAACTCAATGAACCTGGCAGCATGGCTCCTGAGGTCATAGAGTTTGGCCATCTCAATTTACCACAGAGGTGTATGGACATCCTAAAAGAATCCAGGAAACCAAACACAAGGCACTGTTACTTTGACAAGTGGAAAAGATTCGTTATTTGGTGCCAGAATAAACAGATCAACCCAGTTGATTGCACTCCTTCCAACGTGGTAACATACATGCTCCACCTGCTGGACGCAGGGTTGGTTTTTAACTCTCTGAAAGTACACCTGGCAGCCCTCTCGGCTTACACCACATCCCATAACAAAGTATCGTGGTGGAAAGTACCAGTAGTTAAAGCCTTCATGGAAGGAGTAAAGAGACTTCACCCTCCTATTTCGAACCCACCGCCAGGATGGGACCTCAATGTGGTGCTAGCTAAGCTCATGGGCCCCCCTTTCGAACCCATGCATAAAAGTAGTCTCAAACACCTGACTTATAAAACGGCCTTCTTAGTAGCCATTACCTCCATAAGAAGGGTCAGTGAAATTCAGGCTCTGTCAGTGCAGGATCCTTTCTTTATTATCCACAAAGACAAACTGGTTTTACGCACACACCCTAGGTTTTCACCTAAATTCATATCTAAATTCCATGTAAACCAGTCCATCGAGCTTCCGGCTTTCTTCCAGAACCCGCAAAGCTCGGCTGAGGTGAAACTACACACCCTTGATGTGCGTAGGGCGGACCTCTACTGTGTAAATAAGACCAGACCGCTAAGAAAAACAGATCAACTGTTTGTCTCCGTAGCTACAGGCAGAGAGGGGGATCGCGTCTCTAAAGGCGCGATCTCGAAGTGGATTATCAACTGTATACAGCTGTGTTACTCTCTTTCTGGAAAAACTCTGCCTTTTACGCCAAGGGCCCATTCTACTAGAGGCATTGGTGCCACTCTGGCTTTCATTGCAAATGTTCCCCTCGACACCATTTGCAAAGCAGCTACTTGGAGCTCTATTCACACTTTTACTCAGCATTACTGCATTGACACTCATTCCAAGACAGATACACAAGTGGGACAAGCGGTTCTAAGACACCTGTTTGCTCATGACCCTTCTCACATCCCACCTCCTTCTTCGGGTACTGCTCGCTAATCTATGCACAGCATGTGATCTAAGCAGATTCCACAAGCCTCAGAAGGGATACATTACTCACCGTAATCGTATTTCTGATGCTTGTATCTGCTTAGATTCACATGCGACCCACCCTTCCTCCCCTCCGAGAGAAGGCGCATGATTGCTTGTAGTCTTACCTTTCTGTCTATCTGCTTGGATTATCTGTACTCGCGCTACTCCTCATGCTTCCTCATGTCAGGGAAAAAAAATACAATCTGAGGATCCCAGACGCGTGAGGGATCTTGGGTACAGTGGACGTCACACTAGGGATAGTATTACTGGCACGCCTGTGTCGACGCCCATTTTCGAGTTTCGAAAAACAAACTGTAATACTCCGCAGCTTCCACTAGATGTCGGCCTATGCACAGCATGTGAATCTAAGCAGATACAAGCATCAGAAATACGATTACGGTGAGTAATGTATCCCATATATATATATGTGTGTATATACATATATATATATTCATTCAGTAATGTTTACATTATTTAATTGTCCCGTACCTTTGTCCCCATTTCATATCAATTTATGTCTCTTGTTACTGTCTGGCTCTCCTTCCTTCATATTATATTCCCCCATTTTAAAGCAGTAAGCTGCAGGATTACACTGATCTCTGGTCAGTGTTGTTGTATGCATTTGTTTGCAACGCTGACCTGCTTTAAATAAACTAAAAAAATGCAGATATTGTAACGTGGCCTTATGCCAATGAATGTTAATTTGGAAATATTCATGGTTTATTTTGATGCTTAACCTCTATTTTAATTTCTAGTCTAACTGGATTTTCGTTGTGTGCACATTTCTAATCCTGCTTATTTGTCCTCCTCCAGAATCGGATGTGGAAACAGACGTTTGGAGAGTGTGTGTGGCCGAAGAGTGGAGCCTTTGGGGAAGAAGCTAGCTGATTCAATTTTTTTCTTTGTTCTACTTTCACTCTGAAAGTTTTTAAAAACTCCTCATCGGATGCATCTATATATAATCCATATGGTGCAGCGTGTCCCAGTCTCCATTGAATCTTTCATGGCCCAATTTGATATTGGTGGGTGGGTGGGGAGGATGGGGGGAGTTCAGTATATTTAAAAAAAAATGAAGGTTGTTCTTAATAAAGAAAAGGCTTACACTACCTAAACCAAAGTTCTTTTCTGAAGAATGACCAAGAATATATTCTGGCTAAGCTTCCTCATGTCCGAAAAAAACCTGGAGTATTTTCTTTTTGTACGGCGCCAAATGAAGGCGTTAGAGAATATTCCTCTGCGGGACAGCTGATTATAAATTTTCCTTTTGCACCAGTACTTGGTCATATGAGGATAATAGTGGCAGATGTGCACCTGATGGTCTGGTAATAGCTGCCATCTTGTTGTTCTTGAACTCTAAACAGAAAGTTATACCTGAAGTACTGACTTTGGAAATAACATTGGACAAAATGGGAGATTTTCCCCTTGGGATTAGTTCTGGTCTATGTCTCGCAAAAGGAAATCAAGTAACTTAGCCCTTTATCCCCGCCTCGTCCCAAACACACACACAGGAGCATACAGGTTTGAATTGTGTTTGTACTGGTCATAAAACTGTATATTGACTGCCATTAAAACATGAAACACTGGTCCTGTACTGTGCTGGTCCCCAAAGGGAATGCAGCTGTTCCCACTGACTCTGGTGATCGGCGCTGTAGTATGAGGCCGATATAGACATGCCACAGCATTGTGGGGTCTGGAACTTAGTCCCATCCATCCCTGGATTGTGAGACCAGTTACCTATAGCAGAGATATGAAATTGAACAAGGCGGGTGTGTGAAGGAGGTCTGCACTGCATGTAATTTTTTTCTTCTTTCCTCCTCAATCTGCCATCCGAAAAAATAAACATGATGTGCTCAAACTTGTCAAAAGAAACAACCAAAGCCCTGCTGGTTCTGAACATCCCAAAACAGATTCCTAACACAACAGGATGTCTGCTCGGAATTGATTGCTAAATATCCTTAAATGTCAAATTAATTCTTCAAAATCAGTGCGAGGATTTCTCAGATGTTTGTCCCTGTAAAAAAAAACAGACCATGTTGGGAGTATTGACAATGGCATGTTTAATTTTTTGCTGAGATTCTCAGCTGTT
This sequence comes from Ambystoma mexicanum, assembly GCF_040938575.1. Taxonomy (NCBI): domain Eukaryota; kingdom Metazoa; phylum Chordata; class Amphibia; order Caudata; family Ambystomatidae; genus Ambystoma; species Ambystoma mexicanum. The sequence goes on from NC_090938.1 coordinate 501,422,375, forward strand.
TTATTCCCCTTTTGGGCAGTGTAAGCTTCTGCGTCCGCCTATTTGACATCATTTCCACCTTGCTCTTTCTTATCTTTGCCTTCCACTGTTTTCTTAATAAATTTATATTTTGTAAAACAGTTTCTGTTGTACCAAAAGATGTTTTGCAGTCTCTCTTGGAATTTCTTAGACATGCCTCCTTTTCACTTTTTTTTTTATTTAATTTATCTGGTATTTTTTTTTTTTTTTACGATTCCAGTCGCGTCCAGTCCTGTTCGGGTTTTTGGCACCATCAGTATCAAATGTACAAACGGTTCTTGCTAACCAACACCAGGTATATCTGATGTTCAGATGAGTTCCAATAAAATATTTTTTTTTCAGTTTTGTGTCTTTCTTTTGCCATGGTGTGTTAGACCTAGCATGTTCGATCTGTTACTCGATTTTGGATGGTAAGAACTGAGAATGGTTTTAATTTCGATCCGTAGGGGTTTTACTTAATCGCTGGATTAAAATTAAAAAATCCTACTAAACATAACTCTGGCTCACTAAAGTCCAAAGTTGCTAGAACTCCCACCCTCCTCTGCCACATCGCGACTACAATACCACCTTGTGTCAGACTGAAAACTATAGCTTCTCCATCATGTGGTCTTTACTTGTGTTCAGACACATTGAATGACTCCACCTATTAGTAGGACCTCTGAACACTTCATTTAAATATCTATTTTTTCAAACCAAGTAACAAATAAATAATGCCTAAATGGCTGTTTTTTTTTTTGTAAAATCTTTTAATTGGCATTTGAGACAGGTTACAAACATTTTGATTCAATATGCTGAAGCGGTGGGATACATAATAAGGCATTAAATCTGAGTGAAATAGCTTTTGTGCGATTTTGGAAGAAGCCTGATATCGTTTTGCACAATGCATAATGTGCAGCGTCCAAGGCCTCCCCACCCGGATTGTCCTCTTTCCGATCATCGCCCAACAACAAACATCAAAGTAACCCGCCCCCTTAACTGTGAGTTGCTCCCTAGATATTCTGCCAGTTCCGCCCCCGTATGGCTATATGACTTATTTGCCTGCCTTCTGTCCGGTTTGTCATGGTTAAATGCAGATCCAGCATCTCTAGATTATGAGTGATAGGTTCTCCTACCTACCCTTTGCCTATGTGTAAGGGTCTATTAGTTCTCTGAATTTTGATGCTCTTAAGGGAGATTGGGGCTGCTGTCACTCTGGAGCCGTGCATTCCATCTTGCAGGTTTTCACAAGGGGTGTGGTTCGCTCTGCGGAAGTAGGGGGATTTTTGGCTTTCCAGTGTGTAATGAGGAGTTTCCTTGCCGAGAGCAGTAGTAGGCCTATGAGTTTACATGTGAGCCCATCCTCATGCCAAAAGTGAGGTGTGAATGTGACAGTGGTCCCTCCGATATCACCTATCTGCTGTTGCATGTCCTTCCAGTATTGGGAGATCCTTGGACTGTGCCAGAGCATATGTCCCATCGTGGCTAATGCGCAGTATTCTTTTGAGCGATTGTCTTTTTGGGAGATCCCAATCCTATGCAAAGTGGAGGGGGGTGAAGTATAACTGCTGCACTATTTTAAATTGGATCGCTCTATTCTTGGGGTTGGTGGAAGCTAGTGGTATAGCAGTGAAGTAATCTAGAATGTTAGATGCCTCTATTTGGACCTCCAGGTCGTCAGACCAGTTGCGTGCTAATGTATAATTCCGACCTTGGTTGTTAGGAATTGCCATTTGGTAGAATGTACGGAGGTGCGGGAAGGAATCCAGATGTCGCTCCGTCTCACAGGGAGCGTGGGCAATTGGGCTTGGGGGGGATATGCGATGTGGCTCCGTATCGTGGAGCAAATAGTGTGGCATGTGAGCCAGTTGCCCGCCCCCAAGCAGAGATTCGTGCAAGCGTCTTGGAACTTCTGCAATGTCGCCACCTCCAGTATGTCCATTATCCTAACATTGGCGCACTCGAAGTCCTGCTTAGGGTGAGTTCTGCGTGCAAGCCTATAGGACAATACCGCCCTGATGCTGGACCAAGGTGGCGCGTTCTTGGTTTGGATCCCTTGTGCTGCTCTGAGGCTGTGCCTCTGGGTGAGTGTTCGTCCGAGTACGAGTTGATTTCTTATATTGGGCGGAAGCCTTCTTGGAGCTGTGGCCATTGTTTCAATAGGGGTTTTGGGTTTCATCAACTCGACCTCCATTACCCTCCAGCTGGATTCGCCTGATGCGTCCAGCCAACGCTTCACCCAGCACACTTGCACCGCTTGGTAATATGCTTTGAGGGAGGGGGCTGTGAGTCCACGTTCGTTTTTGCAGCTTGTAGGGCGGGGAGGTGGATTCTCGCCTTCTTTCCTCTCTAAATGAACTTGGATATTGCTTTGCCTAACTCGTTTAGGGAGGTGGCTGTCGGGCGGTCCGGATCATCATTGTGATGTACATGAGTTTGGGGAAAGAGTTCATCTTCAAAGCATTTATCCACCCTGTCCAAGATAGGTTCAGGATGCCCCATCTGTTTAGGCCCTGGCATATGTCAGTTATTTACTGGGGATAGTTTAGGTCCCTTAGGTCGCCCAATAAGACGCTAATGAGAATAGCGAAGTATTTGATAAGATGCGTTTGTAGAGAGAAGGGGGCAACTCCCCCCAGGGGATATCTGGCCGTAGCGGCATGACCTTGGGCTTGCTCCAGTTAGAGATTGGTCCAATGGCGGGATATAAAACTATCAGGAGTGTCCAGATGTATGGGAGGGCTGTGGGGCCGTTGCTAATATAAAGTAGCATGTAGTCGGCGTAGATGGATACGCGTTGTTGCTCCCCGCCTTGCACGATGCCTGCCCAGCCCTTATCGGCCCGTAGCTTGATGGCGATTGGTTCTATGGATAGGGCGTAGAGTTGTGGCGATAGCGAGCACCCTTGGCACGTACTCGACTAGTTCGAAGGCAGGGGAGGTAATGCTGTTGTTTACGGCATCTGTAGGGCCCGTATAGAGCAGCTTACTCAATTGGATGAGAAAGGGGGGGAGCCGTAGCGTGGCAATACTTTGAATATGAATTCCCATTGTACTATGTAGAAGGCCTTTTCGGCATTGACTGCTAGTATTGGGTCTTCGGGGTCCCTATTGCCCGCGACTAGATTTAGCAGCCTTCTGATATTGTTGCTTGAGTGTCTGTTTCGTATAAAACTCGTTTGGTTGTTGTGGATGATGCTAGGGAGGCTGTTTTCAATGCGTTTAGCCAGGCACTTGGTGAGGATCTTGGCATCCGCATTTATAAAAGAGATGGGCCTGTATGAGCTGCATAATGCCAGTTTCCCCCCTGACCCCCTCACCCCCCCCCCTTGTGAAAGACTATAATATTTGCAACAAGCATAGATTGGGGCAGGTGTCCTAGGGTTATTGCCTCACTGAATACTTCCTCCAGCCAGGGTTCTATATCTTCATTCTGCTCCTTCTAAAAATCTATGGGGATCCCGTCGGGTCCTGCGGCTTTGCCCGCGGAAAGTGTGGTTATAACGCTAGATATTTCTGCTGCTGTGATTCGGGTCCCCAGGGCTGCTTTCTGGTCTGTGGGAATTTTAGGGATCTGAATAGTCCAGGAAACCATCGATTTCTGGAGCTGTGGGTGTGTCAGAGTCTGTGTACAATTCTGGGTAGAATTATTTGAATCTGGCATTAATTTGAGCGTCCCTGTGCAGTTGTTTCCCTTTTTGTCCTGAATGGAGACTATTTGCGCTGCTTGCCTTTGTTTCAGGTCCAGGGCCATTGACCTAAGGGGCTTATTACTCTCTGAATAGTACAGCTGAGACCAGCTATTGTATGATTTTTGGGCCCTATTGGTCGATAGCTGGGCAATTCTGGTGCAGTTTTAGTGTAGGCCTCAGGAGTTTATTCCTGGTTTTTTTTTTTTGTGGACTTTCTCTGCTTTTTCTAGTTCCTCCGTTAAGTTGACTACTTCCTCCCCCACATTTTACACTTGTGCGCCCAGCGCGATATACATTGGCCCCTCATGGAAGCTTTTGAAGGTGTCCCAGCATTTATGGGTAGAGTAGTCCTGTACAAGATTGGCTTCCCAGAACCGCTCAGTCCTTTGCTAGGTGTTCCACCAGGTCGGGGTAATGGCACATGCGCGGGTTAAGTCTCCATGGGGGAGGCTGGCGTTGTGTGTCTAGGATGGCGATTCGTAGGCGAACTGGGGCATGGTCTGATAGGGTGACTGGGAGGATCGTACAGTCTTTCACAAGGTAGCGTGCGTTTGCGGGGATTAGCCAGTAATCCAATTTGGGAGTAGGTGTCGTGTGGGTGTGAGTAGAACGTGTAGTTGTGTTGCTGGTCGTCTCTCTCCATATGTCGATGAGGCGGAGGTCGTGTATTATAGTCTGTATAGACGTCCGATTCTTGACTGAGCTGGTGCTACCTGTAGTGTCACCTTGGCGTTGGAGGAGAGATTAAGGGTGAGGTTGAGGTTGCCACCTATAAATGTGAGGTTCCCTGTGTACTGTGTGCAGGTCGCAAACCTTTTCATGAAGAAATGCGTGTTGTCACTTTTGGGCGCATATATGTTGAGGAGCATGACGGTATGGTGATGCATAAGTCCTTGACCGAGTATGAATCTACCCTCCTTGTCAGCCACTGTGTGTTTGACCTGAAACGGGATCCGCTTGTTGACTAGAATGGATACCCCTCTTTTACCGTGATATGGGAAATGAATCACTGTCCACACAGCCCCTTTGTAGCTTCGCTGATTTCATGCTCCCCAGGTGTGTTTCTTGAAGAAAAATTATATCCCCCTGAAGGTGCCTAAAGTTAAGCATTCTCTTGCGCTTGATGGGGTGACCCAAGCCATGGATGTTTATTGTCAGAAGGTTAATGTTGAGTACCATAGTTTGTGTGAGTAAGATTTTGACAACCTGTTTATCTATGGACTTATCTTCGTTTGTGGCAGTGTGTGGTGGCTGTGTTGTGATAGCATCGCTGATTTACGTTGGGAGCTAGCAACTCAGTATGAGTCATAGTAAACTTTCAACCCAACCGAACATTTCAAACGTTGGGTAGGCCTAACCTGTAGCCAAACACCAACAGATGGCCCTTGTGCCCAGGCAGGAGGTGGGGGAAAGACACTATCCATTGTGTCTTCAAAGCTATGCCAATGTTTGTCGATTTCAACACACCAGGTTGCTGTGAATTTTACGTAATGGAGTTCTGAGTCCTTCATGGCCTCGAAGATCGGATGAAATTCCTTGCGGCACCTGGAGACTTCCAGCGAGTAGTCATTGTAGATGCAGACGTCGGCTGGCCCTACTTTGATGTGGCCTGCCGCCCTGTATGCTTAAAGGATCTGCATCTTATGCTTAAAATTGAGTTGCTGCATGGTCGCGATCCAGGGTCGCTGATCCAGCAGCGGTTTGGGTATAGGTGCCCTATGTATGCTTTTTTTGATTGAGGTCTTGTGGGTTTTCTATTTTGAGGTTGTTGCGAAAAAAGCCCTGTAGGTATGTCTCGAGGTCCGCCCCTTCTGTGTTGTCTGGTAGGCCCACAACCCAGAGGTTGTTCCGACAGAGCAATTTTCTTGGTCATCTATTTTCTCGTCCAGTCTCTGGACCTCCCTTAAGAACCCGCCAAAGTCCATTTCCGTTGTTGTATATTTGTCCTCCAGTGCACTGATCCGTTGTTCATTGTCCGTGATGGGTTCTGCCTGCGCTGATACGCGGGTTTGGACTTCCTGCAGGTCCCACTTAATGTCCAGAATCGTGTTTGTTTCTTGGGTCCTTTGTCCAATAATTTGCATTTCAGCCAGGATTGTCTGCAACTGCGTTTGGACGTCCATCTCCACCTTGTTTCGGCAGGATCTCCTTAGTGTGCTGGGTGCTCCATTGGTGTTGGGGCACGGATTCCTTTTTACATGCCCGCTTGGCTTGTTTTTCTTGCTGCTCCTCTTGTTGGTATCTGCGTTTATGGGTCCCAGTGACTTGGGCTCCATGCAGGACTGCTGCCCTCTTGGGTTTGATGGCGAGTTTGCTGGCGATTGGGGGCGGCAAAGATATGGCGCACCTGCCGGCTTGCGGGGTGGTTAGGTTGGAGCAAGAAGGCCCCGAGGAGTTTGAAGCCAGGGCCGCCGGGGGTTAGGGGATGTCTGTTGAGCTGACGAACTTGTGCGGCAGTTTGCACAATTTTAGCTGGTGCCCCACGTACTTTGTGGGGTGGCTGCGAGAGCGGACCGCCTCTCCATGGGGACGTTGGAAAAGGAAGGGTCCCGGTCTTCAGGCAGGAGTCCTGCCCTCCCCCTTTTTACTGTTTTTTTTCTTCTTTTGTTCACGCTGTTGTGGTGCGTGCACCATCGGAGGGGGGTACGGGGGGGTGGTGACCGCTTTCTGTTGGTTCTGAGTCGGCCCCCGCTTATCCCTGCTTACTTGGTGATTGGACCCCTGCTGCTGGAGGTTGCCGGAGGTGGTTCCGTGTGGTAGTCTGCTGGCTGGGCTGGTCTGGTCGGGCTGTGGCAGTGTTCTTCGGTAGGGGGCTGCAGTGCCCCGGTGAGGGATGTAAGGTGTTTGGAGGCTCCGGCGTGCCCCCAGCCCTGATGGAAGCAGTCCAGGGTGCCTCAAGGTGTGGTGTCGCCGGGTCCGCTGTCTCTGCTTCCCGCTGGATGGTATGCCCAGCGCGCACCCGTTCTACCCAGCAGGGATTTTTACTCTTGTCTGGGCGGCAAGCTTCTCATGGGGTAAGCCGCGGTGGCAGGTGAGGTCAGGCTTGCTTGGGAGGTGTGGCGGGCAGCCCGTTACTTCACTTACCGGGGCACTGCCTGTGTAAGCCCCATGCAGGCAGTCCGTTGCCGATGGGCTTGTCTCCCCAGAACGTGGTAGGTTTGGTGGGCTTTAGGCTGTGCTTCGAGCTGGAGATTCTGCCTCGTATTATCTCCGGTTTCGGTGGTCTGATTTTCTTGTGCTTAGTGACCTCTGGATCCTGGACGAAAGCGCTTCAGTTTCCTGACATTTGTTGCGGCATCATGCGTTTTATATTATGCATATTTTTCAGTTTCTGGTCCCGTATTTGCTGGAGCTCCGTTAGCCCACAGCCATCTTGCACCACACCCCTTAGCGGATATTATGGCTTTTTTTTTTTTTTAAACATTATTACAAACATCCTTAATAGAACCAAATGTATGCTTCTTTTTTGCAGAAGTAGTTATTTGTGCCCCGTAGGAACTGCATACAACCAGAAAGCAAGTACTCCTCTTAAGCAGAGAACGACAGCTATCACTTAAATGCAGCCAGGCTTCAACAGATGAGCTTCAGTTAATTTTACCCTTTAAGAAGCATGGCCATCTGAGCACAGCTGAAGCATACTATGCTTTTTTTCGAACTAAAAATCATGAACAATTTGACTTGGCTGAATCTAGTTCCTTCAGCCCTTTCCTCTACATAGCACCACCATGTTTTGATAAATGTGCCTTTTGAGGTGGAGAGAAGAGAATGAATGAATACCATACTGTGGCACGCGTAGAAAAAACCATCTAAGTGTCTTAAGGATATGGTGAGCATTAGAACAGTGAGTGCTCTGGAAGCAACGGCACCATTCAGAAAGACAAAAACTTTCCTTCTCTGTCTTAATACTATGCCTCCCCCATCAAATGCCCCTGAGGAGCCTCCTCTACTGACGAAAGGAACTGCACAGCCTTCAAATCCCCCAGAAATACCACAGCACACTTGAAGACTTATCCTCTCTCCGGCCCTAAAGCTTGTATCGCCACCAACATTTATCAATCGCACAACATGCAAGTTTTGATACCTTTTGTTGACTAGCTGAAATAGTATATGAAGATTGAACAAGGCAATAGCTTTAAAAGTCTCATAGGCTCCTTCATAGGCTTGACTGTGCCAAGTGAAATGCTAAAGTATTGTTTAAGCTCTGCAGAATATTTCCAAATAGTCCAACAAAAATGTCGCTTTTTGTGTGATTTATGGAACTCTGGTAACATGGAGCCAAACATTTAATTCATGATGCACTTATAAAGAAAGCCACACCAGGACGTTTCTCTGCTGGCCCTATTTGCACACCTGATTGAACAGCAACGTGTACCGTCACATCCTGTCAACGCAGAACTGCATGCACATGCATGAAGTGGAAAGGAGGTAGTGCACCAGAGCATCTAATGGCTGCATGTTGGGCGTTCCCTCATTGAGCTCCCAGAAAGGTCACAACCTAACCACCTGTCTCGTACTAACAGCCCTTTTTTCTTTACATCCCCATCTTAAGTGCATTTAGCATTTACTATGGCTAACAAACAAATCCTCTCCCCACCACCATGGTGTTTTAGGATAGCCTATGTTTTGTGGCATTGCTACTACTTGTGAAAAAGCTAAATGCTGTCCTCCCAAAATCTTAGCCCATCTTTTGAATATGGAGAAATCCCATCTGCTGCACATCACTGCCCATCTTTTGAATATGCAGAAATCCCATCTGCTGCACATCACTATAAACTATCTTCTGTGGTATTTCATCCGCTTTAAGAGTCGGAAAACCCAAGCCTTTTGTACTCTCAAAAATCACATTGTCTCATAAAAATGATTTCCTGATGATGCTCCCTAACTTATTACGGTTTCAGATTATCAAATTAACAAACACACAGCTCTCCCTCATTTCAAAATCAGTTGGTCTTCTCCAGGTTTGGTCTCTTCAAGCCCTCGCTGTGAAGAGCCATTGTATACTATTTTTATTAAATTTTTTTATTGTATGTGGCTAACAAAAAGCCTTTACAAAATTCAAAACAAATACATAAAATGTTTCATATACAGCAAATCGAATTTAAAAACATTCTATACAATTATATAATCATTACTTTACCATATATATAAACAAGCACAAATATTTCGAACTTCACCTTTCATGCAATATAAATTTCATGATTTTTACACGTTTCATCTCTTACCATGTAATGCTGCTATATTTACCACATTCAGTTAAACAAAGTTAATTCCAGGTCGACAGTTTTCAATAGTCTAGCCAATGCGAAAATTAGGGGCTTGAATTGACCATTCATCATCCTATTCCAGATAAATTCAGTTGCATTCTCAAAGTCAACATTTATAAACTGCATCAGTGTTTTGGTTCTATCTTTAAAATGTGTACACATTCAAGAATTAAATGCTTTAAAAATTCGACAGGTTAATTGCATAATGGAAAATGACACTTTGTCTCAATGGTTTTACACTGATCATTTCCCCAGTACTTTATCCTTTCCCTTGTTGGAAATTGATTCGGTTTAAACCGTATATATACTGACTCCGCACCATTTGACATGGAAATATTGCAATGTACACACTCAAATCCTCCCTTTTTTTGGTAAATTTTGCATATTCCCTATTAGTCGAAAAGCCAGAGATTGCCTCCACTGTACTTGTCCAATCCCTCTCCAATAGTTTCTTTACGTATGCCGGTCTAAGGCATAGGTCTTCAGGTTCAAGTTCCTTCAATAGAAGTTGCATTTTCATATGGTACTTCATTACAGATATATTACCATCAGTTAAAATGATATTTTTATAATCCTGATATAAGGAGTTCTTGAGCGGTTCTAACATGTTTGCATCGTTGGAGAGTGAGCACCATTTACTTCTACATGATGGAGACACCAATCCGAATTCATGTCGCACAATGCAATTCGGGATTGCCAAGGGAATACGTAATGCAGTTTTCATTAATCTTCCCTGGAGAATATCAAGTTGTGTACTCATATCGTGGACACACATATCAAGGGTATATAAGATAACCGGCTCAACTTTCAAATTCAGAAACTCTAGCAACGGGCCGAGAGAGAATCAACAATACTTACCAAATATTAGCTTCATTTGGCTGAGAAGAGGTCAGACTTTGAATTTAAGTCCTTCATAACATAGACGAATTGAGGCTGCATTTGTGCCAAAGTATCCTAGATATATCGTCTCCACCACAGGTGTTAAATAGACATTTTTCAATTTCCATCTATATTGTTTCAATTTCTTGCCCACATTGAATACCATTATTGTTTTATTTGTGTTAGGTTGTAAATTATGTGCATGGGCAAAGTTTTTGAATATCTGCATTTTAGTTTGCAGCCCTGCTGGAGTGAGATCAAATAGGATAATGTCATCAGCAAGTGCCAAAAAATGAAGCATCAAGGTACCCAAGCGAGCTGGAAAAACCTTTGCATCATACCAAGTAAAGATGGAACAAGGTGGCAGCCAAGTTGCATCATTGTTTCAATCCCAATTCTGTAGATATAGCTTTTGTTGTTGCCCGCTCTGCTGTCAATCTAATCCTATAGGCAGTGTTCGTATGGAGCTGGATAAGCCAGTAAATCAATACCCGAGATATTCCAAAGGATGCCAGCTTCTCCCATAATAGATTATGCACAACTGAGTCAAAGGCATTAGACAGATCTATATAGGACATGTAAATTGGGCATGCACCTTTATTTTTTGTTTCAGCCAATAAATGAGATAGTATAGACGCATTAAGCGCTGTTCCCATCCCTCTCCTAAAACCAGTTTGATATTTTGACTATAGACCATGATGTTCGATATATTTCTCCAAGTCATGCAAAAAGAAGTATCGCAAAAACTTTTGCAGATGTATCCATTAATGATATGGGTCTATAATTTGCTGGGTTACATGGGTCCCCTTTTTTTAATACTGGTATTATAATTGAGGTAACCCATGATGGTGGAATCAAGTGAGTTTGAAAGATCAGGTTGTACTTTATCTTTAAGATACCTGCCCAGAGCAATGTATCTGCTTTATACACACATGGCGAGATACCGTCTGGGCCCGCTGCCCTTAAACTTGATAGTTAACCGATAGCCCAAACTATGTCCTCTTTGGTCCAATTCATTGCACATGACCCCGATTCGTTAAAGGCATTTTGGTAATTTTCATAAATCGTTCAGGTAATGTATATTTAACACCGATGTATTTTTCCCAGACTTCCGCTGGAATAATGTTAGCTGGCTGTTTACACCGAGAGATATGCGGTTGTCGATTACTTGGCCAGATACGTCATAAGTCCTTTTTACATAAAGGCACTAATGATCGCTTTATTTCCTTTAATATGTAATGTTACCTTAAACCCTTTCAATTTTATTTTTATCGCCCTGTAGAACAGTTTTTTTTCTTTTCATATTCGTATTTGTTCCACTTCAAATAAGATATTTTCCTTACCTCTCTATTTTTCTGTCCTTTAGTCAATGCAACCTCTAAATCAAAACCATATTTCTTTGGTTGCGAGCAAGGCTTCTGAGTTTTTCAGAAGTTCATAAAGAGTTTGCTTCACAATTTTAGAAATTACTTCCTCCATCTTGTTATTCTCCTGCCTTGAAAATGACTCTTCTAAATCTTCTGACTTTAAGTATACCTGATTTACCACTTTCTGGCATACTACAGAATTCCATCTCAAAGATATATTTGGACGGTCGATTTCAGATAATTGTAGGCACTTAACAACTTGATAAAATGAACATTGTCTACCTATTCTCAGTTCAATGGGCGCATGATCACTATTCACAATCTCATAAACAATTACAGGTTTTATTATGTATTTATTTGTATGGGTTATACATAACCTTTACAAAAAAAATCAGATGCAAAAGCAATCAAATAAACATACTCGAATAGATAAATTACATAAATTCACAACCAAGAAATGCACAAAGCATACAATGACAATTACTGTCTCAGTTTAAAAACATAAACACACAATATTCTTTTACCTCTGGAGATAAATGCCTATTGCATGTTTTCCAAAAACTCTATCGTACACACAAGACCCTTACACTCAAATCAGATATTAGGTCAGTCATCATTACCCTCTTATATGCATAAATAGTGCTTAGGTACTGCTTCATATTTTAGACATTTCTCAAATATTTAACAACTGCGATCTGAAGCTTAACGTCGCGAACCAAATAGCATTTCCAACCATAGCCTTTCAAGGTCTACATTGTCACAATTCACAAATCTCCCAAAATATTCAATACAATCCTTTTTCAAGGAGATGCAGTAAATGAAAAAATGTTGCAGTGTGTCTATTAACCCTGGTATACCGCAATACCGGCACAAAGACGCATCTTCATTTCCCCTCTCCCTCTGATACATAATTTCCTGAGTCAACACATTACATTTAAAACGCATAAAATCGTTGCAAAACCTTTTGTCCAGGAATCTGGTCAGATCTGATTCCATAGTACCACCACTTTTGTAGCCTGATGCCATATGTTTATATAGTTTTGTTTCAAGTACTTTAGCGTAGGTATTATTCCAGTCTAATTGATCCCAGTATCTTTTAACCTTATTAGGGCTAAAAATAAGCATCTCACATGTTGCACCACACTCTTGAGGATATAATAAACACTCCCTTATTAGGTCCATGATGTACTTAGATTCACATTTCCCACTTCTGATGCCATTACCCATCAGGTCATACATAGTGTCCTTGGATGTAGTTGTGAGTTTTCTGAAAAGGCAGAGCTTACGCCACTTAACCATACTTTTAATGCAACTTAATCCTAACTCTACTGGCACACACTTGGGTAAGCATTTAAAAACAGATTTTAGTAACCTTGCCTCATATTTATTCATTTCCTCAATTGCCCAGACAGGAAAGAGCTCCAACCCATAGCATAATTGTGGAATTAATTTACATTTATAGTAGCGCAATGTTGGTTCAAAGGAGAATTTTCCATACTTGTCCATTTCTTTCAGTTGGACAACTAACGAGAATACCTTCCCATTAATATATACCCTGTAGTGCATGTTCCTCTTATTTACAAAGATGGGATAACCAAGATAGCGCAAGTATGATTTCAGTTTTAATTTTCCATGATTCAAGAACCAAACAGGATTTACCTTTTTAACTTTGTGATGCAAGCATAATATTACTGTTTTCTTTGCATTAATCAAAAGAGAATTCACAAGTGTATATTCTTTGAAAGCCGTCCATCTTTGCAGTCCTCTGGGTGTATGGCCATAAAACATAAAATCATCTGCATATGCAGTCCAGCAGATCTTATGTCCCTCAACCTTCGGCGGTACGAACGCACAAGCCTCCAGTTTCCCCCCTGTGTCATGAACGTATAGATTAAATATTGTGGGTGCAAAAACGCAACCCTGTCGCAAACCATTCATAGCATTTATTTTTTTGGGAGAGTAGACCAGAATTGCTCAAATGCACTTGCAGCTTTGAACCTTCATGTAGATGATACTGATAGAAGGGCGGAAGGCAAAATCATCTGATATAATTTCCCCCATAGAATGTTCCTTTCGACCACATCAAAAGCCATTGTCAGATCGACTGGCGCTATATAAATTGGGGCACTTCCTTGCTTCCATGCTTTCGTTTGTAGAACATTCAACAGACCACCTGCATCTGTGCCAACGTTTTTCTGAAACCCAAATTGTTGCCTAGATAAAATTGTTTTCTTCAGCCCATTCTTGAATGTGCTTCAACACCAGCCCTGAACATATTTTGGAGTCTGCATCTAAGAGTGCTATAGGTCTATAGTTGGCTGGTGACAGCCTATCTCCCTTTTTATACACTGGGACAATATAAGACTCATGCCAGGAGGTTGGGATGTCTCGTGTCCTAGCGATATCAGAAAACGGCATATAAAGTATTTTTGCACAGATTTTATTATTTCCCTTAAATACAATATTTGCCAATCTGTTAGCCCCTGCAGCCCTTGAGGAGGAAGCCTTACATATAGAAGTTTTTATATCATCAAAAGTAATGGAAAAATCCAAAGGATGGTCTATGATCAAAATGGGTAAAGGGTTAACTAATTTGTTGGGAGCGTATACATCACCAAAATGACCCCTCCACTGAACCTCAGACTGCGCAGGTTTGTACAGATACCGGAGTCGCCACTCTGTCACTAGTCAAAGCCCAGAATGTTTGAGCGGTGGGGTCCCTTAGGGCAGCCAACATTTCCTCCCCATCTGCCGAATACATTTCAGTTCTGAGGCCCTTAATTTTATTTTTCCATTTATTCTTAATTCTTTTCCCCTGGATTTTTTTGAGTGTGGGTAAAGTGTGATTTTATATATATATATATATATATATCTGTTCTCTACTTCTGATCTTAATTTCTCCCTGCTTTATCATGTTTATGTAGATGTTTAACCTTCCTTTGTTCTTAGGAAAATTGACAGTGTTCTTGACAACACTTTGTTCATAATTATCAAAGATATTGCTGGTATATAACATTAGTTTTCTCAGTTTGTTTCCAAAAAATCAGATTGGACTACCACATTTGTACTTAACCACATTGCTATCAAACCTAGTGATTGGATTCCTAGAAGAATTTACCAAATAGGAAGATGTGCATATCTCACTATTGCCCTTTCCTTCCCATCCAGCAAAAACAATTTCTAGAATCTTATGATCACTGCAATTAGTAGCTCGCAAAAACAGTGCACGTGCTAAGGCAAAAAGAGGAGCAGACAAAGTCAATTTCTGATGCTGTCTGTTGAACCATATAGTAGTATCTGCCCCTTCACTCAGTAATTCAGCTGCATTAATGAGGCCCCATGATCCCAAAAAATCACACCATATTTGCCCTTGTCTGTCTGTCTGACATGATTTCCTCTGCCCAGTATAGAATCAGCACCCCCGAAAATCCCTCCCACCTTATCACTTGGCATTCCAAAGTTTAAATCTCCAGCAACAACAGTTAAGTCTGGATGTCCGTCCATTGCATCCTCCACGATTTCCCCAAGAGTTTCAAGAGAACCCACCAAATTATATTTTCTGTTCCAATAGATATTTACCACCAAGTAGTACCTGGCGCCTGGTGTAATAGTTAAATTGAGTAAAACAGCCAGGCACCATGGAGGCACTCGGAACATCTTTATAATCTCAGGACCCCAATCAACACGAAAGGCAGTAATCGGTCCCCCTGATGGTCTACCCCATTTCCCCTTAATGGCCAATTCATTGCATACAATAAAACCGTCCACTACATGGGCAGATGTGAACTAAGTCTCCTGCAGGCAGAAAATACTACATTTGGACAGTAGGAGACAAATTTCCGGAGAGTGTTTTCCAAGTGCCAGTGACTCTTGGTATTCCAAGATACCAAAGAAATACCACATTCAGCATTGACTATTAGGTTTCAGAACCTGTAACTGTAGTATAGATTCTCGCAGTGCCAATGCCAACCACCTTGAATAATTTCCATCATTCTTACTAATAACCGTGTTATTATTCCCCAAATTCTGTTCAACGTCCTTAACGTTTGGCACGGCCTGCTCATATCCTTCTTGATCACTCAAAGTCCTCTGCTGTAGCTACACAAATCATAACCATATTTATAAAATAATCCACAAGAAGAATAGTTTCATAATTTGCCCCTGAATAGAATACAATTCTTACGTAATCATATCTTTCTGGATGGACATAATCCACCAGTTTAATGTCATCAGAAGAGATAAGATTCAAGTTTGGATTTTCATCAGAGTGCCAGAATTCTCCAATTTAGAGTGTGCCTCCCCCCCCCCCCCCCCCCTCCCCTGTGGAAACAAACGGTATATTAACACACTTGGATATTCCGGATGATGAGGCTGCTTCATCTGCACATCGTCACGGGCATATCCTCTGTTATTTCCTCTGTCACCATTCGGTAGAGATTTATCTGCAGAATCCCGTCTTGCCATTATTTTTTTTTTTACTTTACCTTCTATGATCTTATTCGGAGTAGTGCTGTGGTTCCCTTCCTTGCATGGCACCAACCCTGCTGTCTCCCTACCAGTATTAGCCTTAGGGTGTCCCTCCATTATCGTCATAACTTTCCGCACTATTCTTTCAGTAATAGATATTTCTTCTCCAGGATTGGATCTTTCATGGATTCACATGCTTAGAATATTCCCTGTCGTCAGGCCGGGAACCCTCGTTATATTTATTAAGACGTTTTCCATTGGAAAAAATGTGACACTTCTGTGTTCCATCTGTCGTTTTGGGCCGCTTACACATGACCCAATAGGACGTACAGTATAAATAGCCCCGCCCCCGCAGCTCCCTTCAGATTTCAACCGTCTCCAAAGTAGCGGGAGCACCTTGTGTTTTGTACTCTTTACAAGGTTGAACTTTGTCTTCCTTTCCCAATGTCTGGGAAGGCGTTGTTCCACCCATGTGCCACGAGCGGACTGAAGGGGCCTACCCTTCATCGGTGGTAGGATCTGAGCACAGTCTGACATCGAGGCCTAAATCTCCGATGGTTCATCGCTGCTCTGTGTCTGTAGAGCCTCCAGTGAAGAAGCCACATTCTGCAGAGAAATGTCCTTTGCTAGAAAAACATCAGGCAAAAGAATCTTCTTGTTCATCGAAACAAGGTTGTGTGGACCAGGAGCGCAAGGGAAAATCTTCCTCTTCATCTTCGTCAAAAAGACAGAAGAGACCCTTTTAAAGACCTCCTCCCCAGGGGACCATCACAGGTCTTCCTCGAGTAGAGACTCGACGAAGCATAGGTCTAGCTCACAAAAAGGCGGGATCGCCTAAAGAGCCACCGGGAGTTCCGTCGTCGACGGGTTCATTACCACCGGCGCAGGCAATACCTGCAGTAGCTTCGTCGACCCCGGCAGCAGGAGTTGAAAGGGCTCTGAGATCGTCGACGGTGGACCCATAAGAGTTTTGGCAACCGGCAGTGTACGATGCAGTCCTGCCGCATACCCTGTTACAGCAGGAATCGGCGTTCTCAATATAGTCTATGAACGAAGACGGCAAGAAAGTTGCTTGTCCAACTGATTTGGTCTTGCAAGGTGTTGGCTCGTCGAACGTCTCGGGAGTGCAGTGTTTCCGTTACATCGTCTTTGCTAAATCCTCAGTCGGTGTTATCCTTGCAAGTGTTGACCACGCTGCAGTCCCTATTGAGCCAATTGGACGCAAGGTTGCCCTCCATTGGTACGCCTCCAGTGATATCGGCTATACCTGCCGACGACGAACCAGGTCCCGCTAAGCGGTCAATGTCAATGACCGGGTTGCTGGCCTCCCGTTCAGTTAGCGAGGAGCCTCCCCTCTCGCACCTGGAAGAAGGGGAGTTGCAGGATTCAGATTCAGACCAAGGGCCTAGAGAGACTTTCTCGTACATTTCGACGTCTCCTTTGAGATCCTACATGGGAATCGGAGGCAGAAATGGAAGCTCCTAGAAGCCTGGCTCAGCCGTCACCGCCAGATGACATCGGCTCCTTTCACGCGATGATGGGCAAAGCCTGTATTGAATTTGGTCTAACCCCAGAGGAAGAAAAGAAGGAATGCTTCTTATTCGACCATATGGCGAAGAGGAGGAAGTCAGTCTTCTCAGTTCCTATTCTGGACCACGTCTGGCAAGAAGGCTTGCGAACAATGCGCCATCCAAAGTTCAAAGCCCCGCATTCTACTCCTAAATGTTTGACCGCACAGCCCTCCCCGGAATCGGTAGTGTTGGCAGCGCTGCCAGAAAAGCCAGATCTCAGCATAAGTGTACAACCCCCCCGCACAGTGAGGCTAGAAGGCAAGATGTTTTTGATAAAAAGGTATTGTCAGTGGGTGCAACGGTCAAGGCGGCTAACTTGCTGGCTATCATGGCGAGATACGACCGTGAGATGTGGCATCGTTTGGCCCCCATCCTGGAACACCTGCCGGAGGAGCACAGAAAAACAGCCATGTTACTGGTCTGTGAGGGGGAAGAGGCGTCAAACCACTCTAATAACATCGCCGTGGACTTGGCCGAATCCGGTTTCAAGCAAATAAAGTGGTATTGAGAAGGCAAATCTGGCTGAAATGTATGAGCTTTAGACCATTGGTCCAATATAAGGTGCTTGATATGCCATGTGAGGGTGAGCAGTTGTTCGGGGAGAAAGTGGCCGAAGCTCTTCAAGGCATGAAGGAAGATTCAGAGACGGCAAGGTCGCTCGCAGCCTTACGAAGTGGTAGAGCATTTTGGTCCTTTCGCCCCTTCCGCGGAGCGTCTGGGAATTCCCGATTTGTGGCATCCCGGGACCAGAGTTTCAACAGGTCATCATACTCCTCCCAAGGTTAGAGGAGCTGTCCAAGCGACACGAAGAAGCCGAGACTTCAAGGCCTCTAGGAGAAGAGGACAGTCTTCGTCCACCAAAGGCAAGCAGTCAGACCCAACAATGATGAGTTTCAGGACATCCTGGGAGGCAGTTTCCCGTTGCGTCGACAAGTGGGAAAGGATAACATCAGACCGTTGGGTATTGGACACAGTAAAACTAGGCCACTCTTTGCAGTTCAAGAAGGTACCATCTCACATTACACCGGTGTATTCGGCGCAACTCTATCTTCACATATTACAACAGGAAGTGGTGCTTATGCTGCAAAAAGGGGCTATAGAATTTGTTCCGGTGACCGAGAGGGGTCTGGGAGTTTACTCCTGTTACTTTGTGGTCAAAAAACCCAACGGCAAGTGGCGACCCATTCTGGACCTTCGAGCTCTCAACAAGACTCTACAACGCCTGAAGTTCAAAATGCTTACACTTCAGGAGGTTATCTGGTCTATACAGCTGGGGGATTTTCTGGCGTCGTTAGACCTGCAAGACGCATATTTTCACATACCCATACGTCGATGACACAAAGTTTCTAAGGTTCGTAGTTGGTCAGAGTCATTACCAATTCAAAGTGCTTCCATTCGGACTAAAATAGTCTCCCAGGACGTTCACAAAATGCTTGGCTCCAGTGGCAGCATGGCTGCGAAGAAAAGGTCATCATGTTTACCCATACCTGGACGATTGGCTGGTAAAGGGCTCGTCGCTGGGAGTGGCACAAGCAAGCCTAAAGGCCACCATGCAACTTCTGCAGCGGTTAGGCTTTGCAGTCAACTTCGAGAAATCCTGCATAGCTCCCTCAAGGACATTGGTGTTTTTGGGCGCGGAGTTTCAAACTCATTCGGGACTAGTGAAGCCTTCCTCAGAGAGAGTGCAAAAACTAAAACAAAAAGCGAAGGAGTGGAAAGCTGGCGCCTGAGTGTCAGTCAGGAAATACATGTCACTGCTGGGGGCCATGGCGTTGTGTATCACGTTAGTGAACAACTGTCGTCTCTTCATGAGACCAATACAGGAATTTCTGGCAGACCGATGGTCTCAAAGTTGCGGTTTGTGGTCCGACAAGTTGAGCATCAGCAGCGAGCTTCTAAAGTGCTTCAGTGGTGGCAGCTATCAGACAATCTGAGAGGAATGCCCCTGCAGGAACCAGATTTCCAGTTGACAGTGGTAACAGATGCATCGCAGAGAGGATGGGGAGCCCATCTGGGATCTCTGCAAGTTCAAGGCCAATGGTCCCCAGGAGAGTTGACCCTTCACATCAACGTGCTGGAGTTAAGAGCGGTATGTTGGGCTCTGAAATCATTTTTACCATGCATACGGGGATCGGTCATAAGAATATTAACGGACAATACAACAATGTTCTACCTCAGAAAGCAGGGAGGCACTCGTTCCTGAATGCTCTTGAGCGAAGCTCAGGAGATATGACGTTGGGCACTAGAACAAGAAATGAGCATAATGGCTTACCATCTGCCAGGGGTGAACAAGCGGATTCTCTCAGCAGAGAGATGAATCAACTGCACGAGTGGGAGTTGAATGATCAACAACTGGCGAAAATATTCAAGAAGTGGGGTCATCCATCTCTGGATCTTTTCGCAACCCGAGAGAACGAGAAGTGCAAACATTATGCGAGCAGATGGCCACAACCCAGCTCGCTGGGGGAGGCATTCTCCTTCCCGTGGACGGGCAAATTCACATATGCGTTCCCTCCGTTTCCGCTCATTCAACGGAACCTCCAGTGGGTTCACAAATACCCATGTCGAGTGATTCTAGTTGCTCCTTACTGGGTGAGACAGTCATGGTTTTCGGACCTGCTCCAGCTGTCGATAACAGAGCCAGTGAGGTTCCAGAAGACTCTGGACCTTCTATCCCAAGACAAGGGAGCAGTTTGGCATCACGACCCAGACGCCCTCAGCCTGAAAGCTTGGCTCCTGACTTCTCTGAATTTGGGGCCTTGAACATTTCCTCGGATTGCCGCCGAAGTTTAGAGGCAGCACAAGCTCCTTCCACGAATACTTCATATGCATATAAGTCGAAAAGATTCTGCTTGTGGTGCAGGGATCAACCGGGGGTGGACCCCATAAATATCATGTCGGAGCAAGTGCTTCCATTTTTGCTACACTTGGCGGAAGCAGGGTTGCCTTTCTCCTCCATAAAGGTTCATTTGGCAGCCATTTTGAGATTTACTCGTAAAAGACATTCAACTCCGTTCAGGGATCAACTGGTTAAGCATTTCCCGAAAGGCTTATTTCGGAACTTTCCTCCAGCCAAAAAGTTCCCTCCTAATTGGAGTCTCAATCTGGTGCTGTCGGGACTGATAAAGGCTCCTTTTGAACCTATGTCATCGTCATCCCTAAAATTTTTGTTGTGGAAAATGGCCTTTTTAGTAGCTATTACTTCAGCAAGAAGACTGTCGGAGCTGCAAGCATTGGTGATTGATCCCCCATACTTCCGTTTTCTCAAGGACAAGGTGGTATTGGCAACCAATCCTCATTTCATACCAAAAGTTCCAACGACATTCCACAAGCATTCTTCAATTGTGCTGCCAACATTCTTCGCGACGGCCTCTTTCGTGGAAAAAGCTCTCCATACGTTGGATGTGAAGAGAGCTTTGAAGTTTTATCTCGGTCGTACTCAAGATTTTAGGCATGGGAGACAACTGTTTGTGGCTTATGGTCAATCGGTAAAGGGAAAACGGATCTCCAAACAAGGACTAGCCTGCTAGGTGTCGTTGACTATTTCTTTTTGCCACTCTAAGGCAGGGAAGCCTCTGGAAAGACGTCCGAAGGCTCACTCCACAAGATCCACCTCGTCATCGGCGGCTTTGTGGTCCGGAATCCCGCTGGTGGACATCTGTCAAGCGGCATCCTAGTTGGTGCCTCATACATTTACTCTGCATTATTGCCTAGAGCAACAGCATGCAGTGGATGTGCAGATGAGGAGAGCAGCCCTGCGACACCTGTTTCAGTAAGGTAAGCCCCACATAGGGGTATATCCTCCTGTCAATGTACCATGATTGGGGTTTTGGATTGCTAACTGCATGTGCGGCTCTGCTAATATTGGTTTGCATTGCACACCTCCAGTTTAGGAGTACTGCTATATAGTCTATCCTAAGCATGTGAATCGATGAAAGATCCAATGCTGGAGAAGGGAGTAGTTTCTTACCTGTAACTCCATTTTGAGGGGATTGGGTCCTCCGACGTATTCCATATCTGACAGGTAATGTCCACAGCTATGCTGCTTCGAAAAATCTTCGGTGTCTACGTCCTGCGTCAATGACGTCGATGCGCCGTCCCCGAGGACCTCCTCCGATGGCCGACGTCACCCGATGTGATAAGTAGGACGCACAACGCCCTTAGCCTCAGTTCCGTTTTTTCCACGAACGTGTTCGCTTCGTGAATCTCGGTATGCCTCAACTCTTTGGAGTTTGCTGTTTTCTTCTCGGTTCATGGAACCTGTTCGGTTTTTTGTGAAGACCTGTTTGTGGCGATGTCTACTTAGTCTTCAACCCTGCGTCCGGGCTTCAAGAAATGCGCGGACTGTGGGTCCAAGATGTCGGCCACGGACTCGCACGACGCCTGCCTCTGGTGCCTCGGGGAGGCCCACGATACGGACGACTGTCGACTGCCAGTCGCTCACGGCCAAGGCCTTGCGGGAACGCAAGAAGAAGCTGTCGGTAGGTCGGGTGTCTAAGCCCCGCAAGTCGAAGTCTGCGGGGCTTTCGACGGATGACTCGAGAGGCGACTCTCCGTCATCGTCAGAAGTCCAGTGGATCTCCTTCCAGGAGTCGGTCTCGCCACTCCTCCGCCTCTTCGAGGCATTCCCGGAAGCGCCGGCATCGGTCGCCTTCCCCGTCCTCTTCCGAGGACTCCGCCCGTCGGCGGGTCGCTTATCCCACCATGCAAGCGACACCGGAGTAATGGGCTTCCTTCGGGAAGCAGATGCTAGCGATTCTTGAATTGCAGGGCACCGGTCCTTCTGCGCCTCCGCGTGGGGTCGGTTGGCACCGGTCGAGAGACACTGCTTGTACGCCTTTGGGCTCGGGTGATCGGCACGGCTCGCGGGAGAGGTCCCGCTCGGACAAGGGTAGCCGTTCTCGCCATGCCCGTTCCAGGTCCCGGTCATCGACGCGCTCGAGACCGCGTGATCCTGTGCCGTCTTCGAAGAAGACATCGATGCCTGTGGCGCCGAGGTCATCGATTTCTCTCGAGGCTCCGCCTCCGAGGGGGTCGTTGACGCTGTCGGCGCCTAGGTCGTCGAGAGACACGCTTGGAGCTCCGGCTTCGAGGCCTGTGTCGATGCTGGCGGGACTGCAGCTGACGCCGATTTGCTCGACGTCGATGCAGTTTCTGTCGACGCCGACTCGTTCGGCGACCTCGACGCCTTTCGAGGTGGTGGTGTCAGAGGGGCCCTGTGGCACAGGGTTAGCCCCTAGAAAGGCTCTGGCTAAGGTCAGACACAGCTTTGGTCCCCAGATGTCTTACTCTCACCGCCTGGAGTACATTTCAGAGGGTGATGAAGGCTCTGATGAACGCTTGGTTCCGGTTACGGTACCAGATGAGCTTATCTCAGGCCATAGCCAGTTTGATGACCTGAGGCAGTCACTGCATGATGCCAGTGGACTGGACACCTCTCCGGAGGTGGAGTTTTGTAGGCCGGAGCCTGGCGCCTTATGTCTCGGGTCACTGAGTACTTGGGTTGGTCGGCTCCTCCAGGGGAGTTTGTTCAGGATGATCTCACGGACATCCTTGATCTTGGTCCCCCCCACTGACCCGGTATTGCCGTTTCATATGGCTCTGCAGAGAAGGGTGGCGGCGGCGGCTTGGACTGCTCCGGAGAGTCTCCCGGCAGTGGGCAAGTCTTTGTCGCGAAAATACCGTCCAGCCAGTAGCGACCCCTGCTACTTGTCCAGGCACCCCACTCCGGAGAGTTTGGTGGTGCAGGCGGCTACGGCCCCCGGCAAAGCAGGCATCGTATCCTACTATCCCTCCGGATAGGGACGTCGAACATTTTGACGGCTGGGCGAAGAAAGTGTTTTCTTCATGGGGTATGTGCCTTCTCTCGTTTCACACACACTGTGGAACTGTTGCATTAGCGGCTGAACATATTCCCGAAGGGGACGAACGGGATGGTTTCCTTGCTATGGTTCAGGATGCCAAGGATGCCATGTGTGAGGCCGTTCAGTCGGGTTTGGACATGGCAGATTGTGTCAGCTGGTCCATGGCGGCGAGCACCGTAATACGCGGGTTTGCCTGGTTGCGGAAGTCTGGGTTCGCTCCTGATGTGCATTCCCGGCTCCTCAACATGCCCTTTGACGGTGAACATCTTTTTGGCAGCAAGGCTGACGAGAGCCTTGAGAGGTTGCAGACCTCCAAAGCTGCAGCGAAGTCGTTGGGCGCTGCAGTTCGACAACCTCCGCCTTTTCCTCCTAGGGGACAGCAATGGAGGGGAGGTTCCTTTTGCTATTACTCGTCCTTCAGTAAAGCGAGAGGAGCTAGCAGTCAAAGAGGCCACCGTAAGAGTGCCAGAGGTGGAAACAAGGGTACTTGAGGTGCCAAGGCCGCTCTGGCAGTTGCCTATTTGCCCTCAGGCAACGCTGCAGCCACTACCACTCAGTCATGAGGCCAGGTCCCATGGTTCGTCGGTTGTGGGAAGGCTGGCGCAGCATCTTGTAAAGTGGCGAGCCATTACTTCAGATGTGTGGGTTCTGGAGATCATAACCCACGGCTATTGACTTCCCTTTCGGCAGAGGCCTCACGACAATCCACCTGGGAACCTCTTTGAAGAGTCTGGATCCGCTCCTTGCGCAGGAAATTCAAGCCCTGCTGGAGAAAGGCACCATAGAACTGGTGCCTGTAGTGGAGTGGAACAAGGGATGGTATTCCCCTTATTTTTTGATTTCGAAGAAAGACGGGGGATTGAGACCCATCATGGACTTGAACAAACTCCTCAGGAAGGACCAGTTCAAGATGGTGACTCTTTCTCAAGTCCTCCAGGCCCTTCAACTTCAGGACTGGTTGGTGTCTCTCGACCTCAAGGATGCTTACTTCCATGTGCCAATCCATCCCAAGCACAAGAAGTACCTGAGGTTGGCGACTCGCACTTTCAGTTTCGGGTCCTGTCGTTCGGATTGACCTCCACCCGAGGGTTTTCACCAAGCTCATGGTGGTGGTGGCAGCGCATCTCGGGAAAGGGGGGATTCACGTCTACCCCTACCTGGACGATTGGTTGATCAGCAGGAGCTCTCCCAAGCAAGTCCTGGATCATCTGTCTATCACCTGCCACTCCCTTCACAAGCTGAGCTTCTCCCTCAATTTAAAGAAGTCCCATTTGGCACCAACGCAGCGGCTCCAGTACATCGGAGCAGTGCTCGACACATCCCTGGGGCAGTGTTTTCCGGCCCAGGTGAGGGCTCTTCATATTCAGCAGATGGTGCACAAGTTTCAACTTGCCCAGAATCTCCCAGCGTCCGAGTTCTTGAGACTGCTCGGCCTCATGGCATCCTGCATTCTTCTGGTGCCAGAGGCTCGCCTGCGGATGAGATCTTTGTAGTGGGCACTCAAGATGCAATGGTCGCAGTCCTCCGGCAGGATGTCGGACCCGGTTCAGGTGCCGCCCTCGGTCGCCCGGGACCTTCTGTGGTGGGCCGTCGAAGGCAACTTGATGAAGGGGGCTCCATTTTGGCTTCCCTGGCCGGAGGTGACGATCGTGACGGATGCATCCCTCACGGGATGCAGAGCTCATGCCAACGGGCTGACAGTCAGCGGTCGTTGGTCTCCGTCGGAGTCCAGACTCCATATCAATCTGTTGGAGCTGAGGGCCGGCAGGCTAGCCCTGAAGGCTTTTCTGCCGACTGTGCGAGGAAAGAGTGTCCTGATCCTGAAGGACAACACAGTGGCCATGCACTACCTCGACAAAAATGGGGGGGCAGGGTCACTTCCTCTGTGCAGGGAGGCGATGCAGCTCGAGTTCTGGGCCATCCAGCAGGAAGTTTCGATCTCGGCAGTTCATCTGGTTGGAGACAAAAACGTGACGGCGGACGCTCTGAGCAGGCAGAGCACGATCTCTCGCGAGTGGGAGTTGGCTCAGGAGATTCTCCTGGAGATCTTCGCCCTTTGGGGGACCCCTCAAGTGGATCTCTTCGCCTCCAGTGTCAACCGGAAGTGCGAAAGGTTCTGCTCGCGGGAATTTCCTCCAAAAGGAGCCTTAGGAGACGCATTTGTGGTGGAGTGGTCATTCCCGCTGCTGTACGTGTTTCCTCCAGTCCTCGTCATCCCGCAAGTGCTGCGGAGGTTACGGAAGTTCGGTTCCCGGATGATCCTCATTGCTCCGGCGTGGGCTCGGAGGACGTGGTACCCGGACCTTCTGACTTGTCCATCTGCCCTCCACGTCGTCTTCCCTACCGAGACGATCTGCTCTCACGGGAGGGGGGGGGGGGGGTGAGGTTCTCCATCCAGAGGTCAGATCCCTCAACCTTCACGCTTGGCTTCTGAAAGGTTGAGGTATAAGGATTGGGACCTCCCTGAAGACGTGATGGAAGTGTTGCTCTCGGCCAGACGGCCGGCAACAAAGTCTCTGTACCGTTGCCGTTGGAGAAAGTTCTGCGACTGGTGCAGAGTTCAGAATGTGGATCCTTTTGAATGTGACATTCCCATGGTTCTGTCTTTTTTGCTTTCCTTGGCCCACGGGCTTGCAAGTGGGGACCATTAAAGGTTACCTGGCGGCGCTGTCCATATTTAAACGCTCGTCTGAAGAATGTTCCTATTTTAAGATTCCTTTAATTTCTCAGTTTTTGAAAGGGCTCACTAATGTGTTCCCTCCGTCACCTTTTCTGGTGCCCGGTTGGGATTTGAACCTTGTTCTTAAATTTCTTATGGGTGCTCCGTTTGAGCCTTTGCATTCTTGCCCTTTGAGACTGTTAACTCTGAAAACTGTTTTTGGTTGCGGTTACTTCCGCTCGCAGAGTGAGTTAGTTACAGGCACTTTCAGTTAAGCCACCCTTCACTGTTTCATAAGGACAGGGTTGTCCTTATAGTTTGTCCTTTTCTTCCGAAGGTGGTTTCGGAATTTCATTTGAGCCAGCTATCCTCCTCCACATCCTGGTAAGGAAGAGAGGCTGCATAGGCTTGATCCTAGGAGAGCGTTGAGCTTTTATATTTCGCGCATGTCCCCGGTCAGAGAGGACGATGAACTTTTCATTGGTTACGCTGGAAAGCGTTTGGGACAAGCTGTGGCGTAACAGACTTTGTCTCGTTGGATTATTTTAGCTATCTCCGAGTGTTACCGCTTGGCGGGTTAGGACCCTCCGGCTGGCTTGTGGGCCCATTCTACGAGGGGAGTGGCTGCGTCTACTGCCCTGCACAGGGGTGTTCCTATTCGTCACATCTGTGATGCAGCCACCTGGGCTTCAGTACATACTTTTGTACGGCACTACTCCCTCGATTCCATCCGAGGGCAGGATCTGGCCTTTGGCAAGGCAGTCCTTTATTCCGCAATTTGATTGGGCATGCTAAATTTGTGTTCTAAATTCTTTTACCACCTCCTTGCTTGGTACTGCTTTTGGAGTCTGTCATAGATATGGAATACGTCGGAGGACCCAATCCCCTCGAAGAACAAGTTACTGTCTTACCTGATAACGTTCTTTCGATGGGCTGGTCCGATGACGTATTCCATATCGCTCTCTCCCTACCTTCCCCACTGCAGAATTTCTTTTGCGATCGCAGTTTGCGTTCCGCAAGGCCTTGTGTGTCGGACTGGCAGAAAATTGGTGGCACACGTTCTGGGGGAAAAAAATACAACTGAGGCTATGGGCGTCGTGCGTCCTACTTATCACATCGGGTGGTGTCAGCCATCGGAGGACGTCATTGACGCAGGACGCAGACGCCAAAGATTTTCCAAAGCAGCACAGCTGTGGACATTACCTGTCATAGATATGGAATACGTGGTCGGACCATCACATCAAAAGAACATTACCAGGTAAGAAAGTAACTTGTTTTTCTCCAGCATTGGTATCTTTCATGGATTCACAAATGCGCCCTCCGGCCTCCCCTGAATGCAAACTCGATATGCCCCTACTATTTTGGGGGTTTAAATCTGAAGGGAGCCGCGAGGGCGGTGCTATTTATACTGTACGTCCTACTGGGTTATGCGTAAGCGGCCCAAAACGACATAGCTGGGACACAGAAGTGTCAAATTGTTTCCAATGGAAAACGTCTTAATAAAGATACCGAGGGTTCCCGGCCTGATGACAGGGAATATTCTAAGCATTTGAATCCATGAAAGATACCAACGCTGGAGAAATGGAGTTACAGTGAAGAAACTACTCCCATCCTCTACTTCCTTCTGGGCCTCCCCATTCTTTGTATCCTCCTTGTTGCTTCCTTTCACGTCTAATTCCTGGCAATCCCAGGGAACCTGCATGGACTTTCCAATGAGCTTTGCCTCACCCAGGCCATTAAATTGTCCACACCGTTTATCACCACACAACCTGGCGTACGGCGATGGAGACAATTTCCCATAGTCGATTGGCACTGGAACTGTCTTAAACGTAAGTATATTCATGTTTGTGCTGGCTTCTGAACCAACCAGCTCACCTTGTTCAATCACATTGGTGTTCTCATTAACAGACATATGCATTTGCATTGTTTTGGCTTCTACACCTGGGAGCTCACCAAAATGGGGCATATTTACATCCTCATTGGCCGACACTGGCATAGTCTCCTTTCTTCTGGCTTCCGCACCCACTGGCTCGCCTAAGTGAGGCATATTCATGTCCTCGGAGTCCACAGCCCTGTCTATTTCTGGTCGCTTTCTAGGTGTCAAGAATAACTATTGTTTCCCCCATAGGCTCCCTCCCATTATCTGAGTTAAATTTCGTCCCCCAAAAAAATGTAAAAATGTTGAGGCTGGCCTTATTTGTGCGTGCTTTGTTTGGTGCACCCCAGGGATTGCTTACCCCTCCTTGTTTTTTAGTTTCACCTTTATTTTTCATAGCATTTGTGAGTGTATCTGCTGCCATGGAACCACCCTCCATATTACAAATCATATCACCGTCCCCTGACAGATCTAAGTTGGCGTCTAAATAGGTGGCCACCACATCTTTTCTGATCAAATTCTGCCAATTGTTCTTGGACGCCCTATTCCGAAATCACCCTGTCTTTGGCTTCAGCTTATATTTTTGCATTTTTGCCTAAGCCTCGAGATTTATTTCGTACAGGGATGACTCTTTCCCCTCTTCCTTCCCCTTTCAAAACTCCTTCTGTATTGCCCACATCATCTCTCGGGGCCAGCCCTTGAATTGGTAATGTACAGGCTATTCGCGGAACTTCATAAACCTTAGGTTCTAACACCTAGTAATCAGAATTTGTATCTGTATTAGTTCCCAGGGTAGCAACAATTTTAGTATGAACAATCTCGTGAAGTCCTTTCTGCAATTCTATTACCGTAATAAATTTACCTATCAGGACGGTATGATACTGCAGTTCCATCAGGATTTGTTGATTATACTGTTTCTCATTATTTTCCGCCCAGTCATCATGATGAGGTCCATTTTCTCTTTGAGCAGATGCCAGTTCCCAATCTGCTTCATGACTTAGTGGATATTGGGAGAGAGCTAATGGGGAAATGTCTCTTGGTGTATTAATATTATCATCAACTTTGCTCTCCACCGAGTCTAATAGACGAGAAACCTCTCCTGTATTCATACCTTGATGTTCCCTTATGCTCTCATCATTTGTTTCGTCCCCTTTGCTCTGCCCAGATTCAATCAACAGTATAGATGTATCACCTATAGTAAAATTCAGTTTTTCTAAGCCGCTTTCACTTAGTGGCGAAGGTGGAAGAGGCATTTCCATGGCCATTTTCATGGTGCCTTTGACTGGGGTAAACACTAAAGGAGCGGACAATATATCAAAGGCTCGGACCCCGATCATGGTTTCTCTTCTAGTCAATGGGACCGTCCTTTTGTAAGTATACTTTGTGCATTTCATAGCAGCCTCTAGACCGCTACTTACCTAATAAATTCCACAAAATAGTTCTATCAATCAAAAGTAGCTCTATGCAGGCACTGCGCTATCAGCTTACAGTTGGAGGCAATAGCGCCTTCAAAAGCAGCGTATTTCTAACAGTCGTATTTGGCTTTAAAAAGCCGCAGTTATTCAACTTCATAGAGCAGCAAAATATCTGTAGAAATTCGTCTACCAACAACCAACAATTTGCTCCTGCACTTTCTGTTTCCATGTGCAGTACTCCACCCCCCATAGCACAGTATGTATACTGCTTGTAATCCACTATTTATTTTCTGTTCTCCAGCATGGGGTCTGGCATGGATTCACATGCTCATGAATATTCCCCGTCGTCGGGCTGGGAATCCTCGGTAAAGAAAAAACCAGTATCAGTTTCGTTTCTGATCTGTCTTTCGTAGTAACAACCAATCACTGGTCTCTGCGTCATACTGACCACAGCCAATGACTGCCCTCTACCTAAGCACCGCCTCTGGCAGCCATCTTCAGATTTTTACCGCACGTTCATGTGTTGGGATCCTCGTGCTATTGCTCTCGAGCGTTAGTGCTATTTTTTCACGTTTTTTCTCAAAAACTTCGTTTTTTCGGTCAAAAGAGCCTCAAGCTCCACCGACTCTCCATCCGATCAACGGGGACCCGTGTCGGATTCGTCTGCGCCCCTCAAGGGTGAAGATTTCGTCGAGCTACGCTTTTGGAGGACTCCAGAAGCTTCTCAGGCCCGGACATGGCCCAGGAGAAGGGAAGCTCGACGCCCGGAAAGCTGTTCAGGATCTGCCCTGGATGCCAGCTGCAGAACGTCTTTAAGGAGGACGAACACTCCTTTTGTCTCTACTGCTTACATGAGGACAAGACGCACGTGGAGAAGGACTGTGCGTTTTGCGGCAATATGTCGGAGCGGACCATGAAGGACCGCCATCAACGTCTCGCCAACTGGCTGGAAGGGAAGAGCCCGTCAGGCGAGAAGAAGAGGAAGAAATCCGAGCGGTCTTCTAAGACCTTTGAGGACGCCCCGGCGACGGGGGTCCAACACAAGGCCAAGCACCGCGAGTCCGCTGGCACCGGGAGCTCCGAACGGTTGGGTTCTACGGGCGCCAGGCAGGGCGCATCCTCCCCGGCACCTTCAGCCACGAGCCAACGCTCTGGGTCGGGTAAGAGGAAGGGCGAGCACCCGGCGAAGCTCCTGGAGAGGCCCCGGTCGAGCTCGAAGGCCCCATCGGAGGGGGAGCGAGGCAGTGTCCCCCCCCCTCAAGGATACGGCGGTGAGCGCACCTAAGGTGGTGAAGGCCTTAATCCATCCGGCCAAGCCCTCTATCGATACTGTTGCGGCGGCCCTGGCTCAGCCTGTGGAGGCTACACCAGTGGTGGCGACCTGGGGCTCAGAGTCTCCCTGCCACCTCGGAGGGAGTCCTCTTTTGTGCCCATCGATAGGACCCCCGTGAAATCCCCGGTGGGGAAGAAAAAGGGGGGGCAGGGCGTCGTCGTAGATTCGGCTTCAACCTCGGAGGAAGAGCTGATCGAGGTCTTAAGCCACGGCCTTGGCGTGGAAGAAGACCGGCCCGTCGGGATGGACCCCGACGCAGGTGACGACATCGTCGAGGGTGCCGACGAAGC
This sequence comes from Ambystoma mexicanum, assembly GCF_040938575.1. Taxonomy (NCBI): domain Eukaryota; kingdom Metazoa; phylum Chordata; class Amphibia; order Caudata; family Ambystomatidae; genus Ambystoma; species Ambystoma mexicanum. The sequence continues at coordinate 501,453,045 of NC_090938.1, forward strand.
CCCTGATCGCCCGTCGGATTCCCCTCTGCCAGCGCCGCAAGACAACTCGGCGGCCATTTTGTTGGCTATACAGTCCTTATGCTCAGAGATAAGGACGAGACTACCGTTGCCGACGGAGGAACCTCTCCCGTCGGGGGATCCCGAACCGGGACCTTCTGGTGTTCCCCCGCCCAAGAAAAGGATTCACCCTCAACCTCCTTTTCAGCCGTCGCGCCCCGTCCAGCCCTCCTCCCTGTCCACCCGAGGGGATGATACGGGGACTGACACGGCAGTGACGGGTACGGACGATGAGGTATACGACGAGGATCTACCGTCGTCACCTCCCACCAGGGCTTCTCCGCCCGACGAGATTAGATCGTTCCACTCAATGATCGCCAGGGCATCCGAGCTTTTCCAACTCTGCCCTGAGGAGAAGAAAAAGGAAGGATTCCTTTATCAACGGCGCGAGGCCAAGAGGAAGACGGTCCTCGCGGTGCCTCTACTGGACGACATTTGGGATGAGGGCCTCGCCCTCCTCAAGAACCCTTCCACGACGCCAGCTAGAAGAGACCGGTACGAGAAGAAGTACCGGGTCCCGGACACGGCCCCCCTGTGCCTCCGGACGCAGCCTACCCCGGACTCCGTCGTCTCCGCGGCGGCCAGGAAGAAAGCGGGGGGGGGGTGCGGCCTCCACATCGACTTCCCCACCGGACGGCGAGGGAAAGAAATTGGACGCTATGGGACGCAGGGTCATCTCGTCTGCAGCGACGACGATTAAAGCGGCCAACGCCTTGGCTATCGTGGCCCGCTACGACAGGGAACTATGGTACAAACTGGCTCCCCTGCTGGACTTCCTACCGGACGACAAGAGGGCGGATGCCCTGGAGATCCTACAGGAAGGTGAGGTGGCGTCGGACCACGCCATCACTATTGCGACAGACATCGCCGACACTGGGTTTCGCCAGTTGGGCAACGGCGTGTGCCTTCGGCGGCGTGGATGGCTCAAGGCTACGGACTTCCGTCAAGACGTACAGACCAGAGTCCTGGACATGCCGTTCGATGGGAACAACCTGTTTGGGAAAACAGTGGACGATTCCCTTCAGGCCATTAAAGCGGACACTGAGACGGCCCAGGCCCTTGGGGTTCTGCAGCAACGACGGATGCCCTTTCGGAGCAGCGGAGGCAAGGGCGCCTCCAAAGGTTCCGGCGGCGGTTTCTCCGCCTACCGTCAAGCGGCCCGCTCGTCGTCTCAGGAGGCCTAAAGAGGACGAGGCAAGTCTGGCGGACCCCGCCGTCGTCGCCAAGGAGGTCAAGGCGGCAAAGCCTCGTCGAAACAGGATTGAACCGGCCGTGGGGTCGGGCCCCCACCGAAGCACCCCGGTGGGAGGCCGGCTGGCGAGCTTCGTCAGCGTGTGGGAGTCCATCTCCACCGACCGTTGGGTGCTGGACGCCTTAGCCCGGGGCCACGCGCTCGAGTTTCAAAGAAGGTGCCCGCGCGTCCCCCCCGTGGCCAGGAAAGAGCTTCACGTCCCTCAGCTTCTCCTGGAGGTAAAGGCGATGCTCAGGAAGGGCGCCATCGAACTCGTCCCAAAGAGGCTTCAGGGCTCCGGAGTTTACTCGAGATACTTCCTCGTGAAGAAGAAGACGGGAGGATGGCGCCCCATCCTAGACCTGCGACTTCTGAACAAGTTCATCAAGGTGCAGAAGGTCCGGATGGTAACCCTCCAGCACGTCCTGGGTCAGCTGGAGGAAGGAGACTTCCTGTCGTCGTTGGATTTGGAGGATGCCTACTTCCATATTCCCATCCTAAAGGGGCACCGAAAATTCCTCAGGTTTGTGGTCCAAGGGCGTCACTACCAGTTCAAAGCCCTCCCCTTCGGACTTCGGTCGGCACCCAGGGTATTCACCAAGTGCCTTGCACCGGGTGGCGGCGCAGCTGCGCCGCGAGGGGATCCACGTTTACCCCTACCTGGACGACTGGCTCATCCGAGCCAAGACGAAGGAGCTCGCCGTGGAGCACACGGCAAGGACCGTCCAACTTCTCACGGACCTGGGATTCTCCGTGAACTACGCCAAGTCCCACCTGGTACCCGCGCAAAACGCACTGTTTCTGGGAGCTAAGCTCGACACAGTGTCCCTTCTGGCCTCCCCGTCGGAGGAAAGGACCAGGTCCGTCCTGGGCAAGGTACAGCGGATGTTGGTTTCCGACGCGGCCAAGGTGAGGTCCATCAAGTCCCTCCTCGGAATGATGTCTTCTTGCATCTACCTCATTCCCATGTGCAGGCTCCGGATGCGCCCGTTGCAGGAGTTCCTGGACGCGCGCTGGATCCAAACGACGGGCGGCTTCGAGGAGAGGATCACACTCGACGAGAGTTTCCGCCGAGCGGTCCGGTGGTGGGGCACCCGCGCGCATCTGACGGCGGGCATTGACTTCCAGACCCCAGACCACCAGGAGACAGTGACCACGGATGCCTCCCTGGAAGGGTGGGGAGCGCACACCGAAAATCTGCACGCGAGAGGCCTTTGGCTCCCGACGGAGAAATCCCTCCATATCAACGTCCTGGAGCTCCGTGCAGTGTTCTGGGCCCTCAGGTCCTTCCTTCCGTCCCTCAAGGGCAAGGTGGTGAGGATCTTCACCGACAACACCACCACCATGTTTTACATCAAGAAACAGGGCGGAACCAGGTCCCCAGCACTGTCCAAGGAGGCGCGCAGGACCTGTGGCATTGGGCCGTCGCCCAAAGGATGTTTCTGGTGCCGTTTCATCTGGCAGGGATAAAAAACACCATCGCCGACTCACTCAGCAGGGAGCTGCGCTCGTGCCACGAGTGGGAACTACGGCAGGATCTAGTGGATCGCCTCTTCCGACGGTGGGGCGCACCCCAGATCGACCTGTTCGCGACGGCGACGAACTCCAAGTGCCGGAGGTTCGCCAGCAGGTTTCCCCAGGCGAGGAGCATGGGCGATGCTTTCTCGTTCCCCTGGGAGGGCCTGTTACTCTACGCGTTCCCTCCTTTGCCACTGCTAATCCGGCTCGTCAACCAGCTCAAGAGGTCACGGTGCAGGATGATCCTCGTCGCACCTGCGTGGCCGAGGCAGATATGGTTCCCGGACCTTCTGGACTTGTCAGCGTCCCCGCCAATCAAGCTGCCGGTGGACGCGGATCTACTCTCCAGGGAAGGAGGCGCCATCCTCCACCACGACCCGAAATCGCTGAACTTGCAGGCTGGCTCCTGCAGCGCTAGAGTTTGGAGGATACGACATACCGGCCGACTGCAGAGAGGTTCTTGCAAAGGCCAGGGCGTCCTCGACTCTTAAATGCTACGGACACAAATGGAAGAGGTTCTCTGTCTGGTGCCATGCACAGAAGATTAACCCTCTACGGATTACGGCTCCCCAGGTACTGCCGTACCTGCTGACGCTGGCTAAAGCTGGACTGGCACACGCGTCCATCAAGATTCATCTTGCTGCGATCTCCCGATACACCAGAACCACGGGCCGGACGTCCTTGTGGTCTCATCGTCTGGTGAAAGAGTTCATGAAGGGACTGTTCAGATCGTTCCCGCCGGTGAAGGCTCCGGCCCCGGCGTGGGAGCTCAACGTGGTGCTGACCAAGCTCATGGGACCTCCGTTCGAGCCTCTGCACTCGGCCCCGTTGAAGTTTCTGTCGTGGAAAACAGCGTTTCTTGTGGCCATCACCTCCGCACGACGGGTGGGTGAGATCCAGGCCCTTTCCTGCAAGGCCCCGTACTTGACTTTTCACGACACGAGGGTAGTGCTCAGGACGCACCCCTCCTTCATGCCCAAGGTACCGTCGGACTTCCATCTCAACGAACCCTTGGTGTTGCCTGTGTTCTTCCCGTCGCCTTCGTCGCCGGCTGAGAGGACTTTGCACTCGCTGGATGTGGCTAGAGCGCTGAAGTTCTACGTGGACCGCACGAAGTGTTTTCGGAAGACGTCACAACTCTTTGTGAACTTTGGACCTGTCAATCAGGGGAAGGCTCTCTCGAAGGCTTCCATTTCCAGATGGCTCTCCGGCTGTATCATGTACTGTCATCGGTTGGCAAACCGACCGCTGCCTGGCCGTCCGAGAGCCCATTCCACCAGAGCGATTGCAGCTACCACGGCGTTCCTTTCTGGTGTGCCCCTGCTGGACATATGCAGGGCTGCTACGTGGAGGTCGACGCACACCTTCACGAAATTCTACTGCGTCGATCGGGATTCCAGGGAGGAGTCCAGGGTCGGCCAAGCAGTGCTGCGCAACCTGTTCGCCTGAGGTGAGCCTGGTGAGGAGGTAAGATGCTTAATGTTGAGTTTGATGTAATGCTTAATGTTGAGCCTTTGCCACCTCCCGTGGTTGTGCATGTGTGTACTGCTATGTATTCTTTATTCATGAGCATGTGAATCCATGCCAGTCCCCATGCTGGAGAAGGAACAAGTTACTTACCTGTAACTGTTGTTCTCCAGCATGGGTCTGGCATGGATTCACATGCGAACCCTCCCGCCTACCCCTCTGCGGCTCTTCACTTGGTCATACTGCCACTTCACGTGCTTCCAAATCTGAAGATGGCTGCCAGAGGCGGTGCTTAGGTAGAGGGCAGTCATTGGCTGTGGTCAGTATGACGCAGAGACCAGTGATTGGTTGTTACTACGAAAGACAGATCAGAAACGAAACTGATACTGGTTTTGTCTTTACCGAGGATTCCCAGCCTGACGACGGGGAATATTCATGAGCATGTGAATCCATGCCAGACCCATGCTGGAGAACAACAGTTACAGGTAAGTAACTTGTTCCTTACACTTACAGTGCCCTGTCCTTACAGCAGGTCCTTAACAAACACATTCCTGTAGATCATACTGAATATGACATGCCCAACTTGCATGCACTCTACGTACTGCACTCAAAAGATCAACTTAGTCTGCAGGCATCCCTCACCAATATTACCAAATGCTAAGACGTAAATATTTAACGGAACGTAAAAATCACTGGCAGTAGTTTACCCACCATACTCTGCATTCCTATATTCCTTCAGGCTGGAAATAATGCGGATTAAGAGATTAGATAATGTCCTTAGAAAGCACTTCCTTATATATATATATATTTTATTTATGGCCGCCCGCCAGCCAAACAGCTCACTTGCGCATGCGGGTGCGCGAGAACCCCGCTACAAATGAAATCCTGGGAGTAAGGGTGCGGGGCCACAAGGCAAATTCTGGGGGTAGCGGAAACAAAAAGATACAATCGGCGCTCAGTAGAGATGCCACATCCAGAGACAAAAGGTGCAGAGGTCCCTAATGCACTTACAGTTAGATTGCTTGTACTTGTCCCACTTTGTGTTTCCAATCACAAAACACTTCCTCTTGCCGACACAGTGCAACGAAACGAAACGGCAGGCACAAGTCCTTCCAGCCAAACAGCTCACTTGTACAGGTTTTACAATGCTTACCAATGTTTGAGAGATACAAAAACAAATCAATGAATGAGCTCAGCGAGCCCCAAGCCCAAGAAATTCTGCTTGAGGTTTCAGAAAAAGTAACAAAACTCAACCCCCAATCCTCCACAAACCGCACCCATTTCTTTCCTCTTTGCCATGCTTGAGGGCATACTCCCATCGAATGCTCTACCTCATTCTCTTAATTGCCTACAACAATATGAATTGAGATCACCCCCCCAAAATTATATCAGAGTATTTATCTTGTGCTCCTGAAATTTCAAGACATGTATCAATTTCATCAAACCTCGTCTCTATTTCAATTTTCACTGGATTCCAATAAAGGTTAACAAACATTGGTTTATCTTTGCGCCTTTTTAATGTTACAGCTACTGCAAGTACATATTCAGAGGAATAGATTAACACTGATTCACAATCTAGATTATTGTATACTATTTACTGAACAAGGATATCCGAAAACAAAACTTTGTTCGGGAGAATTCTCAAAAATGTGTGAATTCCCTTCACCTTCGAGACCCCCAGCAACTTTGCTGGATTTTGAGGACTTGATTTGTTTTACCTGGAAAGTGTGTGAGCCTTTTTTCCCCCACTCATGTATTTTGATGTGCGTTTTACTCTTGTGTTCTTGGATTATGGAATTTTAAGAACTCCATAGGCATCTTTTCCTGTGCATTACACAGCACCCTCAGTGCAGTAACACAGGAATGTCTTTTTAGACTTCCCAAAGGTTTAAAAACGTTCTCTAGGATAAACTACTGTTTCCCAGAGAATGTAAGGTTAAATTGACTTTACTAGTCTTCTTAAATTCATAGACCCAGCACACACTATCTTCCTATAGAGTGCTGGAGGGGTTACCTAGTATCCCCTGTGTCTCAAAACTCATGTAGCTGTCAAATGCTACCCTTTTCGAAGGGATTGTGTCCTCCGACTTATTCCTTATCTTAGATATCTCCTTCCAGCTTTGCTGGCCTCGGAAAATTTTTCTCTAGAGGGCGCTGCGTGTCGACGTCCTCCGAGTAGATGTCCCTCGACAGCCGCCGTATCGACGTCATCCTGCCTATAAAGGCTGCGCGCAGCGTCCGTTGTTCAGTTCCGTTTTTCCGCGCTTACTAAGTGCCTCGGAATATCGTTGCTCAGTTTTGTAGAGAATTTATCCTATTTACCTCGAGATATTCGATCCATACTCGATGGCTTCCTCGTCGGAACCGACAACCCCTCGGTCCGGTATCAAAAAATGCCGAGACTGTGGGGAAAAAGATGTCGCTGACTGACCCTCACAGAGTTTGTCTGTGGTGTTTGGGAGCTGAACACCATTGTTCGGAGTGCGAGGAATGTATGTCCATGACAGCTAAGGCCCTGAAGGAGCGTAGGGGGAGGCTGGAGAAAGGTAAGACTTCAAAAGCTTCTTCTTCCTCGACGAAGTGGAGACATTCGTCTCCTCGTCACCATTCGCGCTCCAGGTCTCGGAGTGGGTCCCATCACTCCTCGAGATCGAAGCACTCGAAGAGGAGACGTCGAAGATCCCCTTCTTCGTCCTCCTCTTCCTCTGTTTCTCCTAAGAGAATCCCTTGCCCCACGAAACATAGTTACCGGGCTGAATGGGAGGAATTCCGCAAAAATATGATGAGCGTCTTCGAGAAAGCGGCCTCGACCCCCTCGAAGACTGCCGAGAGCGATGCTCTGGTCGAAAGGCCCGAAGGTCAAAAACGCAGCGAGTCGCAGTACCCGGCGATGGAAGCTTCTCGAGCGTGTCACGAACCCTCGAGTAAAGCTATGACCTCGAAACCTTCTTCGAAGGTTCCGTCGACGCCGAGGTCGGTGTCTTCGACGCCGTTGTCGAAGGGACCTTCGGCACACGGGTCTGTCGACTCGACGCCATCTTCGACACCGGCGTCGACGCCAAGGAAAGTCACGGTTGCGACGCACCCAATGGCTATCCCCAGGTCCTCGATGACGATGGCGTCGAGATTGTCGACTTCCTCAAGCAGAATCCCAATTCTATCGAGGTCCTCGAGGCCTCCGCCTTTGTTTTCGACGCCACGCCCGAAGCCTTAGACGTCGACGACATCGATATTTTCTAGGCCAATTACAAGTTTGGCACCCTCTGCCTTGGAGATGGGTTTCACACCCTTTGTGAGTTCAGAACAATTGAGAACTATGTCCTCAATTATGGAAGAGGGAGAACTATCTGAACAGGAAGACACATTTGAGTTGCAGGGACCTGCAACCCCAGTTCAAGAGGAGTTATCCTCAGAAGAACGCAGGTTAAAGGATCTCCATGATTCCTTACATGAGGCAAGTGGGTTAGACACTTCCCCTGAGGTTGAGTTCGCTAGGCCAGACCCGGGGGAGCATGCTGAAACCCCCTATAGAGCCTTAATGGCCAGGATCACAGAATTTATGGGATGGTCAACACCTTCACAGGCTTTCCAACAAGATGACCCCACGGATATTCTTGATAAAGGTCCACAGGAGGATCCTGTAGTGCCCTTTCATAAAGCTCTTCAGAGGAAAATCATGACGAACTGGGAAACCCCAGATGTCGTCCCGGCAGTAAATAAAAAACTGTCTACTAAATACAGGGTATCTTCTGCAGACGCTGAGTTTTTGTCAAAACACCCATCCCCAGAAAGTCTGGTGGTACAGGCAGCATCTTCTACTGATGTCAAGACTGCTTACCCTACCGTCCCACAGGACAGTGACGATAAGAAATATGATGCTAGTGCAAAGAAAGTTTTTTCGGCATGTAGCATGGCGTTAAAATCTGTTAATGCTACTTGCACCCTTGCTAGATTCAGCCATACACTTTGGGAGTGTGCTTCTACAGCGGCTGACTGCATCCCGGAGGGAGAAGAAAGGGAGGCGTTCCTAAATATCATACAGGACGGTAAAGACGCTATGTGCGAATCCCTCCAGACGGGCATTGATTCGGCTGACAGTATCAGCAGAGCAATGGCGGCAAGTACAACAACCAGGAGATTCGCTTGGTTGAGAAAGTCTGGTTTTGCCCCAGATGTGCAAGCCAGGCTCTTGAACATGCCATTCGATGGCTCTTCTTTGTTTGGGGGAAAAGGCGGATGACAGTTTAGAAAAACTGCAAACATCAAAGGCAGCAGCAAAATCCCTAGGCGCTGCAATCCGTCAGACACCTTTTCGTCCCACAGGAACCTCTGCGAGGGGCAAGTCCTTTCGCTTCTACTCCGCATTCGGAAGAGGTAGAGGACGATCGGCTCAAAGAGGACAAAGAACTACCCGAGGTGGACGGGGTAGATATTCAAAAGCCGCAGCAACAGCAGCTGCCTCTTTACCATCGGCATCTGCATCGGCCGCCCCAAAACCACTCTGAGGACTTCCCTCACAAGACACCTGTAGGAGGCAGGTTTCTCCAGCATGGGGTCTGGCATGGATTCACATGCTCATGAATATTCCCCGTCGTCAGGCTGGGAATCCTCGGTAAAGAAAAAACCAGTATCAGTTTCGTTTCTGATCTGTCTTTCGTAGTAATATCCAATCACTGGTCTCTGTGTCATACTGACCACAGCCAATGACTGCCCTCTACCTAAGCACCGCCTCTGGCAGCCATCTTCAGATTTTTACTGCACGTTCATGTGTTGGGATCCTCGTGCTACGACGGGCAGCTTCGAAGAGAGGATCACACTCGACGATAGTTTCCGCCGAGCGGTCCGGTGGTGGGGCAACCGCACGCATCTGACGGCGGGCATGGACTTCCAGACCCCAGATCACCAGGAGACAGTGACCACTTATGCCTCCGTGGAAGGGTGGGGAGCGCACACCGAAAATCTGCACGCGAGAGGCCTTTGGCTCCCGACGGAGAAGTCCCTCCATATCAACGTCCTGGAGCTCCGTGCAGTGTTCTGGGCCCTCAGGTCCTTCCTTCCGTCCCTCAAGGGCAAGGTGGTGAGGATCTTCACCGATAACACCACCACCATGTTTTACATCAGGAAACAGGGCGGAACCAGGTCCCCAGCGCTGTCCAAGGAGGCGCAGGACTTGTGGCATTGGGCCGTCGCCCAAAGGATGTTTCTGGTGCCGTTTCATCTGGCAGGGATAAAAAACACCATCGCCGACTCACTCAGCAGGGAGCTGCGCTCGTGCCACGAGTGGGAACTACGGCAGGATCTAGTGGATCACCTCTTCCGACGGTGGGGCACACCCCAGATCGACCTGTTCGCGACGGCGACGAACTCCAAGTGCCGGAGGTTCGCCAGCAGGTTTCCCCAGGCGAGGAGCATGGGCGATGCCTTCTCGTTCCCCTGGGAGGGCCTGTTCCTCTAC